>NW_026526654.1:67999179-68449179 GCF_024362965.1 Panthera pardus
CAGGTGGGAAGTTCCTTGTTTCTTTCTTTCCACAGAGCAAAGAGAACAATGTACTATTTGAGGAAATACTGGCTATCTTAAACATACATCCTTCCAGGACTGATTTAACACCTTAAACTTCATGTTATCAGTATCAAGATGGTATTTTCAAAACACAAAGACAACAGATACTGACTTTGATCACTATGTCAAGGCTTTGTGAAAGTGTCTTGTTAAAAGAAAAGGCCAGTCTGTTGAAGCTTATCAGTTTGACCTATTATGGCTTAGGATTCCCAGCACAGTGAGCAACCGACTTCTGGCCCCCATGGGTATCTGAGAGAACTCCCGTTCCCTGCGGCTGAATAAAGAAGGCTGGAGAAAGTGCTCCATCTATAGTGCTTGCTGGAAATCAGCAAAGGTTGTGTAGAGTATTCAGACTTATAGTAGGCTTTTGTTTATAAAAAGTTATAAACAATAACCCACATACAATTAACATCTTATATGGAATAACGGTTTCTCAGTTATCTGAGAATTTATCTGCAACCTAAAATTTTACCCTACATTTTATGATATGAAAGGACTCAGGTCTTTAAATTAAACCACTTAAAATTGATAAAGTTTTCTTTAGCAACATGAAAAATACAATGTGCTCACATGAGAATCATAGCAACCCTCCCAGCAGAGGAAACTCCTTTACAACAGTCCTGCAAATGATCATCCAGCCTCTCACTTAATACTTTGAGATGAGCTACTCCCTAACTTAGGGGGTGTTCCTGCTATCATTTGTCCCGTTTACATTTACACTCATTGGTACTCGAGTACAATCTTATTAAGCTTTGAAAGAAAGCAACACGAGCCTATCTTTCATACTTAAATACCCTTTCAAAGACAGGACAATGGTCATCATGCCCAACCTTACCTTCTTTATGCCCAGCTAAACTTTGGCAATACTCTCAACAAGATACTTTTTCCAGGTGCCTTCACATCATGAACACCTTCCTCTAACTTGTTACCATGGTTCCTAAAACTGCATAATGGGAACTGGACAACGTGGCACAACATATGAAGGAAGTTTATGGTTGTAGGATGTACCAATGGCTTCCAGCGTGGTATGAGCTTTCTTTAGAAACCGCATCGCATCATTACTATTGCTTTCAACACATCAGAAAATGAACTGCTTTCTGAAAGATGCTTTTCATTCGCAGTCTTATACATTTTTTCCATTTTCCTTTAAAGCTGCACTTATTGAAGTAGTTATAGGCCAACACTGACCTTAAACTAAATCGACTGTAAAGGGACCAATTGCTGATTCTGGTCAGGAAATGGTTCTCTTGCTGGCAAGCAGAAAGGTCACTAGAGGGCCTTTATAGGAGTAAACTAAAGAAAATGTCTTTCAAATTGGGCATTCTCTCAGAGAAAGAGGGAAAAATGTGGGCAGCAATTTCCTACACTGGTGGAAGAATAATGAGCCATGAAAAAAGGGAAAGTCAAAAAATTACATTTGTTGTGTTAATTAGGTGACACATCATGCGAAAGACTGGATAACATCCAAAAGAAGAAAAAGCACCATGCCATTTCTGATGTTAACCCTCTGATTAAAGGTGGGGGGCAGGAGCAGCCCAGTCCACCCACTCACCCAGAGGATTTGCTGAAGGGAAGTTGCAGTTAGGCAGATGGGTTTTGTAATCAACCTCAGGACAATGTGACGGACACAATCCAGGAAGAATATATGGTGAGAAGCATGTTCCAGGAAATGGTCTCCAATTTTTAAAAAATCTCAAAACATTCTCATCTTTTTTCTATTTCTGTTTGAATATATCTCAGCTGCTGTTGGTCAAATTATAGGTAGAAGGATAAGAACTATGCTTCAAGAAGAATAACTGAGGACACACGAGCACAGGGCATGAAAATTACAAAGGCATGATGGTCGCTGAGTACTAGGCACTGATGATGTCACAGACTGAAAGTTTGTGACCCTCCCCCTGAAATTTCAGGTGCTGACATCCTAACCCCCAATATGACGATATTGGGAGGTGGGGCCTTTGAGAGGCAATGAGGTCATGAACGGATTAGTGTCCTAATACAAGAGGCACCATAGAGCCTGCCCCTTCTGCCATGTGAAGATACAGATAGAACTAACCCAGAAAGTGGTGCCCTCACCAGACACAATCTGCCAGCACCCTGATGTTGGACTTCCAGCCTCCAGAGTTCTGAGAAATAATGTTTGTTGTGTAAGCCATACAGTCTATGGTACTTTTGTTAGAGCAGCCCAAATTGACCAAGACAGATGGTAACCAAGTGTGCTGTGGACATTTCCCAGAAGAGAACCGTGAGGCATGTATTCTCACCACATCCACAGCCCTTAGAGATAAAGACGGTTTCTCTTGTATCATGAGGATAGATTCTGGTGAGCGTACCATCACGTGAATTCTCTTGTTACCATTTGGGTAAATACCTTTGCCCTCTCCCCCACACACACTCAAAACCACCTTTTAACACTCCTGGGAATAATTACAGTCTAAGAAAAACATCTGTACCTGAGTGATTTCAAGAAGTATAACTACAAAGCCCCAAGTTTATGCTCTATACCCACTCTGAGAATTCATGGGCCATTGTGGTAGTTACCATCTTCTCTTACAATTTTCCCTCCCAAATATCACCACTCTGTCACTTGCCACCAACTTTCAGTCCCCTCCACTCTCCTCTGGGACCAATCTGGCTCTCTGCCTGAATCCCAGACCATTACCTGAAATTTTCTGTTTTCCCCATATATCCTGTAATGTTAAACACAGGTATCCATATACTTCTGAAGCCATGGATTTCAACCCCAGATGCACATCAGAATCACTTGGAAAGCTTTTTAGAAATACAAATGCTCAGAAATTCTAATATAATGGAGGGCACTGACATTGGTGATTCTTAAAAGCTTTTCAGGTGATTCTGCTGTGTAAGCCAAGGTTAAGAATTATAGTTCTAATGCTCCAACATACCCGGGAGCTGTGATATATGCCATCAGCAGTAGGTTCTCATAGCTGTGGTTATTTGTGGGGCAGTAGAAGGGAAATTCCTAGAGATAGATAGCTTCTAACAAGGAGTCCTAGAATGCCTTCAGGAATAAAGAGAATCAAGCATTAAATGTCTGATAAAAGATAATCCTAAAATTCACAAGGAAAAATAAGAACACAAGAATGGGTAAGAAAACACGTGGAAAAGTTCTGAAGACCAGCCCAACCAGATATTAATACATATTGCAGAGCTTCTATAATTAAAGTAGTGTATTATTGGCATGCAAATAGACAAATCAAAAAGAAATACACTGGAAACAGACACAATTACATAAAATAAATCAAGCATATGATAAAAGTAGTCTCTCTCAAAGCATTAGAGCAAAGGTCACCATTTGAGGTAAATGGTGTTAGGATAACTGAATAGCCATTTGGAAAAAAATTAAATCCATTGCTCCTACCAAAGAACAGCCTAAACTACAAATGGATCAGAGATCTAAATGCAAAATATGAAACTAGACGAGCATGAGGAGAAAATTAACTTTGGAGTACAAAAGGCTTTTCTAATTATGACTCAAAATTTAGAGGCAATAAAAGATTGACAAATTTAACTACATAAAGAAAAAATTACAACTTTTACATGGTCAAAAATACCATAAGCAAAGTCAAAAGGCATGAAAAACTAGGAATAAGTTTTTGCAACATATTTCAAAGATAAAGGGCCAATTTCCCTTTTTAAAAAAAAACCTTTAAAATTGAGGGGAAAATGACCAAAAGTTATAAATAAAATGAGAAAAACAACAGATAATTCACAATATAGATATAAAAATGAACTTTCAGCACATGAAAAAATGTTTAACTTCACTCATAATAAGTAAAATGCAAATTTAAACTTTATTGAGATAGCATTTGTCAAAAAATCACAAAGTTGCAGTACACTCTGTTGTCAAGACTGTAGGGAAACAAGCACTCCCATACTTTGCTGATGGGAATGCAAAATGGCATAGTCTCCGTGGAGGGGCATTTGGCAAGATCTAAGAAACTACATATACAGTTACCCTTAACCAGTAATCCCATTTGTAGGAATGTATCCTAAAGACATACCTCCAGTGACACCAAAATATGTGTGCAAAAGATTATTCATTACAGCATTACTTTGTAACTGTGAAATATTTGAAATTTCCTAAATATCCAAAGGGATTGGCTGCAAAAACTGTGGTATATACACACGAGAGTACCATGCAGCTCTAAGAATGAGGAAGATTTCCTGAAAAGACACAAATACATGGAGGTTAAACAACATGTTACTAAACAATGAATGGGCCAACTAGTAAATCAAAGAAGCAAAAACACATGGAAACAAATGAAAATGAAAACAAAATCATCCAAAACTTTTGGAATGCAGTAAAAGTGGGCCTAAGAGGGATGTTTATAGTAATACAGGCACACCTCAAGAAGAAAAATCTCAAATAAACAATCTAACCTTACAGCTAAAGGAGCTAGAGAAAGAAAAACGTATGAAGCCTAATAAAGCCGGCAGAACAAAGGAAACAACAGAGATAAGAAAAAACTGATATAGAAACTAAAAAACAAAAAAACACAGTAGAGCATATCAATGAAACCAGGAGTTGGTTCTTTGAAAAAATTAATAAAATTGATAAATCTCTAGCCAGACATCAAAAGGAAAAAAAGAAAGGACCCAAATAAATAAAATCACAAATGAAAGAGAAGTAACAGCCATCACCACAAAACTACAAATAATCATAAGAGGATATTATGAAAACTAGATCCCAATAGATTGGACAACCTAGAAGAAATGGGTAAATTCCTAGAAATAGATCAACTACCAAAACTGAAATAGGAAGAAACAGAAAATTTGAACAGATCTATAACCAGCAAAGAAATTGAATCAGTAATCAAAAAACTCCTAACAACAAAAGTCCAGGACCAGATGGTTTCACAGGTGCATTCTACCAAACATTTAAAGAGGAGTTTAAGGAATTTAAATATTCATTTAAAGAATACCTATTCCTCTCAAACTTTTTCCAAAAAATGAGGACGGAAAACTTCTAAATTCTATGAAGCCAGCATTACCCTGATCCCAAAACCAGATAAAGACACCACTGACAAAGAGAACTACAGACCAATATCTCTGATGAACATCGATGCAAAAATCCTCAATAGAATACTAGGAAATGAGGGGGAAATGGGTGATAGGCATTATGGAGGGCATTTGTTGGGATGACCACTGGGTAAGCCAATTTGACAATACATTATTTTCTTAAAAAAAATACTAGCAAATAGAATCCAACAATACATTTAAAAAATCATTCACCAAAATGAAGTGAGATTGATTCCTGTGTTGCAAAAGGGTGGTTCAATATTTGCAAATCAAGCAATGTGACACATCACATCAATAAGTGAAAGGATAATATCCTTATGATAGTTTCAATAATGCAGAAGAAGCATTTGACAAAGTACAACATCCGTTCATGATAAAAACCCTCAACAAAGTAGATTAGAGGGAATATATACCTGAACATAATAAAGGCCATATATGAAAAAACTACAGCAAATATCCTCAATGGGGAAAAACTGGGAGCTTTTCCTCTGTGGACAGAAACAAGACAGGGAGGTCCACCCACATCACTTCAATTTCACATAGTAATGGAAGTCCTAGCCACAGCAATCAGACAAGAAAAAGAAATCAAATGCATCCAAATCAGCAAGGAAGAAGTCAAACTTTCACTATTTGCAGATGACATGATACTGTATATAGAAAACCTGAAAACTCCACCAAAAAACTGTTAGAACTGATAAATTCAGTAAAGTCACAGGATACAAAAATCAATGTTCAGAAATCTGTTGTGTTTCTATACACCAATAATGTAGCAGAAGAGAAGTTAAGGGCTTAGTTCCACTTACAGTTGCACCAAAAATAATAAGATACCTAGGATTAAACCTAACTAAAGAGGTGAAATACCTATCCTCTGAAAACTAAAAACACTGAGGAAAGAAATTGAAGGTGATACAAAGAAACAGAAAGATATTTCATGCTCTTGGATAGGAAGAAGAAATATTGTTAAAATGTCTATACTGGGGCGCCTGAGTGGCTCAGTCGGTTAAGCGGCCGACTTCGGCTCAGGTCATGATCTCGCGGTCCGTGAGTTCAAGCCCCGCGTCGGGCTCTGTGCTGACAGCTCAGAGCCTGGAGCCTGTTTCAGATTCTGTGTCTCCCTCTCTCTGACCCTCCCCCGTTCATGCTCTGTCTCTCTCTGTCTCAAAAATAAATAAACGTTAAAAAAAAAATTTTTTTTTTTATATAAAATGTCTATACTATCCAAAGCAATCTACACATTCAATTCAACCCCTATCAAAATACCACCAGCATTTTTCAAAGAGCCAGAACGAACAATCCTAAAATTTTTATGGAACCAAAAGACCCTGAATAGCCTAAGCAACCTTGAAAAAGAAAAGCAAAGCTGGAGGCATCACAATTCCGGAGTTAAAGTTATATTACAAGGCTGTAGTCATCAAGACAGTATGGTAATGGGATTAGATCAATAGAACTGGATAGAAAATCCAGAAATGAACCCACAATTACATGGTCAATTAATCTTTAACAAATCAGGAAAGAATATCGAATGGCAAAAGGATAGCCTCTTTAACAAATGGTGTTGGGAAAACTGGACAGCAACATGCAAGAGAATGAAACTGAACCTCTCTCACACCATACACAAAAATAAATTTAAAATGGATTAAAGACCTAAATGTGAGACCTGAAACCATAACAATCCTAGAAGAGAACAGAGGCAGTAATTTCTTTGACATCAGCCATAGCAACATCTTTCTAGATAGGTCTCCTGAGGCAAGGGAAATGAAAGCAAAAATAAACTATTGGGACTTCATCAAGTCTTCTCCACAGCAGAGGAAGCAATCAATAAAACTGAAAGGCAACCTAAGGAATGGGAGAAGATATTTGGAAATGACATATCCACAAAAAGGGTTAGTATCCAAAATCTATAAAGAATTTATAAAACTTAACACTCAAAAACAAATAACCCAATTTAAAAATGGCCAGAAGACATAGACATTTTTCCAAAGAAGACATCCAGATGGCCAACAGACACATAAAAAGATGCTCAGTATCACTATCAGGGAAATGCAAATCAAAACTACAAGGAGATACCATCTCACACCTGTCAGAATGGCTAAAATCAACAACACAAAAAACAACAGGTGTTGGCAAGGATGTGGAGAAAGGGGAACCCTCCTGCACTGCTGGCGGGAATGCAAACTGCTGCAGCCACTCTGGAAAACGGTATGGAGATTCCTCAAAAAGTTAAAAATAGAACTACCTTATGATCCAGCAGTTACACTACTAGGTACTTACCGAAAGATTACAAAAATACTATTTCTTTTTTTTAATGGTTCGATTTTGACTTTATTTTATATTCAAGAAATGGTTAAATATTCAAATCAAACCCTGAAGTGAATCCTATTAGAAGTTCAGTTGAAGAAAAAAATATATAAAATAGAGGAAGAAAAAAAAATTCTGCATCCCTTTGTAATTAAACAGTTCTAATCCAAGGAGAAGGAGGTGGGGGTGGGAAAGCAAGTAAGGTAGAAAGAATTAGAGGTTTAACTTCACACTTCTCAGGATTGGATTTCACAGGCATGCTTTATAGTTTTAGTCCTACCAGTCTTTACTGGTAGGTGGTAGCTGACATGCCATAAACTTTAATCCAGAAGAAGGATAGAGTACATGTCACATGATATAGCATCCTCAGAAGTGTATACATTAATGAAAATGAATTGGATTAACCATCTGTGTTCCCATAACTTCCTAGAGACATTTAACTGATGCATGTTTTAAGCAACATTTAATCATTAGTTTCTTGAAACAAATGTGAGAGGAGTATTGGCTTTCTCCCCATACTGTTTAATTTTTTTAATATAATGTATTGTCAAATTGGCTAACATACAGCATGTGAAGTGTGCTCTTGGTTTTGGGGGTAGATTCCCATGGTTCATCACTCATATACAACACCCAATACTCTTCCCAACAAGTGCCCTCCTCAATGTCCATCACCCATTTTCCCCTCTCCGACACGGAGGACGGATTCCATATGTTTTCACTCCAGTGTGGATCCTGAGAAACATCAGAAGACCGTGGGGGAGGGGAAGGAAAAAAAAGTGGTTAGAGAGGGAGGGAGCCAAAACATAAGAGACTCCTAAAAACTGAAAACAAACTGAGGGTTTATGGCGGGGGGAGGGGGGGAGGGTGGGTGGGTGATGGGTATTGAGGAGGGCACCTGTTGGGATGAACACTGGGTGTTGTATGGAAACCAATTTGACAATAAATTTCATAAATAAATAAATAAATAAAATCATCAAAAAAATAAAAGAATGAGGACAATTTCTATAAAATGATATGAAGTGATTTCCAGGAGGCACGGTTAAAACAACAACAACAACAACAACACTGAACCAAACTGGAAATACAAGACTCATGCTTCTGAGAATAACTTTTTGTATAGTTTTGACTTCTGAAAGCATATTGATCTCTTGTTCAAAAAAAAAAAACATTGAATCAGTAAGAATGGGAAGGAAAAAAATCCCTGAAATTGAAAGCAAACTGAAACAAATAAATCTAATTGTACTTCAAATGAAAAATACAGCCACACTGAAGGGGGAAAAATAAGCAACGAATGCAGGTGGTTTATGAACACAGTCTGGCAAAGTCTGTTATAGCCCCTCAGTCTGAGGCAGGTTAAGGTTAGGATACCCGGTGAGGAAAAACTGCAAACAAATTCTCCACTTTTTTTTTTTTTAATGTTTATTTATTTTCGAGAATGAGGGAGACAGAGCATGAGCAGGGGAGGGGCAAAGAGAGAGGGAGACACAGAATCCGAAGCAGGCTCCAGGCTCTGAGCTGTCAGCACAGAGCCCGATATGAGGCTCGAACTCACAAACTGCAAGATCATGACCTGAGCTGAAGTCGGAGGCTTAACTGACTGAGCCACTCAGGTGCCCTGAAATCCTCCACTTTTTTTTTGTAGATTTTCTTATGGTAGTGGTGAGGGCAGGACACTACTGAAACAGTTTTGGATGTATTATCCGACTCATCAAAAGACTAAGTATGTTCATATTGTTGAAATACAGGATCCTCGTTGTGGAAGGAAGGACATACAAATATTGATTTGGATCCAAAACAGGACTCTGAAGACACCTGAGTGGCTCAGTCGGTTAAGCATCTGGCGCTTGGTTTCGGTTCAGGTCGTGATCTCACAGTTCAGTGAGATGGGATTCTGTGCTGACAGTGCGGAGCCTCTTTGGGACTTTCTCTCTCTCCCCCACTCTCTCTCTCTCTCTCTCTCTCAAAATAAATAAACTTTTAAAAAATGCTCAAAAAAGCGTTCTGTGAAATGATCACCATTCATTCCTTTCTGTTGTCACCTTGAAGAGGTACATTTTGTTGGGCCACTTACGCTTTTCATAGGTCACTTTACATCTATGTCACCGTTCGACTTAGAAAATCTAAAGCTTAAATCGAAACCTACACCTTTCCTGATGTCCCCAGGGCATCTGCCCACCTCACCACACCGTGCCCTAACCATAGCCTCACCCATGTGGAAACCACATTCTTGTACAAGTAGTGACTTTTCCTCCCCTTTTCCCCTCTCAGCTCTTAAAATGGCAGAGATCTTGGTCCTGCTTGTATCCCCAGTTCCTACTAAAGAATCTAGAACTTGACAAACGTTGGTTCGCTTAAACCGTACTGCACGTCTTTTGCTGTAGGCCACCAAAATCCTTCTGTGGGATTATAAGTCTGAAATATGAAATTCAGTAGGCAGGTCTACCTCTCAAGAAAAGGAATAATCCTTGCAAATGCCCTTTGGTGAATCTGAGGTGGCACGGTAGCAAATAAGGGAGGGATCTCTAGCCGGTAATGAACTAGCTGCTCTGACTTGTGGGAAATAAACCTCAGGTGCTGTCTTTCAGGGTGACTGAGATTTTCATGGGAGAAAAAGCAGCCAATTATTGGCTGCTTAATTATAAGCACAGTCTTGTTGAGAAACAGAAAAAAGCAGCATATTGAGCTATGCTGACCGAATGTGACAGCTTCCAGGAATATTAAAGCAAATTTTAAACACAAATCAGATTCTCTGTAAGTTATTTACTACCGAAACTTGTGTTCTTTGCTGATTAAGGGCACAGCAGCAATGAACTGAACTGCTGGAGTTACTTCCAGCGAAAGACAGAAGACATCTCTTAGCCTTGCAAATTCATGCAGAGATGCTCATTTGATTCTGCCACCTGTGAGGGGTTCCTGCCTCATTCCTTCTCACAAGTTCTGATGTTCTTCCTACTTCTATGAGGTGCTGGCAGCTTTTGGGGGAATGTGATTATAAAAGCACTATCCAATGATACATTTGGTGTAGGAGTCCTTAGCCAGTATTCCAGCTTTGCTAGAGCTTACCAAGCAGCATATTTTCCTTCGCACGAGTTGTTCTCACCACCTCCTACCTCGGGGCATAACATCTACTGCTGGAGCAAATACATGTCAGTTTGGAGGCTTGAGGAGCACGCTCATCATTGTGGCTCCTCTGCAGATTCAGACATACTTTGAGTCTGCCCTCGGCTCCTGCCAACGTCAGTGAATGCTTGAGGTCTCAAGTCACAGACCTTTCCACCCTGGGAGGTTAAAGCCTGTGCATCAGCAGAGAAGAGCAAAAAGAAAGTTGAAGCATAGAGAGGAAAGGTAGGCCACTGGAAGAAAAGAGGGGAAGGAGATGTGTCCCAGGAGCTGCCCCTGCCCAAGTCCTCCTGGAGAAGGGACACTTCTGAACTGAGTTTAGGGTTCTTCCAGAAACTATTATCAAATGACAGAATATTCTAAAGCCTAACATCACTTCCACTTTAAAGTCAGCAAGGTGTACAGAAGGTATGTACAAGCATGGTATGAATAACACAGGTTTGAATTACAAGACCCAGTTCAAGAAACCCATGGGGGAGGGGAAGGGAAAAAAAAAAAAGAGAGGTTAGAGTGGAAGACAGCCAAAGCATCAGAGACTCTTAAAAACTGAGAACTGAGGGTTGATGGGGGGTGGGAGGGAGGGGAAGGTGGGTGATGGGTATTGAGGAGGGCACCTTTTGGGATGAGCACTGGGTGTTGAATGGAAACCAATTTGACAAAAAACTTCATATATTGAAAAATAAAAAATAAAAAAAAAAGAAGACCCAGTTCAGGGAATAGGACTCCCGACACCTTACTTAGGCCACTTGGCCTTCTTTGCATCTCCTTATCTGCTCATTGTCCTCATCTGCTAAATGGGGACAACACCTGCCAGTGACATTGTAGTGAGCACCGGACAACGATACACATGAAAGAATTCTGGAGACTGATGCACCGAGCAAGGGTAAGTTTTCATTTCAACCATGGGTGGAGGGCTGGTTAACAGACTTCTACTTCAGGGATTCTGAGAACTAAAGAACAAATACACATGACAAGCACAATCAAGATCCCACTGATTTACATTGTTAACTTACATCCACACTCTCACGGATCAATAAGGTTGCTTATGTTTGTGAGTAATTGTTTTATATATTTGGGGGCTCCGGTATTCAGTGCATAGACATTTATAATTGTTAGCTCTTCCTGATGGATAGACCCTGTAATTATTATATAATGCCCTTCTTCATCTCTTGTTACAGCCTTTAATTTAAAGTCTAGTTTGACTGATATAAGTATGGCTACTCCAGCTTTCTTTTGGCTTCCAGTAGCATGATAAATAGTTCTCCATCCCCTCACTCTCAATCTAAAGGTGTCCTCAGATCTAAAATGAGTCTCTTGTAGACAGCAAATAGATGGGTCTTGTTTTTTTATCCATTCTGATACCCTATGTCTTTTGGTTGGCACATTTAATCCATTTACATTCAGTGTTATTATAGAAAGATATGGGTTTAGAGTCATTGTGATGTCTGTATGTTTTATGCTTGTAGTGATGTCTCTGGTACTTTGTCTCACAGGATCCCCTTAGGAGCTCTTGTAGGGCTGGTTTAGTGGTGACAAATTCCTTCAGTTTTTATTTGGGAAGACCTTTATCTCTCCTTCTATTCTAAATGACAGACTTGCTGGATAAAGGATTCTTGGCTGCATATTTTTTCTGTTCAATACATTGAAGATCTCGTGCCAATCCTTTCTGGCCTGCCAAGTTTCAAAAGAGAGATCAGTCACAAGTCTATTATAGGTCTCCCTTTATAAGTGAGGGCACGTTTATCCCTTGCTGCTTTCAGAATTTTCTCTTTATCCTTGTATTTTGCCAGTTTGACTATGATATGTCATGCAGAAGATCGATTCCAGTTACATCACACTCTCATGGATCTATGCATATTTCTACACATCGAATAACAAAATGGGGAGACTTAAAAGGAACGTGAGCAGTTTTCAAATATTCGAAGGGCTGCCATGTGAAAGAGGGTTTAGATGTATCTAGAGGGGCTCAGAGATAGACCGTCAGACTGGCAGAAAAAAGCTATAGAGAAACAGATTTAGGATCAATACATTTCAAATATTTAGGACTGATTGAAAACGGGATGGCTCCCAGTAAGGGAACGAGCTCCCTGATGTTGAAAATGTTTAAGTTGAAAGGAACATAAGTGAACTCATCATATCTGCTTTGTTGGCTTATGTCCCTCCTGTGTCCAGAACAGCTTCTGGCATGAAGAAATCACCCAGATATGTTTGTTGCACAAAGGCATGAACATACCCTGTGATCACTTTGACTCAAAAACTACGATTTTGTGATAGATGTTCGATAATAATTCTCCATTCTGCCGAGTCTGTGTCGGTTCAGCAGCTCAGCTGGGAGTTTCAAAAGCCATAATCATTTAAAGATTTTCTTCAGGTCAAATTCACAAACCCAGAAGGGCAGCTCTGTATCTTCAGACAAATGGGTACCAAAAGGCCTGAGCTCATTGTTACACCAAGAGTATGGGATGGAAAACAGATAAAATCATCAGGCCTACACAAATCTACCAACAAAATCAAATGAGATTAAGGAGAGGGAGAGGCTGCTATTCAGGTACAGTTCCAAGAGACTCTGCAGTCAGGAACATTCTCCTGCCCATCTCTGTATCTCTAATACTCCACACAGTGTCTGGGACAAAGTAGGCACTTAAAAACCATCTGCCGCATTCAGTTGAACTGGAATTTATATCTGACCATCATTAAACTCTTTGTCATCTCTTTTCACATTAGATTCACATTCAGCTCTATGTTTATTCATATGCTTATTTTTATTTCATTGTATAATGTCTTTCTTCCCAGCTACATTATGAATACCATGAGGGATGATGCCTTTTATTTATCCCTGTAGGCCAGTGTAACCTTGATACATTGTATGGCACATAGGAGGTGCTCTATTAATATCTGTTGAAGGAACTGAATGAATACTGGAAGTAGATCCCTGAAATAAATCCTTTCAGTTACTTATTATCAAGTATTCCCATTTAGGCCGAACAATTTAAGAAATGAAACAATTTAATCTATGTAAAGTAACACTTAATGCAACAGTAATTAATATCAAGGATATTTCTTCTTTTAAAAAAAAATTTAACATTTATTTATTTTTGAGAGACCGACAGAGACAGAGCATGAGCAGGGGAGGGGCAGAGAGAGAGGGAGACAGGCTCCAGGCTCCAAGCTATCAGCACAGAGCCCAATGTGGGGCTCGAACTCACAAACCTCGAGATCATGATCTGAGCCAAAGTCAGACTCTTAACTGAGTGAGCCACCCAGGCGCCCCTCAAGGATATTTCTTCTATAATGACGTTCAAAAGTATTCATTAGAGTCTCAGCAAAAACTCAGCTTCAAAGTTCCTTGAGGGAAACATTTTACTCATCTACACTTCCATCCTCAGATTTCAGTCAATCCAGGAGTTGCAGATTAACTAAGTCAGTCCTCTTCTCTGAGCAACATATATTGGGTTTCTCTTCTCTGCTGCCTCCACTGGAGGACAGGCCAGGCAGGGAAAAGAAACCAAGCCAATCACGGGGCATGAGTTTCGGCAGCTTTTATAAAAGCCACTGGTGAAGCAGTGTTGGTATTTGGTTCCTCTGCGGTTGTCTCTTGGGAGCTTTTCCACTCAGAGTCTTATCTCTTCACTCAGAGTGGTTTGTTTTTACCCCCCGAAGGTTCAAATGTCTGTTAAGGCAGCGCTACTCAAAGTATGGTCCCTGAATCCATTTGTCACCAGCAGGTGACAAGAACTTACACCAGCTCATAAATCAAAACACTGAAACTTCCTTCATTGGAAAAATATTGCTGCCAAGACAAAAATATTTATCAGGAGAACTAGACTGTGTGTGTAGTGACATAATTGACTTAAAATCCTGGCAGAAGATCCTTACCTGGTTGCAAATCAGTAACAAATAGCTCAGAGACTGGCACTTTCAATAGCATTATGGTAGGCATCAAATGATGGCTTTTTCCTGGGGTATCTAAAGGACAATAGGAAACTTCAAACCAAAAGGGACAATTCCCTAGGTATGGGTTCTAACACACATATATTATTTCTAGACCGGGTGAACAGTATTTGAGGTTTGGGAGGGAACCACCGAAATGAGGTATCCTGGCATGACCAAGCCTGGTACACAGTTGGTGCATAAAACAGTATCAACTCATCTTCTCCTACCCCTGCCCCAATCCATTGTTTTTCAAAGGACCACCTGCATTAGAATCACCTAAGGAATTTATTAAACCTGCATGTTGCCAGGTCTCCTGCATTAGAATCTCTGGTTAGGAGACCTAGGAAACCACCTGCTTAACAGGCATCCGAAAGATTTTTTTTATGTACACCAAAACCTAGGAACTACTGGACTAGGCCAGCTGAGACTGTAAAAAAAACCTTATTGTTCACACGATTTTACAGCTGCCAAAAAAACAAAAGCCAAAAGTAGGCATTAAGAACTTTTTGTCCTTGCCACAGTGTAGCTGATCAACCAATGCCAATACTGCTCATACAATAAACAGGCTTTGCCCTCCAGTCTGTCTATCATTTACTGTTGAAGCAACCCAGTGTGTGGTGTAGGGAAGGATAAATTCTTCCTCCATCCTTCAAGGTCTTCCAGCTGGACTGAGAATTAAATTTACATGAGACAGATTAACAGAAAAAAAAAAAAAAAAAAAAAAAAAGCTTTATTGCATGTGTGTGGAGCCCAAATAATGAAATTGAGACCTCAAGAAATGACCAAGGCATGCAGTTTTTATACTTTTTAGACAAAGAGACGATAAATTTGTGAGGAACTGACCTGATAAAGAAAACAGGTGTTTGGGAACTTTAATTAGTAAGAAATTCTAAGCAGAATTTGAGCTGTAGATTAGTTTAAAAAAAAAAAAAGTAGCAAGGTTTGTTTCTACAGCTGTCTTGGCTTTAAAGTTCCTGTCTCTGGCAATAAGGATGTCTTTTTTTTACCACTTAGTTCAGGGAGGGTACATTTCATATGGAAAATTGATTTTTGCTTTCAGGGGAACAAAAGAGGATCTAAGGGTCTCTGCATGGACGGTTTCTTAACTTTCATTTAAAGTAATCAATATGCCAAGGTGGCACATTTTGGGGCAGCCTGTCCCTGGCCCCTGTTTAACTGCCATTAACCTCATAGGATTCTTGCCTCTGGGTAGCCCATTGCTCAGTACAATACTGAATTTTCAATTATGTTGACTTGAGGAACAATGGGTCCTTCAGTTTTGATTTCTTATTTTAACAGAACTTCCTCATCTTAGAAATAGCTGGGATTTCAATCAACATTTTTCTCAGTGAGGAAATTTCAACATAATGGACTTCCTTCAAATGGCGTTTCTCTCACAATCCCGTAACTGACTGGCATGCCAGAGCCTGCTCAAGTAAGCAGGTTCGGGGACATGGCTAGAAGTTAAATCACCTGGCACTGCAGTGACAATGTAAAATGGGCTATCAGTTTTTAAAATCCCCTCACTACAGTGCCTTATCAACAACGGTACCTCTAGGGGCGCCTGGGTGGCTCAGTCCATTAAGCGTCTGACTCTGGATTTCAGCTCAGGTCATGATCTCACGTGAGATGGAGCCCTGAATCCAGCTCTGTGCCTACAGTGCAGAGCCTGCTTGGGATTCTCTCTCTCTCCCTCTCTCTGCCTCTCCCCTGCTCATGCTCTCTCTCTAAATAAATAAATAAACATTTAAAACACAAACAAACACTGATACCTCTGTAAGACGGGCACTAGGCCAAGTGCCGTACCGTAAAAATTACATTTGCCTATTGTGGCATTAATGCTCAGCCAAGCAACTGATCTCAGTACACAGTCAAGTACACCAGAACAGGGATCAAGGGCAGAATCTAAACCACAGGGTGAACACCAAGGAGCCAGAATAGGCACCACAGTTCAGGAATGCTGGGTCTGCCAGTGGAGAGGAGTCGGCTACAGCCTCTTACCTGTTCAGCGGTCTCCGCAAGGGTGAATGTTTCACACTGACACATATGATACCAAACACATGAGAACCGACAGCCTGGGCAAGTGAAGTCTCTGGTTTTTAAAAGGTTGACTCATAATGAAAAAGCTCTCACAAGCCGAAAACATGGTCCATATCAGTTGAATCACACTTTTGAAGAAAGCTATGACCCACTTGTTTATACCGTTCCTTTGGCTATCACTCTTCAGTATCCTTCCCAGAGTAAATGGTGGATCACAAACTGACTCCCAAACACAGAGAGACAAGGAGAGCCTGAAGAAAGGGACAGGCCACTCCAGACTGGTAGGTGGCTGTCTCAATAAGCAACAGGACTTACTTACGAGGTTTATCTTGGGCAAACGAGAGACAAGTAGATGTTCACACCTGCCCACCATAATCTTAAGTTTATATAGAGGCCGGCACTGGGTTCAATCACATATTTAGTCCAGATGGTCTCAATTACATGTTACTCTTTCACAGCGGCGTCCTTGAAAATGGTTCCAGCTGAGGGAATGGCCAACAGGCAGAAGGTATCTTTCAAAGATGGGGAGCAGGTGAGGAGCCTCTGATGGCTTAGATCTAGTTCAGAGATCAACCAGTGGTCATGTCCTTTCGTTGACCTCCTCCAGCAGTAAGAAAAGATCAGATAAAAAGACTCAGATCTATGCCTTCTCACTTCACAAGAGTTATGCCACGCCAGACACAAAGTGGATCAACACTCAGACCCGTTATTTCCACTTCTTCCTTATCAGCCCCCACTGTCTTATACATCTGATGTACTGTAGCTTAGTTTTCCTCCAGTAGAATCTGAATCATCAGAATGAGGAAATTTCAATTTTTCACACACAAACGACGATAGCTTTGATAGCTAAATGACTGAAGGGGGAAACGGGCTTCCCCTGCCACACCCTGTTATGGTTTCAACACTTTCCTACCTCCTAGCCCGAGTAAAAGTTAAATAAAAAGTGTCCCTGCAAATGCTAACTTCATATACACCTAGGAACATACAAGGAATTGGTACCTGAAAAAGATGGCACTCCAACACTGGTAGGGAATGGGTGAAATAGCAAACAGTGTTTGGGAAACTGGCCAGCCATGTAGGGAGAGTTAAAATCTGCATTCCCATAACTCAAGCTCAGAACTGATACCAAAATAAGTGTAGCCTTTTAAAGTATATCATGAAAACCATAAACCATAAATGTTGGTACATTTGATTGCATTAAAGATGACATATGTGAAGGATAAATGCTATATGATTCCACTTATATGAGGTATCTAAAATAGTCAAAGTCATAGAAACAGAGATTGGAATGGTGGTTGGCAGGGGCTGGAGGGGAGGGGAAAACGAGGAATTGCTACTCAATGGGTGTAAATTTCAGTTATGCAAGATGAGTAAGTTCTACACATCTGCTGTACAACCCTGTCCTGTAGTAAACGATGCTGTATGTGCACTTAAAAATCTGTTAAGAGGCTAGATCTCATGTTAAGTGTTCTTACCACAATTTGTAAATATCACATATGATAAGACATGTAATATATAATAGGCAAATGATTAATCTCAAATATGCAAAAAGTTCTTAAATATCAATAAGAATGAACAGCCAATAGAAAAATATTCAACGGGGGCGCCTGGGTGGCTCAGTCGGTTGGGCGTCCGACTTCGGTTCAGGTCATGATCTCACAGTTTGTGAGTTTGAGCCCCGCATCGGGCTCTGTGCTGATAGCTTGGAGCCTGGAGCCTCTTCAGATTCTGTGTCTCGCCCTCTCTCTGCCCCTCCCCTGCTCATGCTCTATCTCTCAATAATGAATAAATATTAAAAAAAAAAAAAATACTCGAGGAACATGAAATGGAAGTTACACACACACACACACACACACACACACACACACACACTCCTGCACAAATGACTAGTAAACAGATGAAAGCCTCATCAACATTAAACAGGAAAGACCTGTCTTTTGCCCATTGGAATTAGCAACGCACTGTCGTCAAAGACGCGGAAAAACTGTTATGCACTGTGAATGGGAGAGTAACCAGTACAGATTTCTTGCAAAGCAGTTCAGCTACTGCCATGAAAATGGTAAGTAGAGTTATGCTTTTACACAGCTAACCCACTTAGGGGTTTTTATCCGAAGGACAGTTTATGCACCAGAACCTTCACCTCTTTCGTTCAGAACATTAAAAGTGTGGAAAACAAATTTCAACAGTGCGAGATTGAGTATGTAAAACAATGGTACACGCATTCTCTTGTGTGTGCGGTCATGAAAAATGATGTAGACCTGTATTGGACGTGATGGAAAGATGCCTAAGTGTTTACTGAAGAAAAGCACGTGGTATAGAATTTGATCCTATTTATGTAAAAGTACATTCATATATCTGTGCACATATGTTCATATGTAGAGAAGACCAGAATATTTACCAAACTGCTAACAGTTGTTATCTCTGGGTTCTGGTGTTGCAACTGAACTTACTTGTCTTTGTACTTTATGTATCAGTGGGGTTTTTATTTGTTTTTACAATGACTGTGTGTCATTTTCACTGAAACGATGGTCTCTTTTTCCAAAACGAGGGTGGTTTCATCAAACACATATATCAGAAACAGAATAAAAAGATGCTTTTCTGCTTTTAGAACTGATCATAGGAAAAATTCTAAACCATTTAAGGTTTGTCTCTAGTTCCCAGGTTATGAAATGTCCATCCCATCACCCTGGACCTATCACTCTGAAATGCATGACTGCAAGGTCTGAAGTGGTGGTCGGTCAACTCCTCCCAAAGACAGTGACCATGTTACTGTTCAAATTAGCAACATACAACCCAGACATGAAGCTCGGGCCACCCTTTCATTGCATACCCCAACTTGCCCAACTGATCTTCTGTATTGGCATTGACTAGACGCACCAGGGTACACAGCCCTCTGTGGCTTTTTTGACTGATGGCAATTGCTTCACAAATTTACAAAGCTGTGAGTACTATCGTATTGACTAGAAACTATTCAATGCTGAGCCTCTCAACCCTAGATGTGTTTACATCCTCCTTCCAATTCGAATGTTTACATCCTCACAACTGGATGTGAGGGAGCTTTTCTCAGTCCTACTCAAAATGTAATCTGTGGACTGATGCTGATCTGATCCACAAACAGTTCACAAATCTGCAAGAGAAAAGCGGTTAAGACTAAACACTTGGACACTTTTTAGCAATTTGAAGTTTTATACTATAGAATAAAAATAAAGAATTGGGGCTCATGTTTTGTATGTAAAAAATTCATTTCTTCTAGTAATTGATTTTATTTTATAAAAGAATCAGTACATGACAGATTAGAAAAATTTAAATTTCTAATTTTTACAAAATGGCCCTTCACCTCAGTTTGAGAGTTCTCTTTTATAACTAATATGTACTAGTATGAATAGGTTAGCATATTAAGTTTCCTACTGCTGCTATAACAAATTACCACCAATTTAGCAGCCTAAAACAACACATATTTATTGTCTCATAGTTCTGTAGCTCAGAAGTCCAGATAGGCTTTGCCTGGTTTCTCTGTTCAGAGTCTCACAAAATCAAAATCAAAATGTCAGCCAGCTCTGCTGTCATAAGGAGGCTCTGGAAAGAAGCCACATCCAAATGCATTCCAATTGTTAGCAAAATCAAGTTCCTTTTAGCTGTAGGACTGAGATCCTCATTTCCTTGCTGGCTGTCGGCTGAGGGCTGCCCTCAGCTGCAGGCCTCTCTGTGGTCCTTGCACATGGATTCCTACATCTCAGAAGCAGCAATAGTATACTGAATTCTCCTCATGTTGGAATCTCTCAACGTCCCCTTTGGCCACACCTGTCTTGCCTCCAGCTGGAGAATGTTCTCTGCTTTTAAGGACTAGCCATAAGATTGGCCTTGCTATAGACTGAATATTTGTCCCTCCAAAATTCCTATGTTGAAACTTGATACCCAATGTGGATATTATGGGGATGTGGGACCTTTGGGAGACGCTCAGATCATGAGGGTGGAGCCCTGAATGGTATTAGTGCTCTTTTAAGAGACCCCATGGAGTTCCCTAGCCCTTTCCTTCTACCATGTGAGGATATAGTGAGAAGGCATTGCCTATCAACTAGGAAGCACGCTCTCACCAATCACCAAATCTGCCAGTGCCTGGAGATCTTAGACTTCCCAGTCTCCAGAAGTGTGAGAAATAAGTTTCTGTTGCTTATAAGCCACCCAGTCTCTGGTATTTTGTTGTAGAAGCCCAAACAGACTAAAACAAGCCTACAGGGATAATCCAGGATAATCTCCCTATTTTAAGGTCCACAGCCTTAATCACAGCTGCAAAATCCCTTTGCCATACAATGTAACGTACACATTGTTTCCGGGGGTTAGGGTGTGGATAACTGTGAAGGGACTGTTATTCTGTCTAATGGACAGGGTCAGGTGAAGTCCAGGAGTCCTCACATATTTGCTTGTTCATGTAGGTAAAGCCTAAAGCCAGAGGAATGAAAGCAGTAACAATGGATGACACAGGAGGTGATGTGGAAGTCTGCCGCTGACTGCACCATCAGTGAGAAGGTCAAGCGAAGGAAGGGAAGTGGGGGTGGCTTGCACGGCAGTTCCCCCTCCCCACTAAACATGTAGGGGAGGCAATACACAGGAAAGCCACCACGTACACACAAGATTGAAAGACATGAAAAAGAGAAACGGTTGGTTACTGGGGAAGAAACAGAAGTTGTTCATAGTCATCTCCTTCTGAGGCCAGGTCATGAATAACAAAGGCCCTCAAATTTCCTCAAAGTGGAAAAAGAAGCTGACAGAGCTAGATTTTTTTTTAAAGGAGAACAGAGACTGCCCTAGAGTCCATCCTGAGAACACTCAGGTGGGTAGGGGCGGTGGGTGGAGGGGGAGGAGGAGGGCAGAAAATGCTGGTGCCCCGGGATGCCTGGCTTTATGACCTCAAGTCCCTCCCTTGCCCAGTCCTCTCCTCGGGCTGTCACTTGGGACACCAACTTTTAAATAATTATTATTCTATCCCTTCACCTTCACCTCTTTGTTTTAAATCAAACTTTAGACAACTGAATTACCAACCTTTTGTTTTTCCTCATTTTACAGTGCAGACCTCTAAATCTTTAGATTTTCTACCACCACCCAATAAATCACACAAATCTGATAACTGATTTTTCCACAGGCCTTATCTCACCTGCTTCCTTGTGTTTCAACAGGACAAAGAGCATCATAGTAATTACAGTACACCTGCCCCCTAGCCTGCTAACATTTATGCCCATGCTCTTAACGTTTGTTTAAACAGAATTCTGAGTGCCTGGGTGGTTGTCGGTTAAGCGGCCAACTTCGGCTCCGGTCATGATCTTACAGCTCGAAGGCTTAGGAGTTTGAGCCCCACATCGGGCTCTGTGCTGACAGCTCAGAGCCTGTGTCTCCCTCTCTCTCTGCCCCTCCCCTGCTCACGTTCTGTATCTCTCTCTCTCAAAAATAAATAAACATTTTAAAAAATTTTTACATAAAATTCTTAGCCAGGCAGAAACAACTCACCAAAATATTTGTTAAAACTTAAAACCTTCAATGTCCTGCTAAGGCTGTTGGGGTACTGCCTGTTTGCCTGCCTGCCTTTTTCTTTTTCTTTCTTCCCTCCTTCCCTTTGTTTTTATTGTAACATGTCTCCTCCCCCCGCCCCTTAATGTGTGGATTTCTAAAATCCCATCTGCTACAAAGTATGAATATCTATCAGGCTTGGTATCCTAGGTTCTGCTGTAAGGCTGATATCATAGTCAAAATTGGTTATATTCTTTGTAGAAAGTAGTCATTTATATGGATTTACTCAACTGTAACAGAAAGAATTCACATGTTAAAGTAGGCTTTTTTTTTACGCGAAGCAGGTAGGGCTGTAGGGACGGAAGTATCAAGCCTGTAAAAAGAATATTCAAGGGTGAAGTGACGCTTCGGGGAAGCAGTGGGAGGGTGTCCAAGTAGCTACCAGGCAGTTGTTTCAACTCCCACATCCTCCACACCCTTACACTGCAGTCATTCTTACCAAGTTGTCACATCCTGTTTCAGTTCCACTAGATACTGTTGCAATTCCACAGACTTCTTGGCTGTATTTGCCACCGTTGATCACTCTATCCTAGAAACAGTTCATTCTTTGCCTTCCCTGATAAACGTTCCTGTGGTTCTCCTGGGACCACCACTGAGGCAGGGTTTCCCCATGCCAGCCAAGGCACTCTCCTTATCAGGGCCGCAAGCGCCAGAAGCCTTCCCAGCTCCCAGATTCTCCTCACTACCTCAGTCTTAGCTCCAGGTTAACTCAGCAACCAACCTGCTCTTTCAGGTTCCCAGCGTTAATATGTTGATAAACTCTTTGATACTTCTCCCTTCAAGAATGGAGCTGAATTCCCCTCCTCTTGTGGACTGGACTCAGTGACTCATTTCTAACAAAGAGGGTGGCAGAAGTGACAATGAAATGAGAACACAAAAGGGGGACACCTTGGTGGCTCAGTTGGTTAAGCAGCCAACTTTGGCTCAGGTCATGATCTCCCGGTCTGTGGGCTGGAGCCCCGCATCAGGCTCTGTGCTGACAGCTCAGAGCCTGGAGCCTGCTTCGGAATCTGCGTCTCCCTCTCTCTCTATCTTCTCCTACTCATGCTCTCTCTCGCTCTCAAAAATAAACAAACATAAAAAAATTTTTAAAAAGAACACAAAAGGCATTGTGGCTTCCTACCCTTGTTCACTTGGATCACTTGCTCTGGGTGAAGCCAGCTGCCATGTCACAAGGATGTTAAAGCAGCCTTGTCAACAGGCCCACATGGGGAGAAACTGAGAGGCCTTTGGCCAACAGCCATGTGAGTGAGCCATCTTGTAAGTAGGTCCTCTAACCCTAGTCAAGCCTTCAAATGACTATGGCAGCAAAACCACCTAAACTGCTTCCAAATCACGGACCCACTGAAACTATGAGGTAAGTGTTGTCTGAAAATCACTACATTTTAGGGCCATCTATCATGCAAGTCTAGATAACTGAAACACTAGTATTACCAACAACCTATGTTATATCCTCTCCAAAATACCAAGCATTGTTTTAAATTCCTGACTAGACCCCAACTAGTACAAAATGCCAATCTCTTCTCATCATTGGCTAGCATTCTTCGGAATAATTTTTTTTTTTTTAATTAAAAGCCAAAGTTTTGGACTTTTAATTATAACTTTATCACAATTTTCAATAGTTTTATGGCTCTAATTTAGTCTCTTTATATATGAGCAAGAAAGACTAATAGATAATGATATATGTATAGTTGACTTGAATATATTACCTATTCTCTTTATATAATCTCTCTCCTTTCTCCTTCCCCCTCCACCACCCATTGTCCTTCTCTGTCTATGTCTCCCTTTCCCCACTAAATAATTCTAGTCAGGATGAGAAAGGAGCTAAGGAAACTGAGATACACTGAAATTTAAAAACTTGTCCAAAGTCTTATAGGTAGTAAGTAAGGGAGCCAAGATTCAAACCAGACCGACTGCTTTCAAATTCTGTGCTCATAATCACTATGCTATGCAGTCTCTCATAGTGTGTGTGTATAATGATCACATATTAAGAACATCAAAATAGGTAGAAGTCCTTATGTTCACCAGTACGGTTACATAGTCACTGCTGACTGATTTTTCCTTCCATGGTATCTACACAGTTAATCACATGATATTAACACTGTTAACAGTTAAATATCAACTGTTCTAAGCAATGAACAAAAGACTGATACATACACACACAAGGACACAAAGGAAAACATGTTTATGTTTTTTTTTAAAGAAAGTCCTAGATGATTCACACATAAATATCAGAATTCAAGGGAAATATTTGTAGGTAGCTCCATAATATGTAATGTCATGCCCCAGTACGTGATCTACAAATCAGTTCCTTGGAGATGTTTAGTGCAATGATGAACACATCACCGTCTACTGTGTTTACTTAGAAAAGGAAAAAGAAAAGAAAAAAAAAACATTAATCCGAGTTACACTGAGAGATTTTTATTAACTTAAACTGCCATTATTAATTTTGTCTGCCAAGTCCTTAGTGAATATACCTTTTATTTGATATAAACCTACAGGTTCTTATCAATACCACAGGATCATGAAAACATACAGTAATCAGTGTTTTGTAATGGTTAAAACAATGTTCAAATAACAAGTTACTTCACTGAAATACTTAAAAAGAATATTTTGGGGAGTGTTTGAAGGCTCTGTTTATAAATAGTAATTGATATATTTAGATAGGCATTTGGTTCTGAAGATAAACACTTCTTATATAAAACATTGTTTTAATACATTGCTCTACTAATGAGGCTAAATTACATATATTTCTAGAGCTAAAGAATAAAGCTTTATCTTCATATTTATTTTATTCATAGGACTCTTATCAATGAAGAATGTTGTATCTAACAATAAACTGGCACACTGCGAGTGACATTCCATAGAAGTAAAAAAGAAGGTTGCAACAAAAAAAAGAGATCACTGCGTTACACATTCTTTATACAAAGAGCCCACTCTGAACAGAGAATTAAATGCAGAGCAAATGCTTTTAAAAGTTTTTGTGCCGAGCTGGCAATTACAATCTCCACACAATCAAGAGAAAAGGAACAATAATAATACAGAACACAGTATTTTTAACGATTACATCACATTTAAAACCTTCAGCCATCCTCTGGGTTCTCGGATCAGATCGGCAACTGAAATTTCACGTCCACTTGGGCTTGCTTGGCTAAGGTCACTATTTCAGAGAGCTTTACAACCTGAAAGGAAAATACAAAGCATCTTTTATCTCTTCTTTTCACGAAACCATAAAATGAGAACTACTGATGAATGTGAAATTAATGCACATTAAGTCTTTTTCATTTAAAACATCTGGGCTATTCTGACATTGTTATAAATCACTTCACACTCTTACAAGCATTTGCCACTCTTGAAGGATAGTCAAATCTGACACTATTCACAACTCACGCCTCAATTCAATACTTACTGATTTTATATATATTCCGACTGAAGATGTATATATATTTTATACATATTCCAATTGAATATATATGTGTGATATATGTATACAAATCTTCCTTATTGCTTAAATTTTTTTCTCTTTTAAAGATAGAAACTCTAATTGTCTTAGCTGGATGCCACACAGTGCAAAGCACATCTCAATAAAAATCTGTTTAAATAATATGTACACACCTGAACTTGCAATATTGGGATAGGAGCTTGGGTTTAGGGAGTTAGTTAGTATTTTACTTTTCATCAAGCTGAATTGCAATGTTGTCTCTATAATCTAAGACTAACCAGCTGGTACCATACAAAGCATTACACAAAATAAACATGTCAAAAAACAAACAACAAATTCAGCTTCTCTCCTGCCCAATAGAGTAGTAAAGAGAAGGTTTTGAAGTTAGGCCCCTTGGGTTCAGATCCCATTCTGATACGTATGATGTGATCTTGTGAATAATTTATTTAGCCTCTGTTTCCACATCTATAAAGCCAGAAATTATATAACCACATTTGTAATGAGACAATACCTGTAGAGAAAGCTTAGCATTGCATGCACAAAAAGCAATAAATGGCAGCAGTTGCTATGATCATCATCATCACCATATTATCATCTATACTATTATAACCTCCATAATCTCATAGTCAGAAGAAAAACACTAGTCACAAATTAAACCACCTGCTCACTTTTATCTGTCAGGGGTCCATTTAATCAAGATTCTACGGATTCTTCTACTTTCTTTCCATGTCCACAAAGCTTTCTGGAACACCTCTGTCTACCATTCCTTTGCTCAAAATCTTAAACTCAAGATTAAGTGTAAGTCCCTGTGTCACTAAAGTGCAACTGATTTTTATTTACCAGTGAGTACTTTCCCAAAGTATGTCCCAAAGAAGGACAAAAGACCTTTATTATTTTTACAAAATGATAACATACTAACTTAGCAAATCTCAAAAGCCTATTGCTGATTAAACCATATAGCCCCAGAGTATTCCGTAAAATGTCTATAAACAAAGGTAGGAAAGAATCAAAAGTTCTCATTTTCAAAACACCTTTATGTCTACTATGGGGTGTGCTTCAAGATAGGTTATTAAGTAAAAGAAGTGAGGTAAAATACATATTACCATCAAATAATGTGAGAAATGTAGACAGACAAACACACACAGATACATATACACACACATTATTTGCTTATCATTTTAAAAATTGGAAGGATGAACTAAAGACCTCTTTTAAAAACTGGTTATGTGTGGGGAAAGAAGAAACAGGGAATGAGTATAAAAGCTAGATTCTCTGAATATACCTTGTTTTATAGTTTTGACTTTGGAACCACGCAATATCTATATAATATAAAACAAAAATTCCTTTAAAAATAAATAAATTATGGGTGCCTGGGTGGTTCAGTCAGTTAAGCATCCAACTCGACTTCAGCTCAGGTATTGAACCAGCGCTGTGGGATTGAGCCCTGGGCTGGCTGAGGCTCAGTGCTGAGCGTGGTGCCTGTTTAAGACTCTCTCTCTCCTGCTCCCTCTACCCCTCCCCACCCCCACCTTCCACGTGCATATATGTGCACACTCTCTGTCAAATAAATAAATAAATAAATAAATAAATAAATAAAACTTAGATTCTAAAATGAACAGGCTAATATTGCTAATAATGAGTGTTTTAGCTGCATATTCGGAGCACTGGACCCCTTACACCTATCATCCATCTTACACACTTCGCAAATCTGTCCCTAGATTAGCATAGCCTGCTTACCATTTTAGCAGCTTCATCCAAGTCATCACAAGCAAGAATTTTAAGTCCACTGTCTGTTATCAGGGCCTTAGCATCATCAACTCTTGTACCTGGAAATGATTTATGCAAATATAAAGATGTTTTAAATATTTACACAAAATCATTTAAAATGTCTGCCACAATATGAAATTTCAACATAGGAGTACTTCCATTATTTAATATAAATGCTTCTAAAACCAAAGAAAATACTGTAAAAGTCCAGAGTTACCTCATGAAATATCTTGGTTTACCATGTCAATGGTAACTCAGGAAAGTCAGAATTCAAAACAAAGCACAACAAATAAATCATGTGCCAAATTATACCAAGCAAAATTATAAATATTTTTGCCCAATGTCAGAATTTTTTTTAAACCCACATTTAAAAAAATTCCTATTACATAACATTTTTATTTGAAAGACATAGCTATTTGAAAACTGTATTTTAAATGAACCGAACTCCTTGGAATTAGGAACTTTTAAACAATTCGAGTTCAAGGAACAACTGCAAGATATCTTTTACACTCACCTTGTAACCGTACCACAATTGGTATTTTAATTTCCAAATCCTTTACTGCCATAACGATACCCTGTGCAATAACATCACACCGCATGATTCCTCCAAAAATGTTAACCAGAATAGCCAGTACCTGTGAATAAAATGCTTTTTGTAGATTAAAACTTAAAAACCAAGGAGTAGGTATCCTTCCTTCCCAAGAAAATACTAGTGTCTGCCTTAGGATACAAATTAATTCCATGGTAACATTTTCAGATCAAACCATCATACTCTCTGTACTCTCATCACTAAAATTTATGCAGCCCACCACCCACCAGAACTTATTCTCCCCAATCTGGGTAATTTCAATGACTGGCTCATATTCTCTAGTCTCCTCCCATATGACAAAGACTTCCGGACTGCATTTACTCGTTTTCTATTAAGCATAGCCATACACCACACCAACAAGACTGCCCCAGATCATGATTTAAGATAATGTCACATGCAAGATCTCCAATTTAGTGTTCACTACCTGACTATCATTCGTTCTTCATTTATCCCCATCAACTCAACCAACTTCTCACACAAAGCAGAACCTCAAAATCACTCAACTTCTCCTGAATACCCACTCCTGGCTACACTTCACATCCAAACCTCAAGGCCCGTTTGGATCAGCATTCTTTCATCATCACTGATAAGTCTGAATCACTGTTCTTTGATCATTTCCTCCCCCAAATCTTTTTTATTTCTTAAAGAGTCTTAGTTCAGGAATACCTGGGTGGCTCAGTTGATTGAGTGCCAGACTCTTGGTTTCAGCTGAGGTCATGATCTCACAGTTCATGAGTTCAAGCCCCACATCGGGCTCGCTGCTGTCAGCATGGAGCCTGCGTCAGATCCCGTGTCCCCTCTCTCTCTACCCCTCTCCCACCCATGCTCTCTCTCTCTCTCTCTCTCAAAAATAAAACATTAAAAAAACAAAAAAAAAAAAGTCTTCATTCACCTATACCAGAGCTTCCAACTAGTGAGCTACAAATGATACAAATGGGTCACAGACATACCAAGATATTGTTCCCCTCTACCCTTTGGGCAGCTAGGAAGGTTCTGGGACAGCTAGGGCCTCTGGGACAGTGGCCTCTGACTATAAGCAACCTTCTCTATTTATCGCCTATACCCCTTTGAAATATCATCTTCTGTGAATGACAGGACATTAAAAAGGTTGAAAAACACTGAACAATGCTATCCATTCCTTATCTTTACCACTCTTATTTCTAGACCTTTAAGAAATGAAGAAATAGACTAGAATTCATAATGACCTTGGCACCCTCTTATCTCCCTCCCTCCCACCTCATCCTGCATAGCTTCAACGCATACCCCAAGCATCATCTAACACTCTGGACTTAAAGTTACTAGATCTCTACAATGTCACTTTTACCTCCAGTCCATTTCAACTAATTACCACCAAAGCCAAATCCTTGACTTGACCAGAATGAACGTTTCTAGAATATCAGCTATGTAAATCACACTCTGCTTAACCTCCTCTCCTTGTGCCTATTATCTCTAACTCCATCAAAACCCAGTCTTTTCCTCTTAAAAGCCTCTACTCCCTGAACCTTGTTCTAATTTCCCAGACTCTCAGCAGATCTGACTTTCTTCACTACCGAGCCCAGAACCTGTGGCTGAGCAATCCAATGATACTGTCAGCTGCATGCTTAATTCCTCCATACCCTACCTCTGTCAAGACCAGTATGCCTCTGCCATCCCTTCAAAGAGTGCACCACTGGATGATTTCAACCAATCAGTTTACTCATCCCAACTTCAAGGAAAAGCAAAAAAATGAGAACAACAACAACAACCCTGATACACTAGCGTAACCTGAAGGGTGGCACAATAATGACTCTTCATCAGCAACCCTTTCTTTAGTGGTCTGTCTCATACATCTCACTTCCCTCATAAGTCTCCTATCCCACTTCAAGGACTCTCATTTTTAACACGTGATCTTCCTTTCTCCAATGACACCTCAAGGAGAGAGTCGAAAACTAATCTCATCCCCTAATTACTGTGTTGTATCTCCCCAGGCCTTCACTCTGTTGACTATACTCACTCTCTTCTTCATCCTCAAATCTCTTCTCTCTCCAGCTAGAAACAGCTCATCTTCCTGGTCTTCTAAACAAACAAGCAAACAAACACACACTAAATAGCTCTCCTCGATCCCACCTCCATTCAACTGCTAACACTATGTTCTTCTGTGCCTTCAGAAAAAGTACCCTGAAAACGTAATCTCGCCTGGATGTCTCCATTCCCTCAATTCCTGATCACAGTTCAACCCATTACAACCTGGTCTCTGCCCCCTTCTCCCCTACTGTTCTTGCTAGGGTTCCCAATCATCAGTTCAATCCTTACTCTGCCTGATCACTCCTGCAGATGGACACTACTGCCCATCCCTTACTTCTCAAAACCCTGCACCTTGCCCTTGGATGTCACCGCTTTCTCCTCATCAGCAACTATCTGTCGGTTTCTTTTTTCTCTTTTATTGGGTCTTCCTTCTCTATTCAATCCTTCTTCCGGGAGGGCGGGGAGGGGAGGGGAGGAGAAGGGGAGAAGGTTCCACTCTTGGTTTCCTCATCTCACTCACATGGGTCATGTTACCAACTCCTAACACTTCAACTTTTCTCACAGTGCTGAGGACTGTCAAATATACATCCAACCATTATAGGAAGTATAGTATCCTTACCACTGCCTGCTAGATACAGTCACCACAACCCAAACTTAACACATTCATTCAGAAATACCTATTTCTCTACTTTGCCTCTGACAGCACAAAAGGTATCACCACCCAATGATTCCCTCCAACCAAGAGTCCTAAAGTTAACCTAACCAACCCTTCTCCATGGCCTCCCAACACAAAACGGGGGAAAAATGAATTTAATGATTCTATTTCAGAAATGCCTCTAAATCAGGTTTCTTTCCTTTATTCTTACTGACACTGCCTTTGTCCAGGACTTCTCAATATTTTTGAACAAGTAGGTATAACAACCAAATTGATCTCTCCTGACAGTGCCTCTCTTCTCTCCATTTCACCCTATAGTAGCAGAGTTACTTTCTTTTAAACATATATTAATATTACATGTTTAATATAATTATTATATATCATATAACTATAACATATAATATATAATAATGATATAATATATAATTAAATATATATTAAGTCATATATACAATTAATAAAGAGAAAGGGGATGGAGATATATACATACACGCACACACACACATATATATATGATATATATATGATATATATGGACTAGGATAAGGGGGTTAAAATCCAAATTCCCTAACTACAGATAAAAGAGATCTTTACAGTGTGGTCTCAACTGCCAACATTAATCATTCATTCCAATAATGCTATATTCTTATGCATAAGCATCTTCCCATTCCATAAACACAGTGGTCTTCTTTGGACTCTACATGCCTTTGTATATTCTTCCTCTTGCCTAACTCATTCAATTTCTCAAGACAGCTCAAGGAATCATTCATTCAGTGAAGGCCACCCTGATTCTCCCAGTTACCGGCTCAGTCTTCTGTTCTTCCACAACACTACACTCACTTTATCACCCCAGTCAGACTATAAATGCCTTGAGCAAAGTAACCATGTATTCCCAAATGCCAAGTACAGTGTCCAACACAAAGAGACATGGTAAGTATACAGCTACTTCAATGCTATCTACATTGTCTCCCTAGGTTCCTGGCCTGTTTCCAACTCCAATGCCCTTCCTGTCAGCCCACAACACTGGAAGTCTTCATATGCTTTTCTCTATTCTTGTCCCTAGGCCCTAAAAGCCATACCTAGAAAAGTAATTAGAATTTTAGTTCACGTTAGTAAGTATTCAACAGTTAAATAATTAGATAATACTCTGCTTTTTAGAGTTTATCCCAAAAGAAGCTACAGAAATATAGTTCTAATAAGATTTGTTTACTTTTTTGAATAGTTATTAAACAAGGGAAATAAAGCACTTTTATTTCTCATTTTAGTTCAATGCTTTTTGTAAAACTAAATATGGCAAATAATTCTATAGGCTCAAAGAATGGTAAATTAAATTTTTAAAAACAATTCTAGAGTCTAGCATCACAAGTAAAATGTACATTGTCGGCATCATCAATAATAAATATTTATCAATGACCTCTGTGTACTAAGCATTATTCCAGCCACAGGAAAAGGAAAGAGTAAGAAATTATCTTTACCAATGAGGAATTCTCAGTTCTAAATTCAGTAAAACTAGTTCTAAGGTAGCCACTATCTTATTTTTCTATTAAGTCTTACAAAACCCACATTGGTCACATAGTAGATATACTTCTTTAAAAAATGACCGATAATATGTCTATCTTTTGGATCATGTTTCACATCTCTTGTGTTCTGATAATCATTTATAAAGTCAGAGTTCTAACTTATGGCATATCTGCATATGACAGATTTATGCAAACATTAAAATGAGTGTTTTACAAGCACAACATAGTAAATGGAAAAAGTGGCTCAAAATATGTTAGCCAAAAAATTCAAAATATATATTTTGAAAGATATATATGAATGAGTGAACTTGATGGCATGTGAATTATATCTTAATAAAGTTGTTTCTATAAAAAATACATATGCAAATAAAGTTGTTTCTATAAAAATATATATGCAAACAGGAAGAGAGAGAAAGGAAAATAGGAAGTGTGTGTATGAGAAATTTTGTGTGTGTGTGTGTGTGTGTGCATGCACATGTGTGTGAAATATACAAGAACTAACAAGTCAAGAAAAAATGATCAAGTCAATAGTAACAAAAATTACCTGTGAATAGAATTTAAAATAATTTTAATTTTGTTTGTAGCTTTGTAGATTTTTTGAGATTTCTGGGCTTTTATGGTCAACTAGCATCTCCAGAATTTTTCCACAGGAATGGCTTCTACACCAGATCACTACCATTTATAGTATTACCTAATACCATCTAATATATCTTCATCTTGTTTTCTAAATTAGAGTGGGAATCTTTATCTTTTTTTTCTAGTTAACTTTTATTGCATTATTTCAGGAGCTTTTTCCAAACTAGTGATGTCTTTTTGAATTATAACGGTCTACTCTTGTAATGACCACATCTACTAATTAATCAAGTTACTTCTCGTCATTCGAATTTTACCTTTTTATCTGAAGTGATGAGTTTAAATGCTTCTGTTACTTGATGGACTGTAGCACCACCACCAACATCAAGAAAGTTCGCTGGAGTCCCTCCATGAAGTTTTATTATATCCATTGTGGCCATAGCCAAACCAGCACCATTTACTATCAAGAGGGGAAAATGATTTGTATAAGCAACAGACCCAGAGAAAACAAACTAAGCTCAGCCAATCCAACTTTAACATAAAAACACACAGTACCTAGGCAGCCTATATTTCCGTCAAGGCCAATGTAGTTCAGATCTGCCTTAGCTGCATCTTTGTCCCTTTCGTCTTCCTGGGTCCAGTCCTGTAAGTCAAAGATTTTCTTCTGACGATAAGCTGAATTAGAATCAAAATTAATCTTTGCATCCATGCACAGCACTGTGAAAGGAAGAAAAAGAAAGTGATCTTAATTTCAAGACAGACACAATAAACTAACCAATAGTAGTTCTTAGTTTAGGGGAAAATTAGGTTTTGTTATTTATTGAAAGTATTTCAATTTATGTTCACAATGTATTCAAACTGTTTATTAAAAAAGAATATTTGGGAATTAAAACTGCTCCATCAAAGTTAGTAGTTCCACACCCACCCTAGGCAGATGATAACAGATAAAAGAGAAAAAAAAGTCCACTTCAAAAACACTTAAAATTTGTTTTAAAATTGCCAAAAATTAACCATCCATGCACCTGGCTAACCCTGTCACTTGCACCCTGGACCCCACTCCCTCTCACTTACTCAGAGACATTGTTCTGGCAATTCTACCTTTCCTGCATTATAAAGTGCCCCCCTTTACCTACTGGCTAAATCCCAACAACTTGCAAAAATGCTGTTATTTTTCCCACCTTAAAAAAGAAAGAAAAATATATTTTGCAACCTCTTCCCCCTTACCCTTCACTTCATGTACAGCAAAAGTCCTTGAACAAATTGTCTGTTTAAACCAAGGGTCAGCAAAAAAACAATATGGCCCATGGCCCAGATATGGCCTATGCCTATTTGGTATTGCCTGTAAGCAAAGAATGGGTTTCACATTTTTACATATTTTTAATGGGTTGTGAAGAACAAAGAAGGGAAAAGAAAGAAGGAGAACAAAAATATGAAGAAAAGCATCATTCGTGGCCTACAAAACCTAAAATATTTACATCTGCCAGCCCCTTTGCCTAAACTCATGGTACAAATTTTTCTCCTGCAATCCTCCCTTAAACCCATTCTAATCAGGTTTTACTTCAAGCACTCTACCAAAATGACTCATATGAAGGTCAATTCTCCCAACTTCACTTTTCAGTGCTTTATCCCTTCCTCACCCCAATATAACTGCAACATTCTCCTTGCTGTACTTGATAAAAGGCTGAAAGAAGTGATCGGTTTCAGCCCAGAAGCCTGCCCAACATGAGACAAAGTTTCAAGTCCTGCTAAGTTAACTACAAATAACAATAAAAATCAACATTCTTCCAGAGGAAAATAAAAGAATTTCGTCTCTACACCATATTTTACAAAATGTCCAGTATGCAACTAAAAATTACTATATCCATGAAAGAAAAATAGGAAAGTGTGACCAATGGTAAAGAGAAAAAGGAGACAAGAAAAACCAAACCCAACACGATCCAGATTTAAAATCAGAGGACTGTGAAAGTTATTTTAAATATGCTTAAGGATTTAAAGAAAAATATGGCCATAATAAAGGACTAGATAGGTACCTCAGTAGCAAATAAAACTATAAAAAAAAAATCTAGAACTAAAAAGCACAACACCTAAAATGATAAATTCACTGGGTGGGCTTAACAACATATTTATTAGAGATGGGTCAATGGACTTTAAGATAGATAAACAGAAGTTATCCAATCTGGAGGGGGCGGGGGGGGGGGGGGGAAGTGACCTGTTAAACAGTATCATGTTATCTAACATGTAATATTGGAAGTAGAAAGAAGAATGGGGCAGGAGAAAGTATTTGAAAGGACAAAAAAAGACATATCAACCTAGATTTCTATGTCCAGTTTATAGTAATTTGTTACAGCAACCACTGGGAACTAACACAGCTGCCAAAGGACATCAACAGAAACTTTGCAGTCTACTGAGGAAAATGTATGTCCGATAAACATGAAAAATTCTCAACATCACAAATAATCAAAGAATTGAAAAATAAGATACCATGTCCTGATTAGCAGTTTGACAGAGTTTAAAACCAAGATAACAGTCACTTCTGGCACAAGTAGGCATTGAAATGGACACTCTGTAAGTTAGAACAACTTTTCCAGACAACAATCTGGCAAAATACATCTCAAAATGTTATTATCCTGGCCCAATAATCAAACATGTTAAAATATCATTACTCTTCAATTCCAAAATTCTACTTCTAAGATTCTATGCGAAAGTTAATCAAGGCTGCAAAGACTTATATACAAATAATATACAAGCCTTTAAAAACTGAAAAATATTTAACATCAAAAATTTTATCATGTAGTCTTAAGTTTAAAAAGGGAAAGATATAAACTGAATAGATAATATGATCCCAATTACAGAACAGGCTGAAATGAACTAAAATATTAAAAAGGATGTTTGTGGTGGGGTGGGGGGGATCTGGGTGGCTCAGTCAGCTAAGCATCCAAGTCTTGATCCCGGCTCAGGCCATAAATTTCACGGTTCGTGAGATCAAGCCCTATGTCAGGCTCCGTGCTGACAGTGTGGAGCCTACTTGGGATTTTCTCTCCCTCTCTCTCTGTCCCTCCCTGCTTTCTCTACCTCTCGCTCCCAAAATAAATAATAAATAAACTTTAAGGAAAAAAAAAAAAAACGATGGTAGGTAATGAGGTTATAGGAAGTTTTTCCAACCTACCTATGTTTCTTGGTACTTTGCAAATTTTCTGTAAATACGATGCCCTTAATCAAAAAGGAAAAAAAAAAAAAAAAAAAAAAAAACTCCTTCAAAATATATAGAAATGCATACAAAGAAAAGAAAAGATAAACTAAAATACAAAGGGAAAAAAATTAGTTTTTAAGAGAACAAAGACATTCCCTCACCAACAGAATATGGCTGTAGAATTTCACAGCTGAAAGTAATTCAGGAGTCTTGCTTTCAATGTTATTATTACAGAAGCAAAACAAAACAAAAAAACTTTTATACAAATAATTCTCCTTCACTGAACATTTCATTTTGAAAATGTGCATCAGCCTTTACTCTTTATAAAAAAATTTTTTAGTTTTATAAATGACCTCTATGATCACAAGAGAATTTACTCATTCTTCTTTATACAATCATATAAATGACCAACTAAAAATCCATTTCTATAATAAAGAATGTACCTAATTAAAAGTATACAAGTGAAAGATGATCTACAAATGCTTAAGAGATTAAAATATCCAAAGTGACTTGAAACAAAATCAAGTAATGCAGTTAATATAAAGTATCAAGAAAAATTTAGGCTACAATAATGCAACTTATATTTTTTAAATGGCTATACATGGAAGGTATGATCATTCAGAATCTGATTTTCCTTTAAATACATGCAAAAGAAAAGGTGTAAAGTGACAAGCTAATCTTACTTCTCTGTTGGATAGAAATATTAAAAGGAAGCAAGCACCAGACTCTACCCTTTGTATAATAAAGACCCATGACAACTCTAAAGTCTGAAACTTGTGGGAGACTAAGATGGCTAGTTCCTCAAAACTACTGCCATTTACTCACTACGACACTAATTACTCTCATCAGCACTGCCCAAAAGAACTTTCTGCAATGATGGCAATATTCTGTATGTGTGCTATCTGATAAGGTAACCACATGTGGCTACCGAGCAGTTGCAATGTGACTAGTTCGACTGAGGAATATTTTAATTAATTTTAATCGCCACGTGTGGCTGGAAGCCCCCATACTGGACAGTGCAGCTTTAACCTCCCTGTGTGTACATAAATATACACTTTAAGTGTTTGTTTTAATAGGTATTTATCCTTCATATTTGTTCACATTCAATTTATTATAAAATAAGTTTCTACATAGGAAAGAGTTCACTTCCTTATGAATTCAACTTCCTTACTGAAGCATACAATTGGTGGATAAATACAGAATCAGTGTTTGATAAAAAAGAAAAGATCCCTTACCGGCTCCATCCGAATCCTCTACCATTGGATTTATTTCTACCATAGTTGCATCATATTTCAGGAAAAGGTTGTAAAGCTTGATCATATTTTCTGCTGCAGAGTCCACAATATTAGGTGGAAATCCCATCTTCTGTGCAAGCTGAAATCAATTTGTCTCTTTATTATATGTATGTTGCATATGTCCAATCAACATTAAATTACGTAAATAAAAACCTTCTAGCTTATCACTTAAATAAGTATGAATTGTTTGTAGTCAAACATGAATGACTGAAATAGCAGCCACTATACTACTAAGTGGTTCAATAAAACTTTGTATTCAAAATTCCCACAAGACAAGTAGTATGGCCATTTTACAAATGAGAAAGAGATTCAGAGAAATGAAGTCCTGACTAGATTCCAGTTCCAGTGTTTATTCCATTGCCTTCATATTGCCTCTAAGCCTTATGGCAAACCTAAACTGAAAGAGGCTTATATTTTATTAAAAGACATATAAAAGGTGGACTGACAATCCCAATGGTCCAAATGACGGCAAAAATATTAAATCACTTGATTTTACCTTTTAAGTAATGTATGAACAGTGTCTACCAAGCAATTAGGACGCATTCAGTCAAACCAGTATAACTGCATTCATTCAGAAATCTACTGAGTATCTAATATAAGATAGGCCCAAAAGATACAGTTACTTAAGCTTCTATTCTAATAGAGGGGTGTACAGTCTTGAGCAGAGATTCCTAACTAGATATATACCTGAAGAGCTTTTTAAAAAATACACATACCAAAGTTCCAAACTAGAAGTTCTGGTTTACAAGTCCTACAGTGGACCAAGCCTTTCATAATTTTTGAAGTTCCATAAGCAATTCTGAACCACTGATACAGAAGCTACATGTCTATATATTTATTCTAACTGCTGCAATTGCTCAAGAACACTATGAAGGAGGTTTTCCTCTTTTCTAACTACTATCTAAGGCTGCAATACATTTGAATTTTAATTACAGAAAATCTTAAATTCTTTAAGGGTGAATATGATTTTTGCAAAAAGTCAAATACCAGTAAGAGGATAATCAGCCAAAAAAAATGGCATTTTCAATTAAGACTTATCTCATATAGAGAATAATATGAAATAAATGAGAATAATTAAATATTATTTCATTAAGAAAGATTTTCACTAGGTTATAATCTACCATTTTAGATCTAAATATTTGAGAATTGCAACAGAATTCTGATCAACCCAGAAAGACATTAATTTGCCAAACACTGTGCTAGGTAGCATTTCTGCTCTTCACTCAAAGAGCTATAACCTGAGTAGATTATTCCTTCAAGTGTTCTTCAAAATCAAGCATTCTTTCTCATCTAAATTTAACTGTCCAGTCATCATTCTCACATAACTACCTAATGAATCAAGTCTCTCTCTGTCCCCTTTAAACCTTTATACCATTATCTTGCTTCAATGACTTTATCAAGGTAATTTTGCTATCTCCTTTAAACTTTTGTGCTAGTCAAAAATTCTTGCTCTACTGTACTTCAATATCATAAGCTTATTTTGACAGAGTTTCCCACTAATACACATTAATTTTATTCAAACTTTAATATTCAAACTTTTCTTTTAAGATGGGTCACTTATTTTTCATATCCAAACTAAACAATTTAATAGCAGTATTCCAACCTTACCAGTCAACTCTCACAGGCTATGGTATTAAACTTCACGGTTGGGTTTTTTTGTTTTTTTTTTTTTTGGAGAAGGTGGTGGACAGAAAGTGGGGAAGAAGCACACAAAAAAGGACAGTACAGAAGACTAAAGTATAGGCAAAAATTATTGTTTATGTGCAGACACTAAAAGCCCATAGCTTTCATCAGATTCTCAAAAGTATCCATCAACCACTTCCCTCCAAAAAAATCAGATTATAGGAATATATAAGACAGTGTCCCTACCATTCCATACAATTTACAGGAAACAAAGGGGAGATTGGAACACATTAAATGCCACCATGGGTATGTAAAATCCAGGCTATGATAAACAATAAACCATAATCACCCCAGTTGCTTCAACAAACGAAAGAAGGATGAAGAGAGTGAGGGAAAGAAAACTTATAAATTAGAAAAAGACCTATGAGACAATAACCAATAGCAATGAAAGACCTTATATGGATCCCAACTCATACAAATTATAATTCTCATACAAATCTTAAATTCTTTAAGGGTGTATATGATTTTTGCAAAAAGTCAAATACCAGTAAGTAGAGGATAATCAGCCTGAGAAATTATATACAAATTATAAAAGAAAAAAAAAATGAAAAACTTGAGACAAGGGAATTTGAATGAATGGGTAGGTAATGATTATAAAGAATTATTAATTTTACTAGGTATGACAATGGTATAGGGGCTAATTAAAATAATCCTTGCCTTTTAAAGACAAGTATTAAAATACTTAAGGAAAATATTGTAGATACTTCTAAAAAATTTTTTTAACATTTCTTTATTTTTGAGAGACAGAGCATGAGTGGGGGAGGGGCAGAGAGAGAGAGGGAGACACAAAATCTGAAGCAGGCTCCAGGCTCTGAACTGTCAGCACAGAGCCCGATGAGGGGCTTGAACTCACAAACTGTGAGATCATGACCTGAGCAGAAGTTGGATGCTTAACTGACTGAGCCATCCAGGCACCCCTACTGTAGATACTTTAAAGGCTTCAATTTCAAACAAGATATTAACATGCATTGACACTAAAAAGTTTTTTAAAAAAGTTTTGTCAATCACTTAACTTATACAAAGTTAATTCTCTTTCTTTTTTTAAGTATTACAATTATCCAATAAAGCTAGGTAGAAATTCTTCAGAATACAACATACCCGGACAGCTTGTTCCTTTTTAATGCCTTCTACAATATCAATAGGTTCTTTCACTATGGCCTCAGGAGTCTCAGCAGCAACATCTTCAATGTTGACACCACCTTGAGAACTTCCTATTAATACAGGACCCTAGCAAGAGGGGAAACAGCCAAAACATCTAGATTTTATTTTTGGACCCATCAATAAAATTTTAAAACCTATTTATGCACACTATCAGATTTATGTATCTATCACTCCCCACTCCTATCTTTAAATTTCCATGAGAATTTATCCTTACATCTCCTGCACAGTACCCCTTTATAAATGTTCAACTGAAATAATGGAAAAGAAGCGAAAAAGTAGAGGAAGACAAGAGCTCACCTGTGAGACAAAAAGGTTAAAAATATACACAAAACTTATACCAAATTAAGTTAATATAAATATGTACATATAAAATATAACCTACAAATTTTTCCTAAGAACTGAAGGACAACTATTGTTTAAAGGACATTTTTAAAAATCATTTAAAAAGATACTGATATTTTTAAAAAGTCTAATAAATAAGTCAATTTTGTAAGCTCTAGCCCTACTGCAAGTCAGTAAAAATTACTTACCTTGAAACAATAGTTCTGACTATGATCATGAATGATATAAGATAAAAATAATAAATAATTAACTTTTAAGTCTCTTAAAATCAATCAAGAAAAAAACCTTAAAGCAAAATAATCTAATAGATTTGTTAATTTATGCACAAAACTGGAAACATGCAAAAACGAGGAAATGGTAAAACTATATTACTGAAGATTATTTAAGGTATAGGAAAATGATCTCAGTAGTGTTATACAGGAAAAAATGATATAAAACTCTAGATTCTATTCTCAACTGTGTGAGTTTTTTTTTTCCTAGTAGATTTACATTTTTAGAGGTTTTATGTAAATCTTTTTTATTTTTATTTTTTTTATTTTATTTTTTATTTTTAAAAATTTACATCCAAATTAGTTAGCATGTAGTGCAACAATGATTTCAGGAGTAGATTCCTTAGTGCCCCCTTACCCATTTAGCCCATCGCCCCCCACAACCCCTCCAGTAACCCTCAGTTTGTTCTCCATATTTATGAGTCTCTTCTGTTTTGTTCCCCTCCCTGTTTTTATATTATTTTTGTTTCCCTTCCTTTATGTTCATCTGTTTTGTATCTGAAAAGTCCTCATATGAGTGAAGTCATATGATTTTTGTCTTTCTCTGACTAATTTCACTTAGCGTAATACCCTCCAGTTCCATCCATGCAGTTGCAAATGGCATGATTTCATTCTTTTTGATTGCCAAGTAATACTCCATTGTATATATATACCACATCTTCCTTATCCATTCATCCATCGAAGGACATTTGGGCTCTTTCCATACTTTGGCTATTGTTGATAGTGCTGCTATAAACATGGGGGTGCATGTGTCCCTTCAAAACAGCACACCTGTATCCCATGGATAAATGCCTAGTAGTGCAATTGCTAGATCATAGGGTAGTTCTATTTTTAGTTTTTTGAGGAACCTCCATACTGTTTTCCAAAACTATGTGAAGTTTTTTAACATAAAGTATGTTTAAATGTGCAACCACTCACTAATCAAACTGCAAAAAAAGATGGGAAAACATTAAATGGTAAGACTTTTGTTACCCTATGTGTCACTATTCTCCCCCCTCAAGTTTTTTTACAATGAACATAGTATTCTTAATCCAGGAGAAAAGAAAGCATGACTTCCATGGGGAAAAAAACAAAAGCAAAAGATTATTTTCACTTTTCTATCCCAGGAACTAGTGTGTTTCAGTAACAAACTCATTTCAAGATTTAAAGTAAAGGATTCATTCACATAAATGTATTCATTACTGTTTGGAGAACAAAACAGTCCTTCAAATCCTCAAAATAAGCAATAGCCAAAGGGGGGAAAAACCTACTACTTTTTATGGGAATTAACTGTTACTTAGGTGAAAAAAAAATGATTTAAAAAATAGTACCAGCCTCCATGGAGAAAAACTGGGGGGCTGAGAAACAGGGGTGGGTGGAAGACTGATATTTCCTTGTACATCTTCGCACCCTTTAAATTTTACATTATGTGATTAGATTTCAATATGCATGTGTAATAAAGAATTTGGCTGACCTTTATCCCCAATGTCTGAAAAGCACCTTTAAACCATCCAGTACAACTCAGAGTTTATGCTAATGAGGTGACTCATGGTAGGCCCAAGTTAATACAAAGGAGATGACTCAGGTAGGCAGAAGGCATGCAAAGGACAGAAAGGCAAACACTGTGATTAGAGGTTTGGAGCTTTGAGCCACATGATATCAGCCCAACCTTCTGGAAGGAAAGGAGTCCTGGAGTTTAAGCTCAACAAAGTGGTCAATGATTTAATCCACCATACCTATTTACTAAAGCACCCCCAAAAAACTGTGGACATCAGATTCACCAAGATGGTAGAACAGGAAGCCCTAGACTCGTTCTCCCACAGAAACACTAACTGATTTCTGTCTTACCTAACTTAGAAAACTGGGAAAAGCATATTGTAATTGCCTGTGAGAGCTCAGCAGTTAGGGCACCACCACAGAACATATAACACTGAAGAAAGAAGCCAACATAGCTCTCACAAATTGGGGAAAAGCAGCCAGCTCATGGATTTTTTTAATAACTCAAGGAACTAGAAAAAGAACAAACTAAACCCGAAGTTAGCAGAGAGAAATAATAAAGATTAGAGCAGAAATAAATAAAAGAAAATAGAACAGAAACAACTAATAAAACTAAAATCTGGTTTGTTGAAGAGATCAACAATTTACAAACCCTTAGGTAAACTAAGAAAAGAAAAAACACAGTAACAAAAATTAGAAGTGAAAAAGAAGACATTACAAATGGATGCCACAGAAACAAAAAGGATAAGAGACTACTATGAATAATTACATGCCAACCAATTGGATAACCTAGAAGAAATGGATAAATTCCTAGACACACAAAATAGACCAAAAATGAGTACTGAAGAAAAAAAAAAATCTGGATATATTACAAGGAGATTAAATGAGTAATTAAAAACTTCCCAACAAAGAAAAGTCCAGTACCAAATGACCTCACTAAAGAATTTCACCAAATACTTAAAGAACTAATAGCAATCCTTCTCAAACTTTTCCAAAAAATTAAAGAGGGAGGAACACTTCCAAACCCATTCAGCGAGGTCAGCATTGATACCAAAACCAGACAAAGATACCACAAGAAAACTACTAACCAACATCCCTGATGAATATTGATGCAAAAACTCTCAACAAAACACTAGTAACCAATTTCAGTAACACACTGACAGGATTATATATCATGAGCAAATGGGATTTATTCCTGGAATGCAATGATGTTTCAACCTATAAAAATCAAAATAATTCACCACATTAACAGAATCAAGTTCAAAAACCACATGATCATCTCCACTGATGCAGAAAAAGCATTTCAAAAACGTCAACATCCTTTTATAAAAACACTCAACAAACTAGGAATACAAAGAATTACCTCAACATAATAAAGGCCATATATAAACAACCCACAACCAACATACTCAATGGCAAACAAGTGAAAGCCTTCTAAGATCAGGAAAAAGGCAAAGATGCTCATTTTTGTCACTTTATTCACTATGATATTTGGAAGTCTTGGCCAGAGCAATCAGGCAAGAAAAAGAAATAAAAGGTATCCAAACAGGGAAGGAAGAAGTAAAATTACCTCTGTTTACAATGTGGTCTTGGATATAGAAACTCTAAAGAACCTCCAAAAAACTGTTTAAGAACTAATAAATGAGATCAGCAAAGTCACAGGATACAAAATCAACATACAAATATATCTTGCATTTCTATACACTAACAGTGAACAATCTGAAAAGGAAATTAAGAAAATGATCCCGGGGCTCCTGGGTGGCTCAGTCAGTTGGGCGTCCAACTTCGGCCCAGGTCATGATCTCACAGTTTGTGAGTTCGAGCCCTGCGTCGGGCTCTGTGCTGACAGCTCAGGGCATGGAGCCTGCTTCAGATTCTGTACCTCCCCCTCTCTCTGCCCCTCACATGCTCATGCTCTGTCTCTTAATAATAAATAAACGTTAAAAAAAAATTTTTTTTTAAAGAAAATGATCCCATTTACAATAGCATCAAAGAGAATAAAATAGGATAAATTTAATCAGAAAGATAAAAGACTTGTACAAGGAAAACTGTATCACAGTGCTGAATGAAACTAAACAGGACACAATAAACAGAAAGATACTGACTGGAAGACTTAATATTATTAAAATGTCCAATACAACCCATGGCAATCTACAGATTAAATGCAATCCCTACTAGCACTTTCTCCCAATACGGTATTTTTCCATTGTCCCTTGTTTGAAAAAATAGAAAAAAAAAAAAAAAGAAAGAAAAGAAAGAAACTTAAAATTCATATGAACTCTCTGAGGATCCTGAATAACCAAAATAATCTTGAAAAAGAAAAACAAAGCTAGAGCCTCATAGTTCCTGGTTTCAAACACATAACAAAGCTATAGTAATCAAAACAGTATGGTTCTGGCATAAAGACAGACATATAAACCAATGGAACAGAAAACACAGAAATAAATCCTCATATATAGTCAAACGGTCTCTGACAAATGTGCCACAGCTACACAATGGGGAAAGGATAGTCTCTTCAACAATGGTGTTGGAGAAATTGAATATCCACGTGCAAATTAATGAAGATGATCCTTACTTTACACTATAAACAAAAATTAACTCAAAATGGATTAAAGACCAAAATGGAAGATCTAAAACAGCAAAACTCCTAGAAGAAAACAGGGGGAAGACTTCATGACATTAGATTTGGCAATAATTTCTTGGATAAGACATCAGATCACAAGCAATAAAAGCAGAAAGAGACAGGGGCGCCTGGGTGGCTCAGTCGGTTAAGCGTCCGACTTCGGCTCAGGTCATGATCTCACGGTCCGTGGGTTCGAGCCCCGCGTCGGGCTCTGTGCTGACGGCTCAGAGCCTGGAGCCTGTTTCAGATTCTGTGTCTCCCTCTCTCTCTGACCCTCCCCCATTCATGCTCTGTCTCTCTCTGTCTCAAAAATAAATAAACATTAAAAAAAAAAAAAAAGCAGAAAGAGACAAACTGGACTAAATCAAACTCAAAAACTTCAACACTGTAAAAGAAACAATCAAGAGAGCGAAAAGGCAACCTACAGAGCAGGAGAATATCTGCAATCCATATGCACGATAAGAGATTAATATTCAGGATATATAAAGAACCACAATTCAATAACTAAAACCCAAACAATCCAATTTAAAAATGTGCAAAGGACTGGAATAGACATTTCTTCAGAGAAGATGCAGATCTTCATCAGCTTATGGTAGTATAACAAAGTACAGTAAACTGGGTGATTTAAACAGGCATTTATTTCTCACAGTTCATGGTTCATACTCATACTAATCTCCTTATCAAATGGTTTTTCAGCCACATCCTTCATATTCTTTCCCAAATAGCTTTCTTAGTTTTTGGAGTTTAGGCAGGCTGAGAATTTTCCAAATCTTTAAATTCTGATATCTTTTTGCTTTGCTTAACAATCCCTTGTTCAATTTGTTTCTCTCTTCTCAAATTTACTGTAAGTAGTCAGAAGGAACCAAGCTGCTTCCTCAATACAATGCTTAAAAATCTCATCAGCTAAACATTCATCCCTCCCAAGTTCTACCTTCCACAAAACGCTAGAACATAAACACAATTCAGCCAAGTTCTTTGCCACATTGTGAGAAGGATCACCTTTTTTCTATCATTCATCATTTCAGTCTGAGACCGCAAAAGAATGATCTTTCCATATCTATACCTACCCATATTTCTACCAACATTCTATTCGTGACTATTTATATATTCTCTAAGAAGATGGAGGTTTTCTCTATAGCTCTTTTCTTTCTGAGCCCTCACCAGAATCACCTTCAAAAGTCCCTCCACAATAACCCCAGCTTTTTCTACCACATACCTCAAGACTCTTTCAGTTTCCATCCATTACCCAGTTCCAAAGCCACTTCAGCGTTTTTATCTATTTGTTATAGCAGCATTCCACCTCATAGTCGCAACATGACCTCACAGAAACCTAATTACCAAAGGCTCACTTCCATATATCATCACATTAGGGCTTAGGGCTTCAAAATATGAATTGGGGTGGGGGGGATAAACAGTCAGTTCATAACAATATACAAATGGCCAACAAGTATATGAAAGGGTGCTCATTATCAGTAATCATTAAAGAAATGCAAATCAAAACCACAGTGAGATATTACCTCACACCCGTTAGAATAACTTCTGTCAAAAAAAAAAAAAAAAAAAGCATTTGGTGAGGATGTGGAAAAATTGAACTCCTGTGCCCTGTTGGTAGAAATGTACAATAGTAGAACCACTGTGAAAAACAGTATCAAGGTTCCTCAAAAAATTAAACACCATATTACCATATGATCCAGCAATCCCACTTCGAGGTATATATCCAATGGAGCTGAAAATGGTATCTCAATAGGCATCTGCATACCTACATTAACTGCAACATTATTCACAATAGTCAGGACGAAGAAACCTGAATGTCCATTAAGAGATGAAAAATAAAGAAAATAAGAAAAACTATATATATATACACACATACAATGGAATATATTCAGCCTTTAAAAAAACAGAAATCCTGAGGCACCTGGGTGGCTCAGTCAGTTAAGTATCCTGACTCTTGATTTCAGCTCTGGTCATGATCTCAGCAGTTCATGGGACCGAGCCCCACATCAGGCTTGGCACTGACAGCATGAAGCCCACTTGGGATTCTCTCTCTCCTCTCTCTCTGCCCCTTCCCCACTCACACATGTACTCTTTCTTTTTTTTTTTTTAATTTTTTTTTTAATCTTTACTTATTTTTGAGAGAGAGACAGCATGTGAGCAGGGGAAGACGAGAGAGAGAGGGAGATACAGAATCCGAAGCAGGATCCAGGCTCCGAGCTGTCAGCACAGAGCCTGACGTGAGGCTTGAACTCAGAAACGAGATCATGATCTGAGCCGAAGTTGGACACTCAACCGACTGAGCCACCGAGGTGCCCCACATGTGTACTCTTTCAAAATAAACTTGAAAAATATAAAAAATAAAAATAAATAAATAAAATTTTAAAAAGGAAATCCTGACACATGCTGCAACATGGATGAACCTTGAAGACATTACACTAGGTAAAATGAACAAGTCACAAAAAAGACAAATACTGCATGATTCCACTTACATGAGGTTTGACTATATCTACAACAGTCAAACTCTTAAAAACAGAAAGTAGATCTCTAGCCAGCTAGTGGGCATTAAGAGTAACCCAAGGAACCCAAAACTTGAGGCTGGTGTCTGAAGAGAACACAGGCATGCGGAGGACTATACCCTTAACCTGTGAGGTTTGGCCCAATTCTGGGTCCTTGGTGTCAGAACTCACTACAACATACACAGCAGACAAATTTTTAATGAAAGAATTAATTGTGCCTTCTCAGCCTCAAGAAAAGTAGTAAGCTTAAGTAAAGAGAAATGTTTGAAATTATACTCTAATTTTTAGTTCTTCTATAAGCTTCAAATGAAAAGGTATTCTTCATATCCTCTCTAGCAAGGCTAGAGCTTTTACAAAGATCTAAAGTGGGAGGGGGGGAGGCGACTCATTTAAGAAGAGCTTGTTCAACTAATAGCAAACTAACAGCATGCTACTGAAGTAGAATATAGGTAAATTTAACTATAGATAACCCCAAAATGTAATTTTTTTCAACAAAAGAGGTAGAAACCAACAAACGTGTAAAATATTTGAACATTTTATTTTAGTTTTACTTTTCTTTAATATATACTGACAAGAGAAATAAAAAGCCACATAGAAGTCTGGGGGAAAAAAGATAATATTAAATCCTCATTAAAGTAATGATTAAGTCTCCAAGAGTCAGCTGTAAGTTGGGGGGGGGGGGGGGAGGGAAAGGCTAAAAAAAAAACCATATGAAATAATAACATAAAATAAAGTGAACAGCCCTTCTCTGTACTAATTCCCAACCAATTAGAAAGAAACCCCAAAACTGTAGACAGCTGGTCAGAAGAAAGCTTACAAAAGTAAATATAAATCAGTTAAAACAATGACTATAGTTTTGCATTTGGTCGTGACTGCTGAATGAATGCTGTTTGTTTAAGTGATTTGGTTTTAACTTTTAAATTTTAGTAATAAACGTTCAGAATAATTAAATTCTAACAAATAGCTGTAATTTCAAATTAATGAATAATGCTATTTTCTCCTTCTTAACCTAAATTCCTCTTCTCATTAGTACCATAAAAAAAAATTTGCCTTAAAATAGGTCTGAATTTTAAATAAGTCACTTAATAAAATAAAGACCTTTTTTAAAAACAATATAAATATGGGAAATAAAATTTGGAATTCTTGTGGCACATTTTATATCTATTCCAAGGAAAGTAAAAACAACTTGACATAGTTAAATGTGCCATTCATTTACAGCAGATTGCAATATTTTACTAGAAAAATAAATGAAAATATTTTGCAAATGTGATTTGTTAAATTAGATTTGTCTCAGCCCAAAAGTACCCAACAGGCACTGGGTAAATGCTAAGAAATCTAATTTTTAACAAGTGCCAAAACAGAGGAGCTACTTAAATTGATTTTTTGGCATACCAAATCTGGTAAATATGATATATATCTGCCCAAGCTTCCTGATTTCACACATACTAAAGAAGACCAATAGACCCTATGACTCACTCCTAAAAACAGATAAGGAACAAAAGCAATATTTTATGATCAGTCGACTCCTATACACAGAATTTTAATTCAATCAAAAATGCTCTTCTCTTTTCAGTTTAAATAGCTGATTTTTTGTTATTTAATAGAGATTCCCACAAGAGCTTGTCATAACCCAAAAAGTAACACCAGCCAATTCTTACACTGGTCTAATATGTCAGCATCAAAGAACGTCTGACCAAATGGTTTTACTGGTACTATCAAGTTTTTAATCTGAATTATTACAACTATGTAATATAAATGAAAACATATCTTTCTGAATGAGACTCAAATAATTCTCTAAAAATTCAAGTTCTTAAAATGAATTCAAATTTGGTTCTTTTCCCCAATGCTGTATCTTTAATAAAATATAGTCAGTGTATTATATTTAGATCTTTAATAACACATATTCAGTTTGCTATATTTACTCCAATCAAAATGAGGTACTCTGTGCAACGTTATAGGACTCCTATCTCTATAACAAAAAGTAAAAACAAAATAACAAAATGAAAGATGTTGATATAAAACATCAATGGAAAAGAAAACGTAATGAAAATAACTGAATTTATAAAAGTGTAATTTTTATACATGTGTAAAATATATGAGGTTATTGTCATGAGATTTCTAAAATAACTTACAAATCTAAATTCTACCATATAGAGAAACTTACAATGGTAAACATATTACTTACAAATAAAACAATGTCTTTTATCTTATCTCCTGAGTGGGTTTTTACTACCATCTAGTGTTATACCTTAAGAAATACTTTCTTGTAAAAATTAAGTTATGAAAGACACTTTATAATATCACTCAAACATTACCAGAAGATGTAATTAACTGTAAGAAAAAAAAAATCACAGTATGGAAAATAGCTTTTTAAAAAGATGTTTTATATACAAAAACTAATTTCATTATTCTTAAAAGTTTTGTTGTATTACTCATTGTGTGATTGTGTAATTTACATCAAATCCTTACTAGGACTTCCAAATACGTACTCAACTTGCCTGGAAAAACAAGGTATACAGCACAAAGATTCAGCCCATTTAGTGTAACTAATGTACTCAAAAAGCCAAATAATTAGAGTATAAAATGATTATCAATGCTCTCTCCATGGCAACGGGTCTATGAAAGGTCTTCTTCTTCCCCGGATGCCTTAAAAACTAGCATTTTAGGTTCCATAAAGAGAGAAGAGCAGAGCTAGGGTTATGCTCCCTAGAATCATATTGTTTGCTAGTGAATGTCACCCTTCAACTTGCCAAATACTAAATCAGCTAGTAAAATAAACCCCAAACTGTAAAAAAACACCAAAAGGTTGAAAAAGAAGATGAAGCCATGGAAACACATTCTTTTAATGGGTTCAGAAACTGTCTTTATTAGATTTTACTCTGCTAGAAATTATTTTCTCAGTCTAGGGAATCTGGAGATGAATCTGAGAGGATTTAAGTTGCTCTTAGCAAATTAACAATTTAGAAGTCCTGTGGATTCTATTTCAGCAAAGTTTTGCCTATAGCTTGTATTACCACAATATTATATATTAAATTTTATGGCATTAACCATGCTTTTTTTTTTAATGACACAAAAATAAAAATTGTGCTCATGACACATACAAATAAATTATGGATTATACCTTTTTTAATCCTTCCCATAGAAATAGAAATAATCAACTTTTGAAACTGAATGTAATAAAATCATCCTAAAGTATCATGTCTACAATTACTCACTTGAAATGACCTTTCCATTGTTATTGCAAAGTAGTATTCTCTCCGGGGATATCTTCGCTCACAAACCAACACTTGATTGCATATTCTGCCCTTTTCTCCCGTTTGCTTGGTAAACAACTTCTTCCCAATCATTTGTGAGGAAACAGCTTTTGCTTCTTCTGGACTGAAATAAGAAAAAGAACTCAAATTCTTTTCTCCTCCAATTGAGGAAAACAAAAGCACATGACAGCCAAAATTTTATCTCATTTAATATTTAAATTTCAGCATTTTCATCAGTTCAATAATAAGGGGCAATTTTTACAATATATCTTTTTCTTTAATAATGATTTTGCTTTAAAAAACATGACTTACGAGAAAACTATCTTCACTCCTCCTTTGAGGCCACTCTCAAATGTTCCTTTTCCTCTACCACCAGCTAAAACCTGTGCCTTTATCACAACATCTTTTGAACCTAGAAGAAAAACACTTCTGTTAGATAAGCAGCACGTAACAGCATTCAAGACAGTATTTTGTTATTAAGCATACATATTAAGTGATATTATCAAATGTAGTAGTCTCATTTACCCACAGTGTCAAAAAAATGAAGTATTCCACGTGTATAAATTTTCTAGATTAGAACATTAAAACATCCATCATCTAAAGATCCACAACTTGAACTAGCCACTCATATGACACCATTCCTTAAAGTACACTGAAAATAATTTTCCTTTTCTATAACACTTTAAGTATCCAGTGCTTTGGAAGGTATTAAAAGTACAAAACTGAGACTCAAATGTCTTCCCAACATTTCCTTCCCTTTCTATTCACATGTAAAATTGCTATTCTGTGAACATTTGAGTTAAAAATGCTACTTCGCGCAGAAATACACCATGACTTAAGGGGTAAGTGCCAATATTGATACCACACTGTTCCTCTAACAGAGAGACCTGTTAATATACACATTCTTGAGCTATACTATTATGAGGAGTATTATCAGGAATTAAATTATATTTATCAAAAGATTCAGGGGTGTTATGTTTATAACATTAAAAAAATAAATAATCTTTTAAATAAACACTCTGAATTTTTCTTAACAGGTAGATCGATTTCTCTTCTATCTTCCTCTTTCTAAAGTGCTGAAGAAAATCAGCAAACCAGCTGTTTAGCCTAGGTACCACACTCATCATTCATGATCCAGAGCTATAGCTCTTGGAGGGGCATTCTCAGTCTCCCTGAGAATGAGGGAGAATTTCAGAACCTGCTCATTTTCCCTCTTACAGCATTTTGCCTATACTAGCAGTGAAACACTAGTATTACATTATGGCAAAATAATAAGCCTTGAGGTCAGGGTTAGGGACACTTTTATCCTTATTCCTTATAAGCCCAAAGCAGTCCCTGGGATATAACTACCAATCCATGCCCACACCATGCAGAATGAGAGGGGACTCCCACCTAATCAGATAAAGCAACCAAATCAAAGAGGTAACAAATGCAGTTTGTGATAAAACCAGTAAGAAATGACTTAAAGTTTACACTTAAACTATTACAAAAGAATATTTAGAAAATTAATGATGTAAATGAGTGTACATTTAGAAGCCAGAAGACGGTTCTTTGAGTCAGTCAAGGCAGTATTTAAAAGAACCCTCTTTCTCACACTCCGTACCCATTCAGTCAGGAAATCATACTGATTCTATCTTCAAAATTTATCCAGAATCTTGACCACTCCTCATCACCTCATTTGGATCCTGGTCCCAGCCACCATTATATCTCAGCTAGATTACCCTTGTCCCTGACAGAGTATTCTCAAAGCAGCAAAGTGAGCACATCACTCCTCTATTTAAAACCTTGCAATGTCCTTTTTACTCAGAGTAAAATTCACACTCCTTACAATGGCCTAAAGGCCCTATAAATCTCCCAGTACTCTTCCTATAACCTCCTCATTGCTCACTCCACTCCAGCTACACTAGTCTCTGCTGTTTCCAGGCATGTTCCTGCCTACAGGACTTGGCTCTAATGCTCCTGCCACCTGGAATATTGGTCATCCAAGTACAAGAATCCCCTGTTTTTCAAAAGTTCGCATTACATCACTTTGCTTTTACAAAAGACCTACATCAGTATGTTTTCACTAACCAAAAGAAATCCGAAAATGATTTTCACTTCTGTAAGAACAATGTTCAGTGCTTGTTTTGCAGAGCCATTACAGAGGCAGCATGCACCCCAAACAGCAAGAGTGGCCCCACCAAGCTCCTTACCCAGGAACTAAATTCAGTGCCTCAGCATCAAGCCACCATAGCTTTGAACGGTGTCTCTGAGCGTCTGTGCTTTATCTTGACTTATTTTGTGCATCTCTGTTAGCAAGATGTGTTCTAAGGTATCAGAAAAGCCTAGGAGGGGTCATCTGTTGGGTCTGGGAATGCTTGAAAACATTTCCATATAAATTGTTGGTAGGTACTCTTTTGCTTTATGCCATTTTGGCTTATAAAATGTTTCACAAGAATGCTCTACTTTCAGATATAAGAAGATACCTATATCCACTTGAGAAAGGTCCTCATTCCCTTCAAGTTTTTTCTTCTCACATATCATTGTCCATGATGCTTACCCTGATCACTCTACTTAATACTATGATCTGCCTACCTGTGACCAATCCCCCTTACCCTGCCCTTTTTTTTCCCCATAGAATTCATCACCTTCAAACATAATACATAATTTTCTCATGTTTATCATTTATTGTTTTGCTCGCCCACTAGAATATAGACCAGAAGGGCAAAATCTTGGTTGTGGTTATTGATGTTCTCAAGCTCCTGGGAGGGTTCCTAGAATATATTTTCTGAATGTTGAATAAAAGAACATTTAAAGATGGAACAAATTTGGGACGCCTGGGTGGCTCAGTCAGTTAAGCATCCAACTTCAGCTCAGGTTCATGATCTCACAGTTCATGAGTTCAAGCCCTGCATGGGGCTCTCGGTTGTCAGCACAGAGCCTGTTTCTGATTCTCTCTCTCTCTCTCTCTCTCTCTCTCTCTCTCTTTGCTCCTCCCCCAACTGTGCTCATACTCTCTCAAAAATAAACATTTAAAAAAAAATGGAACGAATTTGTAAAAAATCTAGATTTTCCACTACTCTTTAAAAAACTCAAAACTGGGGGCGCCTTGGTGGCTCAGTCAGTTAAGTGACTGACTTTGGCTCAGGTCATAATCTCACAATTTTTGAGTTCAAGCCCCACATCAGGCTCTGTGCTGACAGCTCAGAGCCTAGAGACTGCTTCAGATTCTGTGTCTCCCTCTCTCTCTCTGCCCCTCCCCTGCTTGTGCTCTGTCTCTCATAAAATGAAAAAACATTAAAAAATAAAAAAATAAAAAACTGAGAACTGGAAATACTGGGCTCTGCAACTAAAGCTGATTAGAAGTGCCTTGTTTACACAGATAGACCCTTTTCTATCTGCCATAGCCCTCAAGATAGACCCTTTTCTATCTGCCACAGTCCCCACCATTCCCAAGTGAAAACAATTTAATATTAGATAAAAAACTAGAGAAAACTTAAGAAATTTCCTTAAAACTAACAATAATTTTCCTACGGGAAGACAACAGGTACCTTCAGAGACAAAGGCAAATTACAGAGTTCATGCCCAAACTAAAAGAAGCAGCCACTAGTCATTTTACCTTTTTCTGGTTACCTGCCAAGTCCTGGTTTTCTGGTACTTTAGAAATATTCATTTATATCCAAAGAGGATAAATGTAATCCCAACAGTGTAAATATCATGTAAAAATGGTCAAGAGTTAAACTGATGCTTTGCTAGGCTAAATTCAAATATTCACACATTAAACTGAGGATTTAAAATATTGACCTATTTGAGTAGTAAAGCTCTGCTTTTTCAAAAATATTTTATAAGACAGAAGACTCTTCCCCCAAGTGCCAACTTCTTTCTTCCTTGGGGGAAGAGCCTTCTGTCTTATAAAATTTATAAGAATATAAATTCCTTAAGGGCAGAGATGATTCTTCAAAAGTTCCTTCTATAAAAGCCTTTCACAACAAAAGAAAAGCCAAAAAAAGTAAATGAATACAGTTTCATCAATAATCAAGAGAAGGAGAAGGATTACAAGAGACATCTGAGGACAACTGATTGAAACAAGATTTTATTCAATTCCATTAATTCATTTAAAAATTACATCTATATACCAGTTACTGTGTTGGAGTTGTAGATACAACAATGATCAAAAGGGACCTACCCTGCCCTTAGAGAGCTTACAGTCTTTATTAGATTTGGCCCTTTGCTCTAGTCAGACAAGAGCTTTTATGGATTCCAAGATTTATTTAAAATATATTCACTATCCCTGCTAGCTTCAGTTATTCACAAACGTTTTAAGCACTCTTCTATATAGTCATCCAATAAAACACTAGGAAGAAGAAAAAAGAAGGCAAAGTGCTATTGTCTGCCATTAGAAGTCTCCCTCCAGGCTGGCATTCATCAATTGGCAACCTTTGTACATGTTTATTCAACCAGACAGAAATTCCATCTTAATTATACTAGAATCCTAAACACTAGGACTAAGACATGGAGTGACTGAATAAATTAAAAAACAAGACTCATGCATGCTGCAAGAGACTCACTTTTAGATGGAAGGAAACAGAGTGAAAGTGAAAGGATGAAAAAAGATATTCCACACAAACAGAAACCAAAAGAAAGCCAGAGTAGCTATATTTATTTCAGACAAAATCAACTTCATAACAAAGACTATAATAAGAGACAAGAGTGTTAAATAATGATAGAGGTGTCAATCCAACAAGATGATATATCATTTGTAAATATTTATGCACCCAACATAGAAGCACCTAAATATATAAAGCAAATCTTAACAGACCAAAGGGGGAAACAGACAGTAATAGAATAGTAGTAGGGGTCTTTAACACTCACTTAAATCAATGGATAGATCATCCAGACAGAAAATCAAAAAGCAAATATAGGCCTTAAATAACAAATTCAATCATGGTCTAAATATATATATATATAACATATATACACATATTTAAATATATATGAATATATATATTGAATGACATCCCATCCAAAATCAACAATATATATTTTTCTCAAGTGCACATAGAACATACTCCAGGACAGATGATATGATAAATCACAAAACAAGTCTTAATAATTTAAGAGACTGAAATCATATCAAGCATCTTTTCCAAACACAGTGGTATGAAACTAGAAATCAATTAAAGAAAACTGGAAAATTCACAAATACGTGGAGATTAAACAACATGCTACCAATGGGTCAAAGAAAAAAATCAAAAAAGAAATTAAAAAAATACATTGAGACAAGCAAAATGGAAATACACCAAAATTTATGGGATGCAGAAAGGGCAGTCTGAATTCACAGTAATAAATGCCTATTTTAAGAAACAAGAAAAGTCTCAAACAAATTAACTATGTACCTCAAGGAACTAAGAAAGAACAAAGCCCAAAGTTAGTAGAAGGAAGGAAATAACGAGGTTAGAACAGAAATAAAGGAAAAACAATGGAAAAGATCAATGACAATAAGAGCTGCTTCTTCAAAATAACAAACTTTCAGCTAGGCTCACCAAAAAAAAGAAAAAAGAGTGGACTCAAATAAATAAAATCAGACAAAAAGATATTACAACTGATAACTCAGAAATGCAAAAGATAAGAGACTATTATGAGCAATTAATGACAACGAACTGGACAACCAAGAAGAAATGAATTCCTAGAAACATACAACCTACCAAGACTAGATCATGAACAAACAGAAAATCTGAACAGATTACTGGTAAGGATATTGAATCAGTAATCAAAAACCTTCCAATAAATGAAAGTCTAGGACCAGATGGCTTTATTGGTGAATTCTACCAACATTAAAAAAAGAATACCAATCCTTCTCAAACTCTTTGAAAAAAAAAAAAATAGAAGAGAACACTTGCAGTTCACTTTACAGGGACAGAATTACCCTGATACCCAAACCAGACAAGGATGCCAAAGGGAAAGAAAATTACAGGGTAATATCCCTGATCAACACACATGCAAACATCCTCAACAAAATATTAGGAAGCTGCATGCAACAACACATTAAAAGAATCAATACCATAAAAAAAAAAAAAAATCACATACCAACATCAAATAGGATTTATTCCAGGAATCAAAGGCTACTTAAATATCCACAAATCAGTGAATGTGATATTAACAAAATGAAGGGTAAAAAATCATATGATCATCTCAAAAAATGCAGAAAAAGCATATGGCAAAATTCAGCATCCAATTATGTAAAAAACTCCACAAAGCAGGTAGAGAAGGAACATATTTCAACATAATAAAGGCCAAATATAAGCCCACAGTTAAGATCTTATTCAACAGTGAAAATTTGAAAGCTTTGGCCCTAAGATCAGCAAGACAAGGATGTCCACTCTTGCCACTTTAATTCAATATAGTTCTACCTACAGCAATTAGGCAAGAAAAAGAAATAAAAAGCATCCAAATTAGAAAGGAAGAAGTAAAACTCTCACTGTTTGCATTTAACATAGTGTTATATACAGAAAACCCTAAAGACTCCATCAAAAAACTATTAGAACTAGGGGCACCTGGGTGGCTCAGTCAGTTAAGCATGAGTTCAAGCCCCATGTCAGGCTCTGTGCTGACAGCTCAGAGCCTAGAGCCTGCTTCAGATTCTGTCTCCCTCCCTCCCTCCGTCCCCCCCGCCCCGTCCCTCCCCAACTTGTGCTTTCTCCCTCTCAAAAATAAATAAACTTAAAAAAAAAATTATTAGAATAAATGAATTCACTAACACTGCAGAATATAAAATCAATACAAAAATTGATTACATTTATATACATTCATAACTATCAGAGAAATTTTTTAAAAATCCCATTTACAACTGCCTCAAAAAGAACAAAATACCTATGAATAAATTTAACCAACGAGGTAAAAGACCTATACACTGAACTATAAGGCACTGATTAAAGAAACTGAAGAAGACACAAATGGAAAGATATTCTGGACTGTTATAATACAGTTAAAATGTCCATAGCAATCTAAAGATTCAATGCAATCCCTATCAAAATTCTAATGGCATTTTTCACAGAAATAGAAAAAACAATTCTAAAATTTGTATGGAACCATAAAAACAATGCCAAGTAGCCAAAGCAAACTTGCAAAAGAAGAAAAAAGCTGAAGGCATCACACTCCCGTATTTCAAACTATATTACAAAGCTAAAGTAATCAAAATAGTATAGTACTGACATACAAGTAGACACATAAAACAATAGAACAAAATTGGGAGGCCAGAAATAATCCATGTATATATGGTTAATTTATCAAAAAGAAACCAAGAATATACAATGGGGAAAGGACAGTCTCTTCAATAAATGGTGTTGGAAAACCTGGACAGCCATGTGCAAAAGCATGAAACTTAACCACTATTTTATACCATACACAAAAATTAACTTGAAGTGCTTTAAAGAGGTGAACATAAGACTTAAAAAACCATAAAACTCCTAGAAGAAAACATAGGCGACAAGATCTTTGACGAAGGTCTTGGTGATGATTTTTTTAATGTGACACCAGAAGTAAAAGCAACAAAAGCAAAAATAAATAAGCAGGACTATATCAAATTGAAACACTTCTGCACAGCAAAGGAAACCTTTAACAAAATAAAAAGGCAACCTACTGAATGAGAGAAAATATTTGCAAATCATATATCTGATAAGGAGTTAATACCCAAAACATAAAGAACTCATAAAATTCAATTGTGAAAAAGAATCTGGTTAAACAACAAGCAGAAAATGTGAACACACATTTTTTCAAAGACATACAGATGGCCAATAAACACACAAAAAGATGCTCAAAATCACTATTCATCAGGGAAATGCAAATCAAAACCACAATGAGCTATCATCTCACACCTGTTAGAATGGCTATTAAAAAAAACAAGGAATAACAAGTGTTGGTAAGGATGGAAGAAAAGGGAACGCTCATGCACTGTTGGAAATATAAATTGGTGCAGCCACTAGGGAAAATAGTAAGGGCATTCCTCAAAAAACTTAAAAATAGAACTACCAGGGGCGCCTGGTGGCTCAGTCAAACGCCTGACTTTGGCTCAGGTTGTGATCTCTCAGCTCATGAATTCGAGCCCGACATCCAGCTCAGTACTGACAGCTCAGAGCCTGGAGCCTGTTTCAGATTCTGTGTCTCCTTCCCCTCATTCCTCTGCTTGTTCCTCTCTCTCTCTCTCTCTCTCTCAAAAATAAATAAACATTTTAAAAAATGAAATAATCTCAAAAAAAAAAAAAAAAAAAAAGAACTACTATATGATCCAGCAATTCCACTTCTGGGTATTTACTTGAAGAAAACACTAACTTGAAAAAATACATGTACCCCATGTTGATTGCAGCACTATTCACAATAACCAAGATATGGAAACAATCGAAGTATCCATTGATGGATAAATGGGTAAATAAATTATGGTATATGCATGTACGTGTGTGTGTGTACTCAGCCATAAAAAAGAATGAAATTTTCCCATTTCCAACAACATGAATAGACCTGAAGGGCTAAGTGAAATAAGTCAAAGAAAGACATTCCATATGAACACTCTTATATATTAAATTGGAAATAAAACAAAAACAAAACAAAAACCTAAGCTCATAGATACATAGAACAGATTGGTAGCTGCCAGAGGCAGTGGGTGGGGGAGAGAAAAAAATGGATGAAAGGGGTGAAAATTAAAGAAAAAAAGAAAACAAATGGGACCTAAGACCCATTTCAAACTTCTAACCTAATTAAATGTAAGAATAAATTTATGTTTAAGCAATTAAAAAAATATGTAGCAGATAGAAGTACTATTATCAATGAAATTAATTAAAGTATACTCTAAAAATGGTCAACAAAATATGCAACAAAAAGACTAGTCAGACAACATAAATTTCACTAGGTGGAACAATTTTCAAGCAGCAAAATAATTACATTGTAATTTCAAACATAGAAAGCCAATACAGATGCAATTCTATTTACAGTAATAGGGGAACTAAGATGTATTTGTATTTGAGCTATGTACTAGGGTTTCCGCTCTTAAAATTCTATGAAGCACAGCTTTTTTTTTTAAACATTTATTTATTTTCAAGAGACAGACACAGTGTGAACGGGGAGCTGCAGAGAGAGAGGGAGACAGAATCTAAAGCAGTCTCCAGGCTCTGAGCTAATAGCTATTAGCTATTAATATTATTAGCTAATAGCTATTAGCTCAGAGCCTGACATGGGGCTTGAACCCACTAACGACCTGAGCTGAAGTCAGGCACTCAACCGACTGAGCCACCCAGGCACCCCTATGAAGCACAGCTTTTATAGTTCCTCTGAAAATTAGAACAAAAGGGAGAAACTTCCCAAGCCTAAAAGATATTATTCTTGGCAATACAGAACCATGAAATTAATGAGCTGTCTACCAAAGGCCTATCATTAAAAAAGGATATGAGAAAAACAGTCTACAAACAAACTAGAAGAATTAGATTTCCTTCCAACCACTCTTCCATCCCCAACTTCAATTATTCACAACAGGCAAAACTTGCCTCCAGAACAGGTGTTTCCAGCTTTTTTCATATCATGATGTACAAAGAAAATTATAGAACTTGAAGGGAATACTGGGGAAAGAGGCCAGGGCTATTTCAGGAGGAGTCACCAGCTTTAAGGCTCAGTGGCCCCAGTCCCCATGCCACCCACAGAACTGAGGGGAAGCAAGTTTAGCCCACCTGTAATGCATTTGTATCTCTCTATATTGGTTGGTGATTTAAGAGCTTTTTAATAAATGGAATTAATACTCTGTGAATTTTTCAGTAATGCAAAAAATAAAGTAGCCAAAATCAGCATTAGGAATTGCTAGCTAGATAGACAGAACCAGGTGTATTTCTAAGGCAATTAGATCCCATAATCAATACCTTTTGATATTAATGACTCCCAACAAAAGACAAAACTGCCCTCAACATCTTCATAGTAGTTACCAAACATATCTTTAAAAAGTAGCATTTCTGATCCGCTAAATTTAAAAGTCCTCATTAGTCACTAATCCCACTTCCACACTGTAATCATCATCTGCAGTGTTATTTGACAAAAACATACTTTCTAGATGAACAAGACACCTTCCGTTCAAATGGGCTCATAATCAGAGCTGCCTACCTGCTCCTTATTTCATAGAAGTCCTGGTCCCAGAGACCTTGCCAGATCTCATAGTATATCAATACTCATAGTATATCCTGCACATATTAACTATTTTTTCTTCTTTTAATCATTTAAGCGCCATTAAAGATTTTTACAAGGAATAAAGAAATCAAGAAACTGGCATCCAAATAAATCCTACTTGTTTTATGAAAAAGTTTCTGGGGCGCCTGGGTGGCGCAGTCGGTTAAGCGTCCGACTTCAGCCAGGTCACGATCTCGCGGTCCGTGAGTTCGAGCCCCGCGTCAGGCTCTGGGCTGATGGCTCGGAGCCTGGAGCCTGTTTCCGATTCTGTGTCTCCCTCTCTCTCTGCCCCTCCCCCGTTCATGCTCTGTCTCTCTCTGTCCCAAAAATAAATAAAAAACGTTGAAAAAAAAAAATTTAAAAAAGAAAAAGTTTCTACATAGATTATTTTTTCTGACAAAACAATGAACTTTGACTAAATGAGAAAATATATGGAGAAGACAGAAAAACCAATTATAATAATTTGGAAATAGAAAAATACAGCTTTTACTGACCTCATTATATATAAAACAGGCCTTACCAACACTGGCATGAAAAACATTTTATGGTTCAGCATTATTACAAATGAATGAATTGGTAAACAAAAAATCATCTCTCAAGAGATCAGACTAACAAAATTAAAAGAATGAAGTCAAACCGGTCTAAGTGTCATCCTTAAGAAGGGAACAGCAGAATAAGAAAACCTTATACTTTCTCAACTGCATTTCAGAGTTTTCCCTCCTACTTAGCTGGGTCTTCTTTAGAAATTTAAGTTTAGGTCATATAGATAAGATCAGTTCTCAAGGGAGTAGTTATTAGAAAGAAGTCTTTCCAAGAAATATTACAGAAATACAAAGTACAATCACAAGTTTTCTTTAAACTTGACCTTTAAGAGCCTCTAATATACACTGTTTTGAGGGTAAAATTGAGGCACATCTTTTATCATGCACAAGTTCAAAGTACAGGTCACCATTAATTAACAAAAATTTCACCAAAATTAATACTATTTTACACAAGGCTTTCAATAAATAAAAAGAAGTTTGCTTATAATCTGAATAAAAAGTATTTTTTTCTGATTAACAAAAAATTAAACTATAAAAAATCATGTTTCCAGGTCAACTTGTCATTCAAAAACATAGCTTTAATATAGGATATATTTCTGAACTTGTCCATGCCCCCACTTTTGAAAGAAAAACCCATTCTAGAAACAAGTACAAAATGAGTAAGCTTTAAAATTTTTAAACATTTTTAAATGCTCCATAGCCTTCTTAAAAAACTAATAAAACAAAGTCTTCATCAAAGCACATTTAAAGCTATATTAATCACGTATACATACAGGAGAGATTGTGCTAATCTCCATAAAATTGCTGGGATCTTAAATACCACTAAAAATAAAATGCAGTGTACAGCTAGTACATGACTATTATGGCCCCATATTAAACCACTAAAAATGTAAAGTGAAGGATTTCTTCTAAAGTCAAAATTTATTTTTTAATTAAGAGATTAATATAAATTAACAGAATTCACATTAACAAAAGCTATTAAGGTTTCTCTTATCAATAAAAGAATCTATTAATAAACATGCACAAATATTTAGTTCATTTAAAATATAACAACAGTTATTGATTACCTACGTGCCAGGTACTCTCCTAAGAGTCTGGAATATATCAGTGGACAAAAGAAGACAAAGAAACCCTGCTCTCATGGAGCTTACAGTCTAGCGCTCAGCTTCTTTTTCCCTCCCTTTGGTTCCATACTTTTCCCATCAAACCATATAAACAGCTAAGATTTCCTTCACCATTTCCTTGAAGAATCATCACAAGCACCAATCTTTTCAGCTTCAGAGTATTAAGCAGAACTTCCTTCCTCATAATTATATTCCAACTAAAAACAGGACTTTAGATTCCTAATACCAATGTAATTGATTCTTAAGTTACTAGCACTATGGGAGCTCATAATAATCTCATACTAATTTTAGAATGCCAACAATCATAAAGTGCCATCTTCTCTTTTAAGTAAATAAAATTTATTTTAAAAAAATAAAACAAAATAAAAACTGTTAAGTTGTTATAAACCAAAAGTTCACATCTTATCAGAGTGCCCATGTCAAAGTGGCAAAAGTTTTTCTTAAGTTAGTACCTAATTTTTTGGCAACTGCATAAGCTTCATCTGGTGACTTTGCCACATGTCCTTTGGGAATGGAGACACCAGCTTCTTGCAACAATTCCATACTCATGTATTCATGTAGTGAGAGATTCCTTTTTTGCTGCTGCTGTATTTGGAGTCCATGGTTATTAAACAATCCAGAACTTCCCAGAACCTAGAGATATTGGAGACATATTATACATGATAGTGATTTGGAAATTATTATTAAAAACACCTTCTCAAAATACGTTTTTATATAGAATATTTGGTTCTTCATAACTATAATAAAACTATTACATTAAATCATCAAAGTATAATATTCAGGCTACCTAAATTATAACCTAAGAGCTAACCTACCTGCTAAATATCAAACGTTACCCTTTAGTTTTAACTATTTCCTCATCATGTCTAGTCCTTATCTTTTATTTGAGCTTTACCACTATATCTCTAATGACCTACAGATTTCTACCTCAGTGCCAAATTCAGCAGATCTAAAGCCAACCTCATCCTTCCCTTTCTTGTCTCCACCATTCTTTAAGCACCTACCCAATTGCTTGGCACTAGATATGCAGTAGTTGAATGATCTAGTACCATTACTCTTTCATACACACAAGACTCAAAACCCTGGTTTCACCTGTAGTGGTCACTGTAGTGTGCTGCTCAGATTCTCCTTTCAGAGCCCCAACTGCTGGGCGTGTGGGCTGCTGATAGCTCTCAGCTGAGTTCTTTCATTGGCACTTCCTTGCCCAAAGTCACGCCTTCACATTGCAGCCTACATCCAATGACTGGTCAATGGAGGTTAAGGCAAGGATATAAAGTCCTAGCACCTCGCCCCAATGTTGGATAATTCTGAAGGACCATCTTAGTTCCAGATCTCCCACAGGAAAGGCAAAGGCTCCTACTGCAACTACATGACAGTTCTACTTCTCCCTCTATTCAACCCTCCTCCCTTCACTCTCCCACAGGGGTTGATCCAGATGTCCCTCTCCAGTTGACTTCCTCCATGAAACTCTTCATTTCACAGCCTGCAAATACCGTTCAAATTCCTCAATCCTACCAACCTTATATGGCAATATGTAGAACAAATTAAGTGCTATGGAAGCTCTGAAAGAGTGAATTGAAATTACACATTTAATTATCACCCATACATTTCCATTCTCTATTCACAGAAGGCAGAATACTGAAATATGGTTCATATCAAACACACAATATAAGAATTGAAGTTAAAGGAATTATATATAAACAGTCTACTTCTTAAAGGGGATTCATGAACTATTTGCGTCAAAATGCAAATGTACCTGGGATGTGTCTAAAACTGCCGATTCTGGGGCCCCACTCACACCCGAAATTCAGAATCTCTGGAATGGGCCTCAGGAAAGCTGCATTCGTAACAAGTCATTCCCCTGATAGTTAAGCACCCTACAGTTTGAGAGCCACTAGTCTAAAAAGCCAATCACATCTAGTAACCACTTATTTCTGATTCATCTGGTAAGCCAAAATCCTGGATAACATTTCACCAGGGTAGCTCAACTCCCTGATTTAGTGTCACTTCAATATTAAAACCCAGCAACATCCCAAACTGTTCAGCACACTTCTACTTTCTGAAATCCCATTCCTGGGTATAAAGGCAACAGAAATTAGTGTTCAGTCTACCAAAAGGCAAATATATATTCAGGGACACCTGGGTGGCTCAGTTGGTTAAGCGTCCAACTCTTGATTTCGGCTCAGGTCATGATCTCCTGATTCATGAGATACAGCCATGCCTGGGGCTTTTGCACAAGAGCCTGCTTGGGATTTTCTTTTTCTCTCTCTCTGTCCCTCCCCTACCGACACTGGCACTGTGGTGCTCATGCACACTCTCTCAAAATAAATATTTTAAAAACTTAAAAAAAAGAAAAAAGTTCATAGCAGGCTTATTCCTAATAAATAAAAAATGAAAACGACCCAAATGCCCATCAATAAGATAATAAAATGTTATATTCATATACTAGGATACTACAGTGCAATTTTTTTAAAAAAAACCTATTGCTCACAATACAGGGCAGTAATCTCAAAAACACAAGTTTGAGAAAAAGAAACCACACACAAGAACACATACTTATATTTTTTATATAGTTCAAAACCAGTCAAAATTGGTGATAGAATTAATGGTCACCTTCTGTTAGGGAGTATTAATAGGGAGAGAGGACATGGGTGTTTTCAAGGGCTGAAAATATGACATACCATGATCAGAATGGTGGCTACACAGATGTATACATACATAAAAATTAATCTAGCTACCCAAATTGTACACTTTATATAAATTATACCTCAAAATAATAACAAAAATAAGGGGGAAAGGGAGTTTTTAGCACAGCTTGGTAAGTTAGTTATACAAACATTTTTCGAATGCCTATATACCAGCACTGTGCTAGGGATGCTAAAAGAATAAAGCCAACTTGGCGTCAGCTGCAGAATTCATGTAGTATATACAAACATATAAATGAACAACTATAGCACATATAACAGCATTAACAGACTCATGAGGCAGCACCTAATTAACTGAACAGACTAGAAAAAATGCTACAGAGGCATGATCTCAGTTTAAAAAAAAAAACTAACAGCTATAAGGAACACTTTGGGAACGACTGGGGAAATCTGAATCTAAATTTCCTAAGTATGATAACTATAAGTTTCCTAAGTATATAATAACCATATTGTGGTTATTTAGGAGAATGTCCTCATTTTTAAAAGGCATATGCTAAAACATCTAGGGATAAAGTGCCATGCTACCTGCTACTTACTCTCAAATGGTTGAGCAAAAATAAACGGAATGGAATTTTATACACACACACACACACACACACACACACACACACACACATGAATACAATTTTATAAAGATGAAGCAAATGTGGCAAAATGTTACATTTAGGTGAAGGCAATTACATGCTCACTGTACTACTGCTGGCACATTTCTATCAGTTTGAAGTTTTTCCCAAAAAAGTTCAAGGCAAACCAGTGAGTGACACAAAGCTCTGAGCATATTTTTACAGTTTCTTTCAAGTACCTATATTCACAAAGAATCAGTAGTATTCATAAAGTAATGTTGATTGCTTTTATACTACCTTAAAGGTTTTTTAATATCTAAGGTATTGATAATCCTTTCCTTGCACCACTAGAAGTCATGACTTGAAATATCAGTTTTTAATTTCACTGGCAACACAAATCCCTGCATAATCACAAGGATTCCCACATTTAAGTCTTTGTCTTTCCTGACATCATCACTCAGAAGATTCCTACTGCCAAAAGGCCACCAATTCCTGGCTAAATTCCTAACCCACCACCCATTCAATGATTTACCTAGTTTAAATAATATGCATTCAAAAGTGGGTAAATGTAGTTACTGGGGAATGTGATTCACGACAACTAAGAAAATATCTTACATTAGTTCATCTGCTTATAACCTGAACTATTTTATCAGAAATATACTGATAAGGAAGATACAGAAACTAGAAGGGGTCAGAGAATTAAACAAAACGTTTAAGAGCATTAGCTAAACTCAGTGTGTGACGGTGAACAAGTTTTCTAGGACGCTGCACCTCTGTGTTCTCATCTACAAAAGCAAGGGGTTGGACTAAGGGCCTTCCAAATTCTAAATCTGTATTATTTAATGTGACAGTGGAAGAAAAGAGATATTAAGACAACATGCTAGGCATCTCCATATGGAGAGACAAAAGCTTTTAAAACAATTTCCAAAAGGATAAAAGTTGTGATGAAAACATATTTGTTCACCAAATCCTCATTTTCTGAAAACTAGACAGCACTTTTTAAGACTCATAAGAAGGAAGTTCAAGGCCAAAAAAAATCACTTCTCTTATTAAGAAGCATACTCATAGTATATACCATCTCCAAGTTTTAAGTATGAACAGCTTCCAAAAAGAATAAAAGTCTAAATCAATTTATTTTTGTCATGTCTAAGGACTTAATTTCAGAACATAATCTAAAACCCTGAAACTGACTTATGAAACCAATCATGCCCTTTCACAAGTCTGTATCAACTTTGGAAAACACAGGCCAAGTTTTTCCGAAAAAAAGCGAAGAAAAAAGTGAAGAGCAGATTCAAGCACACAAGCTTTGGAGCCAGCCAGTCTGGAATTAGGCCTTAGCTTTGACCCTACCTGCTTCCCGACCTGGCCCCAATTACTTGTTCTCTTAGCCACAGTTTCATCAATGATGAGTATATTAATGACGCCCTTAGAGCGTTGCTTAAAAGCCTAACGAGACGTAAAATGCTTATTTATTTAGCACAGTACCTGGAAACGGTAAACACTCCGAAACAAAACACCAACGAAACAAAAACCCGTGCTTATTATGCTATACTCTCTACAGAAATGAAGTGATCCAAAAGATAACTGTCTTCCCCAGTTGGTAAGCTAACAAACATCATCTTATTCCCACGGTTAACACCAACAGTACACAACTCCTTGGGAGACGTGGGAAACTTCTTGCCTCGTCCCCAAAAAAGGCCAGTCAGCAAGCTGGTCCTGTGAAGTCATTCCCACCTATGACAGCTCCCAAGGGACACGAAAGTACACGTGAAGGGCATTTCCCCCTCCCCATAGAAGGGCCGCAGAAGCCTCGGCCCACCTCGCGGGGCACAGAAAAAGGAGCAGAAACTGCCCAGGCACCTCCACCTCCACTTGGAAGCGCCCTCCACCCGCCTCCCTGCGGCCCCTCGGCAACTGGGTGAGCAGCCGCAGCCAGATGGCCCGGGAGCAGAGCAGCGCAAACATGGGCCCGCTCTCTGTCACGGCAGGCAGCACTCCAGGGCACGCCGCCCGCGGGCCCGGCTGGGCACCCCATGTCACGCAATGTCACCTACTGCGAAGTGACCCCGAGCCGGGCCTCAGATCCCCTCACACCTCGCCCACAGGAACCAGGTCTCCCACCTCGCCCTTTCTCCTGCCGGCCCTCCAAGCGAGAGCCGGCTGGGCCGCAATACCTGGGCGGCGGCCCGCAGCGCCGGCCGGGACCCGCGGCTTCTAAGGGCGGCTGTGGCCAATAGCCGGCTGTAGAACATGGAGGCCGCCATTTCTGAGCCCGACCCCGTCCCCTCGGCGCCGTGCGCAGGCGCAGAGGCGCAAGGCGGCAGGCGACCCAGCTGCTAGCGACGCGCACTCCACCCCTCGCCCTACCCTTCGCGGGCGGGACCTCGGTTAACTCTGCAGATGCGGACTCTCTCTCTCAGCCGGGATTACCAGCTCAAGCTAAATTGGGCTTGGCGGGCACGGAGCAAACTTTGACCCTTAGAAGTCAGCACCGCAGCCTTAATAGCCAACCTGTGGCCAGAAGGCAACCTGAACACTTCCTAGTAAAGTGGTAAGATGTGGTATTGGAAAGATGACCATCGCCACCATCTGTGAGATCTTCACTTCTCTGGGCCTTAGTTACCTTATCTGTAGGATGGGGTTCATTTAAAAAAATAAGTACTCAATGTCTGCGTTCATAGAGCAGTGAGGGGGAAAAAAAGGCGATTCTGCCTTCAAAAAAAAAAAAAAAAAAATCAGTCACTACTTACCAATCCAGATGGCACACCAGCATCATCTGGGAAGCTTTAGAAAATTTCCTTCACCAAGCCCATCTGAGGAGTAGAGTCTTATGTGTATCTCTTATGTGTATCTCTTAATGAGATACACACATTGACAATTGAAAACCCTGATGACGTGTGCCCCATCAAGAATTGACCATTGGACGGATGACTGGGCGCTTGTTCACTGGATATCTAGCTATAAAATGTGTCAAAGTTTTCAGTATAAGATGTTAACCCAGGAATGGATGGGTGTGGCTGACAAGTATCATCCAGACTCTGGCACCTGCTTCTGAAGTGCAGTGGCGCAATGCACCGAACAGCGATGTATAAAGAAAAAAGTGAATCCGAAACAAGCAGCCTCTCCGCTTATGGAATGGAAAGGGGCTTTTTGCAGCCCCCAGAATCTCTGAGCTTTTAAAGGCAAGACATTCTCAAGGACTTTTTCATTTCATTGGCACTCATGAAGAACTGTCCTCAAGGCTCCTTTCATCACTAAAAGACACCATGTGCAGTTACAAACAGGGAAGGGAAAAACAGACACTGGTAGTTCAAATGTCTCTTCTTCCACCCTTCTACTGCCCATCATTGCCAATCAAATAAAATCTGGGGGATGATCTGGGGCGCCTGGGAGTCTCAGTCTCTTAAATGTCCTACTCTTGATTTCGGCCCAGGTCATGATCTCATGTTTCATGAGATAGAGCCCCCAGTTGGGTTCTGTGCTGACAGCCCAGAGCCTGTTTAGGATTCTCTTTCTCCCTCTCTCTGTTCCTCCCCTACTTGCACTCTCCCTCTCTCTCTCTGTCTCAAAATAAATAAATCAATAAACATTTTTTTTAAAAATCTGGATAATCTGTCTAAAAAGCTGTGGCTGGGACCTACCAGTTTCTGTTAAGAACACATATGCCATCAGCTATGAATAGGATGTACTTATTTTCAAGCCATTTCTATCTAATTGCTAGTAACACAGAAGCTGAGCTACCAGATCAAACCAACCATCTGAGTCTAAGGCCGCTTATTTAAAGGGTAAACTCAGAATAAGGTCCCATGGGTAAACACAGAACAAGTCCATGAACTTAAATAAGATGTAAGGCTAGAATTCTTCTAGGAGCCTTACTGGCTTCACACCCTTCCAGTCCACGTCACAGGTGATCCATTAAACATGTCTCCTGGTGTGTCTTTTTCGATACTAGCTTAAAAACAGGCAAAGCAGCAGCAAAAATATGGGATAAGCCGAGGAATGAGAAAGAGAACATGCAGATCTTGTGGGGCCGGCTCCTTTGGAAGCCTAAGCAAGGGGGCAGAGGTGCACTCCTTCCTCAGCACTCCTTGACTGTGACCAGAGCTCTGTATGTCTTCATACCTCACTAAAAGAATTCAGTGAGGTGAAATGATGGGACTCCTACCTGCTAACCTTGTTTTATTTTTAGACAATCGGCCTTAAAAAATGAAATTGCTTTACTAAGAAACTACTTTTTCCACAGCAAAAACTTTTGTAATTCTTATCTGCAAGGATCTCAGAAACTAGCAGTAGGCGGAATGTAGAAGGTAGAACATGTTAAGGTGGAGGGTAGAGCAAGAGTATATGAGGAAGAAGGGAAAAAGGAATTATTCTTCACATACAATGGCCTGTAGTCTCCCACTGTGTCTATTTCTGCCTTCTACTTGGAGATTAAGGACTGAGGTGGTGTGCAGGAAAAGCGGGGGGATGTCCTAAGGAAGAGAAGACTTTAATTTTTTCACAGTCCTTTAAAATAATTAAAGTTTTTTACCCTGCACATTTTATTGCCCAGAGCAAGGCCTATTGGTTAGGTCATGGGGGTTAAGGAGTGCACTTGATGAGCACCGAGTGATATATGGAATTGTTGAATTACTATATTAAATTTTTTTTTCAACGTTTTTTATTTATTTTTGGGACAGAGAGAGACAGAGCATGTACGGGGGAGGGGCAGAGAGAGAGGGAGACACAGAATTGGAAACAGGCTCCAGGCTCCGAGCCGTCAGCCCAGAGCCCGACGCGGGGCTCGAACCCACGGACCGCGAGATCGTGACCTGGCTGAAGTCGGACGCTTAACCGACTGCGCCACCCAGGCGCCCCTTGAATTACTATATTGTACACCTGAAACTAATATAACACTGTATGTTAACTAACCAGAATTAAAATAAAAACTTAAAAAAAATCTTAAACTCAACAAATAACTTTGCAGTATGTGAGTCAAATGTAAATGGAGCTATAGAAGAAAGAGCTGACTTAGATAGGCAATGCCTATCAGTGTTAACACTAACTAGATTTAAGAGACTCTAGATACACAGCCAGTTAGTGAGTGCAGACTTATCGACACAGATGAGAAAAGTGGCTGTCGTGTATGACTTTGAAAATTCAATGTATAAATGGAGGCTAATTCAAACTTAGAAACAAATATGAAAATTCAACGAGTCACAGAAAAGACGCTTGGTTTGTATTGTAAGTCACGAAAAGAAGGAGGAAAGTTTGAAATGTAGTTCAAATTACTCTTGCTAATTTTTTTTTACAGAGAAATGAAATGTGAAATTCTCAAAAGAAATAATAAACTTTCCTATTGTTAACTATGGAATTAATAGAATTACAAAGTGCTACAGAAACAACTTCCAATATATTTGCTTACCCTGAACTTCTACTGAGGGCTGAGTGAATAATAGCTATTTACTGAACACTTAGTTTTTGCCAGATCCTTACATTTTTTTTCTATCCTTTATGGTGCCATAAGACATTTTCAGAATTCTCTGATTTTCATCTTATTTTATTTTACCCATCCAACCTCTGCCACAGAAACAGTTACCAGATCTATATAGGTTCTTGAACTAAAGTTTAGGGGTGAAGAAAGATGAGTAACAGAGTATGGGACAGCTGTATGTTTACACAGGATTTCTCTTAGTTCTCTTAAAGCCTCAGAAATAATAGTAGAAACACTTATCTAGACCAACCTAGAACGGCAGTGGCAAAGGGCAAAGAGAAATACATCTTCTTAGTAATCCTCACAACCCTGCATTTTACAGAAGGAAAAACAGAGGCTCAGAAGCAGTGAGTAATTTGCCCAGAGTCACAGCTTTTACCAGCACAAAATCTGAACCCAATTCTGTATTGACCAGATGAGAATTTGAGATAATAACTGAGATTCATATCATCTTATCATTTTATTTAACCTTTTACATTTTACTCCACTTAGTTAATAGTATTCACCACCTAAAGGAAAGAATGATGGTACAGATCATCAGAGGACAGGTTTTAAGATGTAAATGCAAGCGCTTGGAATTACAAGGGACTGAATTTCAAGTTTCAAAAGCCAGAACCAAGAAGGGCTCTAGGAAAGTTGATGCTTTAGAACTGGAATTATCTTGTCCCTAAAGAAGATAGAGAGAGGAAAGTGGGAGGGAAGCAAGGAACAGTGGTGGTTCCTTGACGAGGTCCCCTATGTTTTGCACTCTCCAAGGCCACTGTCTCCAGGATGAAGGGTAATTCCACCCCCAAAGAGATTTGGGGATCTAAAACAAGGAGTATTGGAAGGAGACACAAAATCCCTTGAGCACAGTGGCAGCACAGGAGTGGAATCCTCTGGCAGGCCAGTATACCCCTGTAGATGGAGCTGAATCATATTCTTAGGATATGTACCCATCCTACCAAAGCTGGGGAAGCCTGCAAAGGCTTGCAGAACCCTCAAGAGCTATGTAGACAAGCATTGAGAGATGACAGGTAGAAACATGGAAGGATAGATTTGTAAAGAACAATGACACAGAGCATATGGGAAGAGGGATGTGACAATAAATGTCAGTTAGATAACAATACCAAAGGCTAGATGTTCCCTGTTCATCTGTCACTGCATATATATCTCCTGGATCGAAGAAGGCAGGAGGGGGATAGATCCTGATTTAACAGAGATTAAGATTCTGGCACTTGATGTAATAAGGTTAATGATGAGAATTCAACTTCAGATGTAGAAAAATAGTCATATTTCTCCCACACATGAAAATATCAAATGAACGTGGTACCACTGCTCCACTGCTCCATTGTTGAGGTAGAAGAAGATTCTTTTGTCCTGCCCCAGCCTTGTCATACTTCCATTTTGAGGCTCTGAGAGGACATTGACTTGAAAAGTCTCCTGAACCAGTCTCAACTTTGGCTGCATCCAAGAATCACCTGGAGAACTTTTAAAAATACCTTTGCTTAGGCCCCACCACCAAAGAGTCTAATCCAATTGTCTGGAGTGGGACCTAGAGTGGTATTCTATAAGAGTTCCCCTAGTGTTTCTAATAAGCACCCAGTAATGACAATCATTCCTGTCTTGCTCCTTCCACCACTATCCTCTCTGTCTCACTGGAGAACTCAGTAAGGAAAAAGGCAACCACTATGGGTGAGCACTGGATTTAACATCAGTAGACTTGGATTAAACTCTAGTTCTGCCACATGCTAGTTGTATGGTCTTTTTTTTTTTTTTTAAGTTCATTTATTTATTTTGAGACAGATGGCAAGAGACAGAATCCCAAGCAGTCTCCTTGCTGTGAGCACAGAGCCTGATGTAGGGCTCAAACTCACAAACTGTGAGATCATGACCTGAACTGGAGTCTAGCTCTCTACCAACTGAGCCACCCAGGCACCCCTAGCTATGTGGTCTTAAGCAAGTCACATATTCTGAGTCCCAGGTTCCATGTTTGTAAAAATAAGTGTGTTCATCTTCAACAGCTGTTGTAAATTGCCACAAACTTGATGGTTTTAAAAAGACATAAATCTATTCTCTCTCAGTTCTGGAAGCCATAAGTCCAAAATCACTATCACTGGGCTGAATTCAAGGTGTCAACACTCCTTCTTTAGGGGAAAATCTGCTCCTTGCCTTTTCCAGGTGGCTCCTGGTACTCCTTAGCCTGTGGCTACTTCACTCGAATCTCTACCTCCTTCTCTTCTGTGTCAAATCTTTCCATTTATAAGGATATGTGTACATTTAGAGCCTACTATAATCCATGATAATCTTCCCAACTCAAGATCCTTAGTTTAATCACTAAGAGAGAGAAAGATTCGTTTTAAGGAACTAGCTCATGGGATTAGGAAGCCTGACAAATCTAAAATCTGCAGGATGAACTGTCAGGCTAGAAACCCAGGGAAAAGCTGATGTTGCAGTCCAAGTCCAAAGGCCATCAGGTGGGAGACACAGGAAGAGATGCTGTTTCCTTCAAATCTGAAGCCAATCAGGCTGGAGTATTCTTTCTTTCGGGAGAGGCCACTCTTTTGTTCTATGTGGGTCTTCAACTGATTGGGTGAGGCCCACCCATGTCATAGCAATCTGTTTTACTAAAAAGTTCAATGTTTTAATGTAAATCTCATACAAAAACACCTTCATAGAAATACCCACCATAATGTTTGACCAAATATCTGGGCACCATGGCCCAGCCAAATTGACACATGAAATTAACCATCACAGATATAAATATGTGTGTTTACATGTTCTGTCCACCAGGGAGGCCTGGGAGCAGCAACATCCAATAACAATATGCACTAAAGGTATTATAAGGTTCCAAAGGTACTTTTAGCAGTGGCGCAGTAATTGTGAAGAATCAATACCTAGTAAATTTAATAAAATGAAAGCTGTTGGGAAAACAGATAACATGCAAATCACCAGCTATTAGCGACTTAATATTGATACTTATCACAAAACACCATCTATATTATATTAGAGGAAAATTCAAGGCTGCAAGAAAGCTTGCTACTATAATGGGAGGAAGACACATTTTAGGAAATCAGCATGACAAGCTACTAAAGTAGAGGCAACTCTTATTGTCTAATTGTCTCAGAGGGATATTACTTTGAAACTAGATGAGAAACTTTTAAACACAATTGTCCCTTATGTGAAGCATCTACAAGGATATATGCTTTATTTCAATACAACTAAGAACTAGAAATGTGTATTTGTCTGCTTTAGCTAGACTATGCTGCAGTAACAAACAGCCCCCAACATCTCAATGGCTTACAACAGTTTATTTCTCATTCATGTTCCGTGTCAGGGGTTTCATGTTGGCTGCAACTCTGCTCCATATTTCTTCTCATTCTAGGACCCAGATTGAAGGAACAATTCCTATCTGGATATGACATTCTTACAGCAGACAAAAATGTTGACCTTATGGGAAATAGCAATGGCTGTTAAAGCTTCTGCTAAGAGCTGGCATATTGTAATCTCTCTCATTAAAGGAAGTGAAATGGCTAAACCTAATAATAAGCCAGAGACTTATATTCCTTCCAAGGATGTGCCACAAATCACATGGCAATGGGCAGGGATATGCAATCATTTTTTGTAGGGAAGGGGGTCAGTGAATATTTGGGAATAATAATGCAATCTATCACAAAGCGCATTCACTTACTGAGCAATTACTATGGTGGTAAGCACTGGAAAAATGCAGTGAAGACGAAAGACATTGTATCCTTAGTTGCTTAGGGGATAACTACCAGAGAATGCCTGCTATGGGGCATATACTACACTAGATCTTCTACTTATGGTGTCCTAGTTAAGTCTTTTCATAACCCTCTAAGCTATTATAGATACTCATCATTCTCATTTTAAGAGAAAACTGTGGTTGGCTAAAGGATCCAAGATCTCTCTGATAGTTTGTAAAAATAGCCACAAATTCTTCTGCTCCCTGCATCCATACTTTGCAATGGAACAGGGCAGATCTTCCCATCAAGAAGCAGAAACTATTGCTCCACTCTTAAATCTGAGTTGGCCACGTGACTTGCTTCGGCCAATGAGACATTAACAAATGTGACAAGCAGAGGTGTGCACACTGGGGCTTGCCCTTTTGCTGTTCCTGAATCGTGCCACTATAAGAACAAGTCCAGGCTACTCTGACCTGCCCTGCCCTTAAGGATAGTTGTAAATAGAGAGGCAAGAGGTGAGTGAAACATCAGTTTTTCTTTTCTGTGATCTTCAGCCTGGAAAAGGAAGGCTCATAGATGAGCAAGGGCAATACTGAAGGCAGAAGAAGATTCTTTTGTTCTGCCCCAGCCTTGTCACACTTCCATTTTGAGGCTCTGAGAGGATATCGCCTCTTAGTCTCCTGAAGCAGAACACACTTGGTAACATGGTATAGTCAGGCAGAGGTTGGCCAATAGCCAACTTTGGTTGTTACATGGGGACTCCACATTTCCTGCCTACCAGATCCCTAGGCACATGTTAAGCCTACATAGATTCAAGGAAACTGTCTTCCAAAAGTGTTACAAGCCACATATATCAACTTCATACATCTGGACATCTTAAGTAAAAATAAGGAGGAGAAAGGTGACTGAAAGGCCAAGAGAGAGTGAATGTGATTTAAGGGGCCTGACTAAATTATTAGACTGGACTCTTTTGAACCAGATTGAATATTTAATGAATTCTCTACAGACCCATATCCCAACTAATGACAAAGAATTTGGGGAGAAAATTGGAAGGAAGGAAGGAAGGAAGGGAGGAGGAAGAGAGAAAGAGATAGTCATTATTTTTGTACATCTGAGTTATGATGTGAATTAAATTGTGATTCTGCTATAATGCATACAATGCCATACTACATAAAACCATAAGGTGGGTTCTTGAGTTACTTACAACTTTGAATATCAAACACGGATCAGGCTGCGAGGGAAACAGTCCTCTCCTGGTAAAGTCCTGGAATCCGGCAGGGAAAGGGCCCTTGTGTGCCTGGCTACCTACCCTTCGGCTGGGAATCTGGATAAACTAGGAAGGAGATGTGGCAATAAGAAGCTGTGTTAGGTTCTCACGCTTCAGTAACTACTAGTATACCCTGTTCAAGGAGTAGGGAACTCTCCAAAAGGGAATTGTGACATGTGGATTCTCCAGAAAAGACTTAAGTATCAACTAAGTGGGTTGATTTACATTTCTTTTGTGTGATTCATAAACATATGAATGGTGTCTTTTTCCCGTCATAACTATTTGTATTTCATGTGGATCATGCCACTGTTTTACATACAGCATAAATGTATCAGGGAAAACTGTTTTCTAGTTTGCTCAAATACATTGAAACTATTTTGTTATACCGATAATTGACGTGAAATGTTGCGGTTTGGGAGCTAATAATGGTCAAGAAAGAATTCTTGAGAACTCTTTGGTGAAAAATGGTGGTTTTATTAAAACATGGGGACAAGACTTATGAGCAGAAAGAGCTGCACCGAAGTTGTGAAAAGTGGCTGACTATATACTTTCAAGTTGGGAGGAGGAATTTGGAAGAAGGGTTTCTAGGACCATGAGGGGCTAGCTGCTGTTGGGGAAAGGTCGTTTACTACTGTCTAGTAAAACCTTAGTCATGAGACCCTTCAGATATGTATCAGTGGGCCATATGTTTGAAGGATAATTGCTAACATGTATCTTGGGAGGGTAAGGGGCAGAGATAAAGGAAGTTTCCAAAGGGATTATCACACGTTTAAGTAAACTTACAGGAACCTGGAGGTCAGGCTAAGGTCAAGCTAAGGTTGCCTTTTGCCTCTCTCTAGCAATGTACTAACATCGAAGCAATTGAGTTCCCAGAGGAAGGTTACCCTGCCTGTCCCACATACTTGCCAATGGGCTGTAAGTTATAAGAAAATCTAATTTTTTTTCTTTTGCTGTTGGTTCTCCACATCAGTAATGAGGAGAGAAGCTTCTGTTTAAGTATTCGTCTATAGGGCACTTACAGGTGAGTCACTGCTCTGAGTCCCCAGGACACCAAGATCAAAGACATTCTCCTTGACCTTAGTGCTTCTCTGGGCTGATGCTATTCTTTTTTCACATCTTTACAAGATTCTTCAAAGTGTAGGCAAGACCAGGCTGTTACATACAACCAGACTTTATTGAAGGCTTCAGGATGGTAAAATGAAATTATAAACCCAAAAGAGAAAACTTTAAACTGGCTACTAAATGTGACTTCTGAATATCACAGGCTGTCCTCACCTACCACTCCTTTAGCCCCTGACTTCCTACCATGTGTTAGGAGTGGCCTACTCTCCTTAACAGGAATGCGTGACCTAGAACATACCCACCCCTCCCCTTCCCCCAGCTCAGGCTCCAGCCTAAGACTAGCTCCCAGGAAACACCACAATCTTCAGAAAACAGCTCCACACACAAGGATGACAACTTTTGACATTGGTAAATAGAGCAGTTTAGCTCTGTGCTGCCTTGAACCTCTGCACCGCTGAATTGCAACTCAACTTTTTCTTTCCACAAGTTCATATTGCATTTTTCTTTTTTGGTTTCTTTTTTTAAAGTCAGATTTATTGAGGTGTAATATACATATAGTAAAATTCATTCTAGTGCATATTCACTCACAGTGCATCTGTGAGTTTTAACAAACACATGGTCATGTTACCGCTGCCACAATCAAAATATAGAACAGTTCCTTCATCCACAAACATCCCTTGTGCCCTTATAGTCAGTCCCTTCACAAGCTCAGCCCCAGGCAAAACTGACCTGTTTGCTATGTCTGTAGTTCCATCTGTTCTAGAGTGTCACATAAATGAAATCATATACATGGCAGCTCTTTATATTTGATTTCTTTCACTTAATATAATGTAAATCTATCCATGTTAAATATATCAGAAGTTTATTCCTTTATATTGCTGAGTAGTTTTCTATTGTACGAACTTACTACATTGTATGAATGTACTACAGCTGATTTATCCATTTGCCAATAGAAGACCATTTGAATTATTTCCAGTTTTTGATAATTATGAATAAAGCCACTCTAATATTTGCATATAGGTCTTTGAACATAAGTTTTCATTTCTTCTGGGTAAATTTCTAAGAATGGGATTGCTGAGTTGTAGGATAAACCTATGCTTAACATTATACAAAACAGTAAATTGCTTTCCAAAGTGGCTGTACCACTTTGCATTCCCACTGATGTGGAAATGAATGTTGGGGTTTAGAGCCGATGACCAAGAAAGAATTCTTGAGACCTCTTTGTTACAAAAAGGTGGTTTTATTAAAGTGCAGGGACAGGACGTATGGGCAGAAAGAGCTGCATTGGGGTTATGAGGAGTGACTGATTATATACTTTCAAGTTGGGAGGGGGATATGGATAGTATTAAATCTCTAAGGAATTTTGGAAGCAAGGTTCCCAGGACCTTGAGAGGGCTAGCTATTGTTAGGAAAAGGTCATTTATTAATGCTTAGTAAAAGCTGAGTAATGAGACCCTTCAGATGTGTATCAGCGGGCCATATTCTTGGAGGATGATTGCTAACATATATCTTGGGGGGGGGGGGGTAGAGATAAAGCAAGTTTCCAAAGGAATTTTTATATGTCATAGACTTACAGGATCCCAGAGCTGGGGATAATGTTAAGCTAAGGTTCCCTTTGGCCCCTTAGCAAAGTATCATCACTGAGGCATCTGAGTTCCTAGAGGAATGCCACTCTGCCAGTTTCAAGGACTTGTCAGTGGGCTGTAGGCAGTAAGGAAATTTAATTTTTTTCTTTTGCTTTTGTTTCCCACATCCCCTGCCAACAATGTATGAGAATCCTAACTGGACTGCCAGCACTTGGTATTACCAGTTTTTGTGGTTAAAAAAAAAAAAAAAAAAAAAAAAAAAAAAAATCTTATTCATCCTAACATATTTATATGTGTTTATTTGCCACTCATATCTCTTTTTGGTGAAATCTCAGCTCAATCATTTTGCCCATTTATTTATCGGGTTGTTAGCTTTATTGTTTTTGGTCTTGAGGATTCCTTACATATTCTAGATCCAAATCCTTTGTTAGAAATGTGATTGCAAAGTTTTCTCCAAAGTCTGCAGCTTATCTTTTCATTTTTAAAAATACTGTATGTCTTAGTTACCTCAGGCTTCTAAAATCAAGTATCTACCATGCACTGGGTGTCTTAAACAACAGACATTTGTTTCTAACAGTTCTGGAGGCTGTGAAGTCCAAGATCAAGGTGCCAGCAGATTCTTGTGAGAGCCATCTTTCTAGTGTGCAGTCACCTTCTTCTTATGTCCTCACACGTTGGGGAGAGATCAGCTCTCTGGTCTCTGATAAAGGCACTGATCCCATCATGAGGATCTCACCTTTATGACCTCATCTAAATACCAAGGTCCCCGTAATCAAATATATTTGGGGGTTCGACTTCAACATATAAAGTTGGGGAGGGGTGAAATACAATTCAGTCCATAATAGTGTCTCTCAAAGAGAGTAAGTTTTAAATTTTGATGGAAGTCCAAATTAATTTTTTTAACAGATCATACCTTTGGTGTCATATCTAACAAATCTATGCCTACCCAGATCACAAAGATATGCTCTTATATTTTTTTATAGAAAATATATACTTTTAGGTGTTTTCATTTAGTAATAGTCCTTTATGAATGACCTGTTTGTTATACGTGGCACCAAGTATAAATTAAATGATCCTTTGTTGTTGTTCTAACACCGTCTGTCAAAAAAGGTCTATTTCTGACCTCTCCATTCTGTCCATTGATTTATGTGTCTATGCTTTTATAAATACCATATTTTTTAAATTAGTGTGGCTTTATCCTCAGTCTTGAAATCAGGTAGTAAGAATCCTTCAAATTTCTCCTTTTTAAAACTTGTTTTGATTATTCTATTCCTTTGCATTTCTAAATAAAATTTAAAATCAGTTCATTTCTACTGGGGGAAAAAAAAGCCTCCTGGTATTTTGGTTGGGATATCATTGAAACCATATAAATTAATTTGAACAGATTTGTCAGATTAACAATATGAAGTCCTCTGGGGCACCCATATGGCTCAGTTCGATAGGCATCTGACTCTTGATTTCAGCTCATGATCTCATGGTTCGTTGAGTTCAAGCCCTGCATCGGGCTCTGTGCTGACAGCGTGGAACCTGCTTGGGATCCTCTCTCTCCCCCTCTCTCTGCCCCTCCCCCACTGGTGTGTGTTCTCTCTCTCAAAATAAATAAATTAACTTAAAAAAAAACCAATATGGAGACTTCTGGTCCATGATCACGTATTTTTTTCCTTTTATTTAATTTCCCTCAGTGATTTTCAATAGTTTTCGGTATACAGGTTTTGCACATCTTTTGCCAGATTTATCCCCTAGTATTTTATATTTTCTAGGATATTGGTTTTGAATTTGGTTTCTGAATTTATTAAATATTATTTATTATTTACTTATTTTATAATGAGGCACTGAATACCTCATGTAATTTACTGAATGCTGTACTGAGTGTAAAACAGAATGGTTGCATAGGTACTGGCACCGGTGGCTCACTGCTGCTGCCCAGCATCACAACCTGCTGCCCACATGACATGTCCCCACCCTGGGAAAACATCAGAATTCTAAATTCAAATTATGGTTTCTACTGATTGTGTATTGCTTTTACACCATCATAAAGTAAAAAAAATCATAAATAGAACCATTGTAAGTTGGGACTACCCATATATCGAAATATAATTGATTTTTGTATACTGACCTTGAATCCTAGAAACTTGCTAAATTTGTTTCAGTAGCTTTTTTGTGGACTTCTTAGGATTCTGTGAATGGAGACAGTTACTTCTTCCTTCCTGACTTAACGGTCTTTTACTGATATTTCTTGATTTTATTGGTTGCACTTACTAGAATCTCCAGCAATGTGATGACTTAAAGTGATATCCTTGCTTCTCTCAAATATTAGTCTTTCACCATTGTATTAGGCAGCTAGGGCTGCCATAAGGAAGTACCACAGCCTAACTGGCTTAAATAACATGTATTTTCACACAATTCTGGAGTCTAGAAGTCTAAGATCAAGGTGTCAGTGGGACTGGCTTTTCCTGAGGCCTCTCTTCTTAGCCTGTCTTCTCCCTGTGTTTTTACATGGTTTTTCCTCTGTCTGTGTTTGTGCCTTAATCTCCTCTTCTTTAAGGACACCAGTCATATTGGATTAGGAGTCACCCTAATGACCTCATTTTAACTCAATTACCTCTTTAAAGGCCGTATCTCTGAATACAGCTATAATCTGAGGTACTGGGGGTTAGGACTCCCAACAGACAAATTTAGTGGGGGGACCTAACTGAGACCATAACAACTATTAAATATGTTAGTTGTAGGTCTTTGTAGATGCCCTAGTGTAAGGTTGTTAAAATTCTCTTTTAAATTTTTTTGCTTAAATCTTTTTAAAATCATAAATAAGTCTTGAATTCTCTCAAGTTTTTTTCTGCATCTATTAGGATGATTATATGTGTTTCCTCTTTCTTTTAATACAGTAAATTACATCGATTGATTTTTCAAATATTAAGCCCACCCTGTATTTTACCCTTGTCCAGTGGTGACATATTATCCTTTCTATATGTTGCCAATTTTTATTTGGGAAAATATTACAGAATATCTTTCTGATACCTAACTTATTAAAGGATGCATTTGTGGGTGGAAGGACAGATGCTGTACAAGTGTTTAGTCACTCACCTGAACATAAATAATAAGCTTATTACTTTGAAATACAAAGGCAAATGTCAGAAATAATAGTTCAAAGAGCTAAAAGTGAATGAAAGGAGTACTAGTGGGTAAAGTTTTCCCTACCCATCCTTACTTCATTTTCTACCATTTGACTTTTTAAATTATATGTACATTATTTTGGTAGAAGTAAAACTTATTTTAATTTTTTTTAATGTTTTACTTATTCTTAGAGAGAGACAGAGCATGAGCGGGTGAAGGGCTGAGCGAGAGGGACACAGAATCTGAAGCAGGCTCCAGGCTCTGAGCTGTCAGCACAGAGCCTGACACCGGGCTTGAACTCACAGGCTGCGAGATCATGACCTGAGCCGAAGTCAGAGGCCCAACAAACTGAGCCACCCAGGCGCCCCAAACTTAATTTATTTTAATGAAAAAAAAAAATTAAATCCTCCCCATCCAAAGTCTAGTTATTTGCTCGTTTTTAGTTCACTTTCATTACAATTCTGTTTCAGGTGGGATTATTTTGCCAGTGCATGGTGTGCAAACAACTGGAACAGTGCCTCTCTTTCCTCTCAAATATCTAGCTCCTTCCAGCACAATTTATTGTTTGTCCTTAATTTTTTCCCATGTTGTGTTAATACTCTCAATTATTTATACTAGGTTGTTTCTATACTATCCGTCCTTGTCCTGGTCCAACACTGACTGGAGTTACAATTAGAATGAATTTACTGTGGTGGTGAAGTTCACCCAAACACAAAGAAATGGGAAGTGCAAAGGCCCAGAGGTTTATAAAAGCGTGTGGCTGGTAAACGCATGATGGAGGAATCTGAGAATAGAGAATAATAAACGTTGAAAGTACAACAGTAAGTGGCATTACTTAAAACGAAACCTTGACGGGCAGTCCTGGGGTAGGCATCGCGACACTTCTCAAGCTGGGATCCCCACATGAGGCAGAGACACCACGCACGAAGGTTAAGTCCCAGGGACTCGGGCTTTGATTTCAGGGGCCCGCGCAGGCTCAGCGAGACTGGTCGTGGCCCATGGGGCGGGGCGAACGTCACTTCCCGCAGCCTCTGCCGGGTCTCGAGCGCTATGACGGCCCGCGCGGAGCCGCAGGGTAGGCGGCCCGGAGTCGGGGTAGGAGTAGTGGTGACTAGCAGCAGGCATCCTCGTTGCGTCCTCCTGGGGAAGAGGAAAGGGACTATAGGAGCCGGCAGTTATCAACTCCCCGGGGGCCATTTGGAATTCGGGTGAGCAACCACCTAGCCCACCAGAGGAAAGCCGAAGGTGCACGGGAAGGACGAGTTCTCCCCGTGCGTGCGTCCTTGCGTCGTTGCGTGTGCGCCGACGAAGCGTCATCTCGCGCGTTCCTCTGTTTTCTCCTCGGGCCGCAGCGCTCCTGGGTGCAGGCGCCGGCCGGGAGGGGTAGCTGAGCTGCGGAGGGCTGGCGAAGGGTCTGTGGTCGGCCTGCGCCCCGCCCGCCCAGTGCTTTTTCTGCCGGCAGCCTTCTATCCGCGCCGGCGGGCTGATGTGTAGGGTGTGTTTTTCTTAATGTTTGCATGTAAGAGGCGGAAAGTGGGTCTTTATGAAGATCTTGCCCAGTTGTGTCAGTTCAGGCACTTGCACGGTTCGGGCTGTGCACTAAACGTACACGGATGGACAGCCTGTTTCCTGCCCGCGCAGGTTTGGCTGCGCCGTGACCAAGCACATGGGCTAGTGAAACTCTGGGCCTCGGTGTCTTCATCTATACAGTGGGGAGGTTGGACGGAGCACTCTTTAACGTGGCATTCTGTGTTTGATGGCGGATCAGACCGATAAAGGAAATTGGACAGTTAAGGGTCAGATCTACCCAATGGTGCGGAAAGCCGGGGATTTTGCTAAAAGGTGGGTTCTGAAGTGAGAATAGGTTAAAGTCAACGGTGGATGAACAGTATCTAAAGCGATCAGAGCCAGCGCTTGTTTTTCCATTAGTGTAAAAGTGCAAACACACATGAAAGTAAACAGTTGGTGAATCCTCCTATACTTACTACTCGGCTTGTTCTTGTTTCATCTTTACTGCTCCATCCCAACAGACACAGATCCCTTGTTTTCTAGACTCTTCTGAAGGAAAACGCGGACGTTTATTATATCGCCCATAAACAGTTCGTTATGTACCTGTCATAGGCTTTTTTAAAAAATGTAACTCCATTTTCACACCTAAAGAAAATACATTTTCACACCTTAACAAGATAATTCTTTAATAACCTGTGATATAGTCAGTCTGTACCACTTTCCCCATTTGTCTTGAAAATGTATTGTTTTGTACCAATCAAGATCAAAGGAAGATTGTACTTTGGGATTGATTCTAATTTGGGATTGATAAATTTAAGTCTCCAAATCTAACAGTAATCCCTCTTTCCCTTTTTTTTTACCATCCCATGTTGAAGAGTATGGGTCATTAGGAGAATTTCTTACATTCTGACTATATTCTTGTAATCTACCTATTTGTTATAAAGTGCTAGAGACTTGATGCAAGTGCCTTTTAATCAGACTTTGTCTTTGATAAAACATGGAATTCCTATGATCTTTTAGCACATGGAATTTTTTTAATGGTTTTCAGGATTTTAAAAAGCATCAATAAGTTTATCATTTTTAGATAATTAAGATAAAAAATTTTTTAAAATTTTTTTCATGTTTATTTTTGAGAGAGAGACAGAGTGCGAGCAGGGGAGGGGCAGAGAGAGAGGGAGACACAGAATCAGAAGCAGGCTCCAGGCTCTGAGCTGTCAGCACAGAGCCCCACGCAGGGCTTGATCTCACGAACTGCAAGATCATGACCTGAGCCGAAGTCGGCCACTTAACCAACTGAGCCACCAAGGTGCCCCTAGATAATTAAGATAAACCATCAGTTAATAACTAATAAAATTTCCAGGTTAAGGGTCACATTGCCCAGAGGGACACAGTGTATTGTACTTTGTCAATTGCAATGGCTAGAGATAGATATCTTAATGCTAACACAATAAAGTATTGGAATCTTTACTCAGATATCCAATGATAATAGGCAAAATTGTCCTTTAATGAGCTTTTTACTGAGTGCTAGATATTATGCCAAGCTCTTCACATGTATGCTTTCACTTATCTTTATATGACTGGTATACTGAATGGGCTAAGTTTGAGAGGAGACAAATAGAAAATGGCTTTGTTTTCTCCTTCCCTTGTCTTTATAATTTTTTTTTTAAGTTTACTTATTTATTTTGAGATAGGCAGAGACACTGCCAGTGGGGTAGGGAGAGAGGAAGAGAGAAAGAATCCCAAGCAGGCTCCACGTTGCCAGTGCAGAGCCTGACACGGGGCTAAAACCCACAAAACCAAGAGATCATGACCTGAGTGGAAACCAAGAGTTGGAGGCTTAACTGACTAAGCCACCCAGGCACTCCTCCTTCTGTTGTCTTTCCCTTTTCTGCTGTTCTCTGACATTTCCTGCAAATTCTATTGTTTTCCTGTCACTTGATTAGAAAAATAAATCACATTTGGTCATTATGATCCACTTCCAAGCATTTGTCTGTAGTGGGGAAAAGGAAAGAGGAGGAAGACCTCCTCCTTTTCTCACTGTTTCTGGTTTCCTTCCCTCTCCAGGATGTTGGGGAGGGAGAGGGTGGGCCAGACTTTTCACGTGACTAGTGCTGCTGTGATCCATCCATTGGTGCCCTCTGGATGTTGTGCCGTCTTCCTCAGGGTATGTCTGTTGGTTGTTTGGAAATCCCACAAGGATGTCTCTCCTGCACAGTTCTCAGACATAGGTGGCTGATTTAGCTCTTGCTTGTTAGCACACTACCTTGCTTTTTCTTTCTGCTGGGATCCCCAGCAGTCTCTTGTAGCATCTACTGGACCCAGAAGAAAATTCACAATGGGAGTAATGCCCTCACTGTCACCCTTTCTCCTTGCTCATTCATCGTGGGCTTCTGTAGCCAGTCTCCTGCTTTCCAGATTCTCAAAGTGGGAATAAACGTCAGCTTCTCTATTCACGTACATCCCTAAACACCAAGGGACACACTTTAGACTTGCCCAAGAGCTCTTACCTTTGTACCACCTCTACTCTGAATCACAGGCCTGTGAGTTTCTGCAGCTCGATATGACTTTAGCAGGGGAGGAACACGCCAGTATCTCCTTGGGAATCACACCCAATCTCTCTGATCAGTTTTCTTGAAGCACCGCTCACTTGGCTTCAGGCAGAGTTGTCCTTTCATCAGGATGAAGGGAAACGTTGCTACTATGCTTGAAAATTCATAACTTTCCTCCCTGCCCTAAATCTCCTTTCTTATGTAGACTGGGTAGGGTGAAGGTCAAAAGACTTGCAAGCCTTCAGATGGCATCTGTTTGCTCTCTTGCCATACTCTTTAGAATTTGAGGTGTTTGTTGCCTATTGTCCTGAATTTTAAGGCTTCAACGAAAATTCTGAGACTGCAGGAAAAGACATCATCCACTTCTTGATGTACTTGCAACAACCCCATTGGAAAGTAGTATTACCTCTTTTTATTAGGTTTAGCTGACTCCAAAGCCTGTGCTCTTAACTGGATACTTAACTGTCTCCTGATTGCATACAGTTGCCAGGCACGTGAACTAGTGCTGAATTGGCTAAATGTTCTTTTTTTCTCCATAGGAAGTCCTTTTGGTCTTCAGATAACTTCAGATACTTTATACTTGAGGTAAAGAGAATGTCCGGGGGCGCCTGGGTGGCTCAGTCGGTTAAGCGGCCGACTTCAGCTCAGGTCACGATCTCGCAGTCCGTGAGTTCGAGCCCCGCGTCGGGCTCTGTGCTGACAGCTCAGAGCCTGGAGCCTGTTTCAGATTCTGTGTCTCCCTCTCTCTGACCCTCCCCTGTTCATGCTCTGTCTCTCCCTGTCTCAAAAATAAATAAAACGTTAAAAAAAAATGTTTAAAAAAAAAAAAAAAGAGAATGTCCAAAGGCAGGGTTGTTGATTGACTGTTAGAAAGCAAGAGCCATGGGGCGCCTGGGTGGCTCAGTCGGTTAAGCATCCGACTTCGGCTCAGGTCATGATCTCACGGTCCGTGAGTTCGAGCCCCGCGTCGGGCTCTGTGCTGACAGCTCAGAGCCTGGAGCCTGCTTCAGATTCTGTGTCTCCCTCTCTCTCTGACCCTCCCCCCATTCATGCTCTGTCTCTCTCTGTCTCAAAAATAAATAAACATTAAAAAAAATTAAAAAAAAAAAAAAAAAGAAAGCAAGAGCCAATTACAGGGTTTTTTTGTTTTTTGCTTTAGACTAGAAATTTCTAGGCAGGAATTTCATGGCAAAAAAATAATAAGTTACATAACTAGAATTGAATACAGTGCTGTGCTTCTGTTTTCCAGTGAAACGTGGGAAGAATGTGCTCAAAGGGAAACCTGGGAAGAAGCCGCTCTTCACTTGAAAAATGTTCGCTTTGCCTCAGTCGTGAATTCCTTTGCTGAGAAAGAAAATTACCATTATGTGACAATACTAATGAAAGGGGAAGTGGACATGACTTATGATTCAGAACCAAAGAACACAGAGCCTGAAAAAAATGAAAGTAAGAGAATTATGTGTAATAATTCATGTTCTTTGAGGAGCTTATCATCTGAGTATTACATTATGTTTGCCATGCAAAGAGAATTAGTCTTTTCATACAGAAGTGTAAATACATATACTTAAATCCTGGAGACATAAGCATATAGCAGGAAACAGAACTGGCCTGGAGCCAGACTACTTGACTTGCATCCTGGTTTTTCCACGTAGAGGTTTGTAACCTTGGGCGAGTTATTTCATGTCTCTGGGTCTCTTTTCTCCTCTGTGATAATAGCAACTACCTCCGATGGGTTGTTGTAGGGATAAAATTAGTTAATACATATAAAGAACCAAATGAACATTGTAAGTACTCAGTAAGTCTTAGTTTTATTTTTAGCATTTAATTTTGCTTCAGACTGATTTTAAGCAAAACGTTGAAGGTGCCATCCTCAGTTTTCTCACCTGTGTAAGAAAGATACAAATTTCCTTGCATGGAGAGTGACTAACCTGACAAAACAATTATCCTCGGTGTTGAGTCGAGTGCTCTGAAAGCTTTAACAACATTGATGTGATTTACTGTGTGCTAAGCATTGTCCTAAGGGCTTTGCATGGATCATCTCTCTTCAAATTTCATAAAACTCCATGAGAAGGAATAAAATATCAAACTTACCAAATATATTCTTTGCCTTGTGAAACCTTATCCAAGCGGTCTTGTGTACTGGACCTCTCCTATAAACATTTCATTTATTCTCCACTATGGAAGAATCTTGTCATTCAACAAATGCTTACTGAGTACTGCATGCCACGTACCATTCTAGGCGCTAAAGAAACAGTGGTGTGTGGAACAAAGTCCCTCCCCTCTAAGGGGATTTTTTTTAATCCGGGGGAAAGGCAACACATTAGCAGATACTTTACAATGTAATGATAAGGAATAAGAATAAAAGTAAAACGGTGTAAAGGATAGTGACCCATGGGTGCTGCATCAGACAGGGTGGTCATGGAGGGCCTCTGAGGAGGGGGCATATGTGCAGAGGCCTGGAAGAAGTGAAATTTCTAGAATGGATAAATCATGAGTTAAGTGGTTTGCAGATTGAATTCATTGAGTGAACAGAAGGGCATGTTCTACCCGAAGGCCTGTTGAGTCGTATACGACTTTTTATAAAACAGGTAATGACTTGGAATCATCTAAGGTGAACTAGCGACGTCTGAGCTATTTTTACTCACTACACCCCAACACCAAATGTGTGGTTCTTTTCTTCACATCAAATAGTTCTCCAGACATCAATTGGATGCCCTGTAATTCAGTTACATTCTTGCACTGTCTACCTGGAGTCAGTGTCAGATCCCAAACATTACAGAGTCCGTCCCACAAGACTGCACCCACTTCAAATACCAGTCGCCAAGTCCTGGCCTCCTGTACTTCTGGTCACCTGGCTATAAATTGGGGTTCCCACAACCTCCTCCTCAGGTTCAGTAATTTGCTAGAATGGCCTTCAGAACTCAGGAAACCACTTTACTCACATTATCAGTTTGTTATAGAGGAAACAGCTCAGGAACAGCCACAAGGAAGACGCACTGGGCAAGGTGGGCAGAGGGAGGGACGCAGAGCATCCGTACTCTCAATGAGCACCTTGACGTGTCCACCTCCCAGAAAACTCTCTGAATCCTGTTGTGTGGGGTTTTCATGGAGGTTCCTATGTAATGGGATTGGTACATATTATCATAGTCTCTATGACTGATTAAATCATTATCTGCTGGTGATTAATTCAATCTCCAGCTCCTCTCCTCTCTCCTCAGCTGGGATGTATCTTTCTGGTCACCAGCCCCCAATTCTGAACCTATCTAAGGATAGGTTCAGCCCAGCCACCCATCAGCTTATTAGCATAAACTCAGGTACGGTTGAAAGAGGCATATTATGGATAGCAAGTGTTCCTCTCGTCCCTATCACTTAGGAAAATACAAAGGTTTCAGGAACTCTGTGCCAGAAAACAGGGAGGAAAGCTATATATAGATTATGATATAAGGAATATATATATATATATATTATATATATAATATACATATCTATAATATATATATACATATATATATAATATATATATATATATATATATTATATATATATTTTCCTTATATCACAGTGACACACACAGCAATACCCAAGAAGTATCCAAAGGCTTTCAGTTGGCCTAAGGTACAACTAAAATCATTCATGCCTTAAGAAGGGCAGGTGAGAAAATGTACCAGGTTCACTGGGGGTGCTGTCTACAAGTTCTTCTATCTCTCACATCCCCAATGATCCTGGATAAAAGGAGGAATAGGAGAGAGGGGAGTCCAGATAACAGTGGAAACAAAACTCAGTAGTCTTGACATCCTGAAGCTTTGAGGAGGAACAGTTACTTGTCTTTTTAATATTAAATTGAAGTGTAAATATGTATATTTCCACTTTAATACTTTTTGTAGGACTCAATTTACTTTTTTTCTTTAAAGCAAAGTACAGTTCCCATAACTGAATTTTTAAAAATTAGTTTGAGGGGCGCCTGGGTGGCTTGGTCGGTTGAGCGTCCGACTTCGGCTCAGGTCATGATCTCACAGTCCGTGAGTTCGAGCCCCGCGTCGGGCCTCTGTGCTGACAGCTCAGAGCCTGGAGCCTGTTTCAGATTCTGTGTCTCCCTCTCTCTCTGCCCCTCCCCTGTTCATGCTCTGTCTCTCTCTGTCTCAAAAATAAATAATCGTTAAAAAAAAATTAAAACAAAAATTAGTTCGAGGTGTCATATATTCAGGCAGTAAGCACAGATTATTATTGTTCTCTTAAAAGAGAGCCCTAAACTTGGAAGGAATGACCATATCCTTATTTTTCTCTTTTCTACCAGCAGCAAAAACCTGACACAAGATGAGACAAAATGATGAAATACTTTGGTTTTGCATACTTAGCGTCCTTCACAAGGAGCAGACATAGTATTCATTTGTGGAGAAGGGCTGAGGGGAAAACAGCAGAGCCACTGACTGTCCCATCAGTTCTGACCAATCTCCAGCCGGCTGCCTCTGCCTCTCCGCCTCCGCCTCTGTTGTGGGGTGCAAGGCACGACTTCCTGTCCTGCTCTGCACTGTAGGCCTGTATTTCTAATTTCTTCCTCTGACGTTAGAAGGCATCTCAGGTTCAGTTGGGGTGTTCAGCTTCAAATCGTACTCGCTAGTTTTCCTTTACTGAACTTTGAATGCATAAAGAGCAGATGTTTGGGCTCATTGACCTTTGACTCTCCCGTGCCTGGCTCCTATTCAGAGTATATTGTTCAGACCATGTTGAAGGAAGAAGGGAACAAGGGGATGAGGTTCTTCAGTATAGTATCTAGACCGGCCTACATTTGAACAACTTCTAAAAGATTATTATCCTACGTTATAAAGTTCTGTGTTAGAGTTTTTGTTACTATGTTATGGTATGTAATGTTTTTCCCTTCCTAGAATCTGGTAGTTTTGACTCATTTTTACATGCCTTGTGATTTTTTTTCATTTATATAACTTTTTTTGAGCTTGTCCACCTTCATTTTGTTGACCTTCTCACAGGCTAGTAATCTGAGGTCACACAGTATGATTTTATAAGGCCCAAGGTGACTAGCACCAAGTCAGATTTGATCAGAAACACTGATTCCTCAAAAAAAAAAAAGAAAAAGAAAAAGAAAAAAAGAAACACTGATTCCTCTCTAGCCCTTCATAACAACATAGCAGGAGTTATTTTCACTTTTTGCCCATTGAGAGCTCCTGCTGGGTAGCCAGCTGCACCACAGCCAGGGTGCAGCGGCTCTGTGGTGGTGGTTTTATTTATAGCATAAAGATGCATTTTCTCTCCCATGTTCGTCAGATCCTGGATCTGGATCACCTGCTTCAGGTTACTGGTTATGACATCTTTTCTCCAGCCATCCAATTATAATCAGGAGGATCAGCCAGATGCTTCATTTTCTCGCAGACAGGATAAACTTGACAGACAGCTCCCTTGAGACTGTTAATTCCGCATCTTGCAACACATTGTTGGGTGACACCTCTCTGCCTCTCTCCCTCTGTCTCTTTCTTTCTCCCTCCTTCTGTCCTACTCTCTTTCTCTTAGACTCTTAGGTCACAGTTGCTGATCACTCCTTCCTGAACTTGTTCTAATTTCATGGATTCTTTGTCCCCTGTCCCCAGAGTGAAACTGCATACCTGTATGTTACAGGCAGAGAAGCACTTAGTGGAAGAAACTGCATTTAAACATAAGTATACGCGTGTGACCATGAAGAAACTTAGAACATGGAGTGTACATCTTAGTAATATAATATTTATATATTCACCTGTTGTGAACATCTGTGCTTTCATGTTCCTTACATTTAAGTCATCAAAGAGAATACTGTTGCCTAGAACATTTTTCTAGGATTTTGTGTATTTCACAATAGACCCTGTTAAATCTTTCCTTTTTCAATGGATTTTTGAAAATCTGTCCCATCCATATTGTCTTTCCATCTAAAGTGTACCACAGCCAGAGAATATTTTTATTCTCTGCACAGCTTCCATTATTTTTTAACAAGATGGAGGAAAGCTTAGAAATGTTGTAACTTACTTTATTCTATAGGTGGGGCAGCTGGTTTGTTTTCATGTAGTGTTACCACCTGTCATGTGTAAAGTTCTGTATGTTTTGTTCAGCCAAATATTCAAGCAAAAATTGAATTCTCTTAAATCTGGATTTTACCATCATGGGGCCCTTGTAAGCTTGGTCTCATGTTGAAATAACAGCATGTTTTAAATGGTCCCCCTTCTGTTAAGATCTTCATTCTAAAGGCAAATGATGTTGGTACAGCTGAGCTAATGCATAGCATCACTGTGATTAGTAGCATGTTATTATTAGTTGCAAGTCATTTTTATATTTAATTAATTTTTTCAAAGTATAGGTTAACTTGCCAAAATAAATATTCTTTGTTTCCTTCCAGCTAAATAAATTGATTTGGTATCTTTCTTTTCTAGGTTGGGAATGGGTTCCCTGGGAAGAATTTCCTCCACTGGACCAGCTTTTCTGGGCACTGCGGTGTTTAAAGGAACAAGGCTACAATCCATTTAAAGAAGATTTAGATCACCTGGTAGGATACAAAGGTCATCATCTCTAGGGGAAGAAGAAGATAACCGGATATACTTTGAAAAAACAAAATAAGGTTCTGTGAGAGAATGAAAAATATCTACATTTCAGAACAACTCCATGTTATGTAAAAACTTCTACATGCTTGCCAGTTGATTTCCCGCCTTTTAATTTACCCACCACCCTTTCAGCCAGTACTTATGAAAAATTTGCCGGCATGATGTCATCAATTGCATTTCAGACTCAGAAAATGTGGTGAATGGTGATAGTGTGGCAATTCTGCTTTCTGTATTTTTCTGTGATATTTACTGTGCAGTTTGTCATTACCAGCCTGCCTGGCATGGAGGGCTATAGAATTTGCCCTAGTGTTTCTGTTCAAATAGAGATCCTAATTCAGATGCTAACACAGTATGCCTGTTGTGGAGTTTATCACATTTCCTTGTCTGTGACTTCCTTGGCTGTTGACTTTCCTTGTCTGTTTTATTTAAAACAAAATTTTTGGTACTATAGTGTGACAGTCTTTGCAACTGGAGTGACAGGACAGGTCATTAGGGTATATTTCCCAGGTTTCTGATTCAGAAGCTACCTCAAGTGAAGTGAGACAAACTGTCTGAGATATTATACTGTCATTAACAGGCCATGGACTTTTGGATTTCTCACATAATCTTTGTGAGATCCAGCTTCCTTATAGGTAAAATGAGATTAGACTAGGGCAGTGGTCCTCCAGGTGACGTCTGGGGAGGTCCATGAGACCCTTTCAAGGGCACTCAAGGTCAAAGATGTTTTCATAATAGGCAGGACATTATTTTCCTTTCTCATTGTCATTCTTTCATGAGTGTACAGAGAAGCTGTCCAGAGGCTAAGTGATGTGTGGTATTGTAACAGATTGAATTTAAGAGGAAACCAGGCAAGCCTTATGGATGAAACCGTTCCATAGGTTTATCTCAAATATAGTTGATTGGAAATTCATTGATTCTTCAGGTTAGTGCTTATCCAAGCAGGTGTCTTATAGCTTCAAAAACTTACCACAAAATAGAGTTTTTCCATGTCTGCTACTTTAAATTCTTAATGGACAGGTTCATTAGGAGCTTATGAGATTGTTTTTTTTTTGTTTGTTTGTTTTAAATACACATAATTAGATATGAAGGTTTATGGAAAGAAAAAAACTAACCTGGGCTATATGTGGAATTTGAGAAACTCAACAGATGAACATAGGGGAAGGGAAGAAAAAATAAGATAAAAACAAAGAGAGAGGCAAATCATAAGAGACACTTAAATACAGAGAACAAACTGAGGGTTGTTGGAGGGGGATCTGAGGGAGAGGTGGATTAAATGGGTGATGGGCATTAAGGAGGGCATTTTGCGGGATGAGCACTGAGTGTTATATGTAAGAGATGAATCACTGGGTTCTACTTCTGAAGCCAAGACTGTACTGTATATTAAATAGCTTGAATTTAAATAAAAATAAAATGAGATGAAATTTAAAAAATAAGTATTTTCAATAAAGTGGTGAAAAAAACTTTAAGTTTCATGTTAGAAGCGGATTGCATTTTCCCCAGCACCTAATATGCTCCGTTGGCATCCGTAATCACTCAGTAAATATTTCTCTAAATAAGCAGATGACTGGAGAATTTAGAACTCTTAGGTAAGCAGTTAATTCTTAGATGGTTTGAGAATTACCTTTAATGGAAAAAAACTAATGCTGACTACTAGCAATATTCTCATACAATTAAATGTCCGCTACAGTTCCTGCAGTATGCCTCGCTCTGCCAGGACACTGGGGAGTCTGAAATATCTCTTCCTTCATCTGTGTGCCAGGTCAATCCCTGAGGTGTCCTGTGTCCCCTGATAAGCAAGTGCAGTATCCTAGCAAAAACCCTCCCAGTGGAGCATGTGGTGAATTCAGCCTCCCTTGGAGAAACAGTTCTTTAATAGCTATCCAAATAAGGGAAATGCTTGCAAATAAAATACTGTCTTTGGGGCAGCAAGAATCACATTAACTGAGAACTGTGGAGAAGGAAAGCTCAGGGAATCATCTACGGGGGAGAAAACAAAGTCTTCTTCCAACATAAGATCAGTCATATCAATGCTGCCTTTTTAAAAAATAATTCGATTATTCATGTTGTACTTAGAAGCCAGTGCTTTGCTTGAGTAGCCTTTGTGAAGAATGCAAATAAAGATAACAGGACACAATGACTGAGAGGCATGGACCAAGCCTTCCGCTTTATGGACTTGACAAAGTGAACACGTGAGTCCATAGTTAAGATCCTCCATAAGCATTTAGTTTATACCTACTGTGTGCCAAGTACTATGATAGGTACTTAATTATATTGTAAGTTGAATCTATCACATTTAATCCCAAATTTCCATTCTAGATTTCTCATTTTTAGTATGCTATGTTTAAGTATTTGGCTTTTTGCCTAATAATAATGCTCAATAGCTCTGTATGCAATGACATAGGACTCCTCATTTTACTTATCAGAACAGATCATGGGCAGAAGGAACAAAGTAGCAGGCAGGCGAGCCAAGCTGTTCACCAGCTTGTTTGACTTCATCCTCCTGTCCTCTGTTCTTTTCCTTCTTTACAGATTCACTTTCCACCCATTGTTGAGGACTCTCCAAAAGACATTATGTACAGCTCGGACCTTTTTCCTAAGCTTCAGACCCAACCACACACCACCCATCTCTACCTGAGCTTTTCCATCCTTCTAATTTGTTATGTTCCAAACTGAAGTTGCCTTTGTATTCCTCTCCAGGAATGACTCCATCATCTGCTGAATTGCTCAAATTAGACTCCCTTCCCCCACGTAAAGTAGCCACCATCTCTTGTCCATTCTGTTTCTTTCATGTCTTCTGAATCCATGTCCCCTGAGGTTGTCCCAGCTGCCTCTCCTCTGGTGCAGGGGTGCTTGTCCTCTTTTTCCCAGACTGCGCCTGCAGTTTTTACCCCTCCAACTAACTGATTGAGGTCAAATACACATGACATAAAATTTATCCGGACTTATTTTTGACAGTACGCCTAGAGTGCCTTTTCAGAAAATTAAATCTCATGGTCATTTGGCTTGTTTCCAATTGAGGCTGTTACAAATAAGGCTGCTATGAGCATGTGTGCATGCTTTCTTTAGAGTTCACATGTGTACTGATTTCTGTTGGATGTAAACCTACGAATGGGAAGGCTGGGTCACAGAGTATACAAATCTTTGCCAAAGAGATCTTTTTCATGTTATTTATTTATTTATGTATTTATTTAAGTAGGGGAGGGGCAGGAGACAGAGATGGAGAACCTTTTTTTCTTCTTAAGATTTTATTTTTTAATTTACATCCAGGTTAGTTAGCATAGAGTGCAGTAATGATTTCTAGATTCTAGTGATTCATCTTCTACATGTAATACCCAGTGCTCATCCCGACAGGTGTCTTCCTTAATGCCCCTTACCCACTTAGCCCATGCCCTCACCTACACCCCTCCAGCAACCCTCAGTTTGTTTTCTGTATTTAAGAGTCTGTTATGTTTCATCCCCCTCCCTGTTTTTATATTATTTTTGCTTCCCTTCCCTTATGTTCATCTGTTTTGTATCTTAAATTCCACATAAGTGAAGTCATATGATATTTGTCTTTCTCTAATTTTGCTTGGCATAATACCCTCTAGTTCCATCCACTTTGTTGCAAATGGCAAGATTTCATTCTTTTTGATTGCTGAGTAATACTCCATTTCATATATATACCACTTCTTCTTTATCCATTCATCTGTTGATGGACATTTGGGCTCTTTCCGTACTTTGGCTATTGTCGATAGTGCTGCTGTATACATTGAGGTGTATGTGCCCCTTTGAAACAGCACACCTGTATCCCTTAGATAAATACCTACTAGTGCAGGTGGGTTGTAGGGTCGTTCTATTTTTAACTTTTTGAGGAGCCGCCATACTGTTTTCCAGAATGGTTGCACCAGCTTGCATTCCCACCAGCAGTACAAAAGAGATCCTCTTTCTCTGCATCCTCGCCAACATCTGTTGTTGCCTGAGTTGTTAATAATTAGCCATTCTGACTGGTGTGAGGTGGTATCTCATTGTGGTGTGGATTTGTATTTCCCTGATGATGAGCCATGTTAAGCATTTTTTCATGTGTCTGTTAGCCATCTGGATGTCTTCTTTGGAAAATTGTCTATTCACGTCTTTTGCCCATTTCTTGACTGCATTCTGCTTTTCGGGTGTTGAGTTTGAGACGTTCTATATAGATTTTGGATACTAACCCTTTATCGGATATGTCATTTGCAAATATCTTCTCCCATTCCATTGGTTGCCTTTTAGTTTTGCTGATTGTTTCTTTCCTTCATTATGCAGAAGCTTTTTATATTGATGAGGTCCCAGTAGTTCATTTTTGCTTTTGTTTCCCTTGCCTCGAGACATGTTGAGTGAGAAGCTGCTGCACCTGAGGTCAAAGAGGCTTTTACCTGCTTTCTCCTGGCAGATTTTGACAGCTTTCTATCTTACGTTTAAGTCTTTCATCCATTTTGAGTTTATTTTTGTGTATGGTGTAAGAAAGTGGTCCAGGTTCATTCTGCTGCATGTCACTGTTCAGTTTTCCCAACACCGTTTGCTGAAGAGAATATTTTTATTTTATTCGATATTCTTTCCTGCTTTGTCAAAGATTAGTTGGCCATGTTTGTGGATTCACTTCTGGATTTTCTATTCTGTTCCACTCATCTAAGTGTCTGTTTTTGTGCCAGTACCATACTGTCTTGATTACAGCTTTCTAATACAAGTCCCAGATTGTGATGCCTCCAGCTTTAGTTTTCTTTTTCAGGATTGCTTTGGCTATTCAGGGTCTTTTCTGGTTTCATACAAATTTTAGGATTGTTTGTTCTAGCTCTGTGAAGAATGCTGGTGTTATTTTGATAGGAATTGCATTGAATATGTAGATTGCTTGGGGCTGTATCGACATTTTAACAATATTTGTTCTTCCAATCCAGGAGCATGGAGTATTTTTCCATTTTTTTAATGTCTTCTTCAATTTCTTTCATAAGCTTTCTATAGTTTTCAGAGTATAGATTTTTCACCTCTTTGGTTAGGTTTATTCCTAGGTATTTTATGATTTTTGGTGCAATTGCAAATGGGATCGATTCCTTGATTTCTCTGTTGCTTCATTATTGACATATAGAAATGCAACTGATTTCTGTGCACTGATTTTATAGCCTGCGACCTTGCTGAATTCATATATCAGTTCTAGGAGGTTTTTGGTGGAATCTCTGGGTTTTCCATAGAATATCATGTCAGAGAGACAGAGAATCTTAAGCAGGTTCTGTGGGGCTCGGTCTCACAACCATGAGATAATGTCTTGAGCCAAAATCAAGAGCCAGACACTTAACCAACTGAGCCATCCAGGCACCCCACTAAAGAAATCTTAAGTGCTCTCTTTATAAGGTGCCTCTTCAGACCTTGCTGGGGGTATTATATAACATATGATATATAGAGAGATATAGATATAACATGATATGTGGATATATCTATATATATCCTGCTTTCTAAAATATTTTTAAAAATCCAAATTGTGAAATACACTTAGACCCCAGGGTTTTGGATGAGGGGTCATAGATCTGCATACATAAATTTAAGGTGAGTCTGTAGATAGCAGTTTGATGTCACATGAGAACACAGCAAGAAGGCAAGCCAACGAGAGACTTGCCAAACCTCCCTACACCTTGAGCTTGGACTTCTAACCTCCGGAACTGTGTGAAAATAAATTCCCGTTTAAGTCATGAGTCTGTTTTTGTTGTAGCATACCTAACAAACTAAGCTAACAGGTGGCCTAAATTTCAAAGCTTAAGGAACTGCAACAGAATCAATGAACATTTGCTATTGTGGATTCCCACACTTTCCATGCCTGCCATCCTTGAATTGGAACTTTGGCAGCAACAAAGGCATCTCGTACAACAGGGTCCAGAGTGTGAAGTTAACTTTTGATGTGGAAAACAAAGAATGTTAATATGAAAATTTTCAAATATATCAGAAGTAGAGAATAGTACAATGAACTTCCATACACTCTATACTCAGATTCAGCAGGTACCAAGATTTTGCCTTATTTGGTTCAGCTCTCTCCTTTCCACCTCCTTCTTTTCCTTGGCTGCAGTATATATATATATATATATATATATATATATATATATATATATATATATATATATATTAGACAACCAATATTTTATTATACTGTATAATAGACACTGTTATAACTGCAATTTATGTATAGTGGTATGCCATTGGATTCACATTAATACAAAAGTAAAGAAATTGAACTGTGAGGTAATTTATACTTTCAGTTAGAATTCCAAACTAGGATACTCATTTCATTCCATGTATTATTAAAGATATCCATCTAAAAAATGTACTTTGTTCCCAGGAATTTGCAGAAGTTGGAAGACAAATGTTTTTCTATAGGTCATGTTTCATTTAAATATTAAAAAGGAAAAAAAGCTAGAAAAATCAAATTTGCAGTTCATTGCAAGGATGTGATTAAAAACTATATAGCACCTCAGGAAATACATTCTCATTTAAAAAAAAATGTATATATATGTGGATTTTTTTAAATCCATCCCATCTTTTATCTTTAAAAAAGATAAAGAACCAAAATGTTAATTTCTATGATCTCTAGATAGAATGTTAGTTTTATTTTCTTTGTACTTTACTATACTTGCTAAATGTTCCACTATGGATGTTGTATTACTTTTGCAATCAGAAACAAAAATTTTTTTAAGTACACTAAAATAAATCAAAATATAGTTGTGTAAGCACATTATTTAAACATGGAGATTAACCATCAGAATTTAACACTGCTTAAAAGTGATTCCTTGTGAAAACTGCAGTAAGAGGGAAGGTGAAGACAAGTCAGTGCTTTCCATTCTAAAAACTTTCAGCCAATCTGTTAGTCTTAAAATCAGACATTATTATGGTAAGTTTTTTCGAAAGAAATGAAGGAAGGAAGAAAAGAAAGAAAGGAGGGGAAGGGAGGGAGGGAAGGAAGGAGACGGGAAGGAAGGAGACAGGAAGGAAGGAAGGAAGGAAGGAAGGAAGGAAGGAAGGAAGGAAGGAAGGAAGGAAGTGAGGGGAAGGAGGGAGGAAGAAAGGGAGAGAGGAAAGAAGGGAGAAAGAAAGAAGGAAATCAGAAGTAAAGAAAAGGAAAAGAAAGGGGAAAAGAAAGAGTAAAGGAAGAAAGGAAAGGAAAGGAAAGGAAAGGAGAAAAAAATAAAAAACTAGTGGGAAGACTAATGGGAAAAAAAAGAAGAAAGCAACAACTTCATTTTATTTCTTCTGAGACTGTCATGGGCCTTTGTGAAACCTACCAGTTGTGATTACTAGTTCAGCTGAATGCATTACATCATGTTCATTCACACTCCAGAATTCTACTTATGTATAAAATCAAACTGGATTTACAGAAATAATTTCCTACCTACACTAAAGGAATATTTAAATTTAAAAAAATCATACAGAGTACAAACAAAAATATGTTTATTTACACATATTACAATAATTACAGACAGTAAAATTGAGACAACTTCCCGTTACTGTGACAGAAGCTACCAGCCTTCACTTTCAAATGAGGGTTTTGTTATTTTGAGATACGATGCACAGTGATCCACTGCCCTTATTCAAAATGCTTCTCTAAATAATTCCAGGGGCTGATTAGTGATATGTACATGGGTTATTTCCCTCAACTTTTATTTCCAGAAATACTATGTACAAGTCCAACATAACTGGAACATAACAGGATAGGGCAGCACTGAAATGAGTAATTTTTTTTCCAACAATAAATTTTGATTATTCTTTAAATATTCACTTAGTGGTTTAGAACTGAAACGATAATTTTTGGCTTAAAAAAGAAAGTCCAGTGATTTTTAATGGGCTGCACGGTTCCACTATAGGCAGTATTACCTGGCTTTTTTTATAGGCTTGCTATTGTGTAAGAAACAGAATTCCACAGTATTCAATTCTGTATGAATTTTGTCTTTTATGTTTTTTAATCAGAGTCACTACTACTGCTTGAGGAGTCTGTTGACATAACTTCTACATCATCTTCATTTTCTTTATTATGCCCTGGAGGTTCCAACAAAAAGTCATTACTGTGATTCGGTGGTAACATATTCATTGACATGTCATTCGACTGCCATGGATATTGTGGAGCAAGGACATCTGGAGAAAAGAAAGCATATATAACAACACTTCTACTATTAATTTACTACTTGATTACTCTTCCCTTCATGCACACAACCTGAAGTAAATATTCTTTTTAAGGCCAGGAATCAAAATATACATTTGGCTAAATTAAGAAAAAGCAAATTTATCAAGGAAAAGCATGATATTTTAATAACTAGAACGTGTGTTTTATTTTTTAGGAAATCATGCTTCCATCTAAGTAACTTTATAGAGTCAGTTGACTAATTTTTCTTTTGTAAGACATTCACAATTACAAATCAAATGTTTTCATATATATATGCATATATATGTAAATTATATGCAGATTATATCATTCTCTGTCTATTCTCTCTGTAGATTTTAAATAGCTAATATTTACTATACTAAGTATTACAAGTTTAAACTACCTGTTAGGCTTTAAATCCACTCTTCTCCCTGAACCCTGAAAACATCTCCTTTGCCAGCAGCCGTAATGTTAATCTTTGTCAGCACAGGGCACTGGAGGGACTCTGCAAGGGGAACAGGCCTCTAAGGGATCCGATGTGATGTTTTCCTTCTCACTGCGCAGTGCCTGGCTGGCGTGCAGGACATCAAGTGGTGCTCACCCCCTAGCAAGTTGCCGTGGCGTTAAGTCTCACATTACGCCTGGCATTAAGTCTCACATTACGCCTGGCGTTAAGTCTCACATTACGCCAAAGGTGGCTTCCCAACAAGGCTCCCTGGAACCCTAGTGGATCACCTCCTGCTTGCCAGCTCTGGCCTGACCTCATCCATCTAACATCTCTGCCAGCCAGTGGGCCACAGCTATACCCTCTCCACCCAGAGCGCCATGATATGAACAAACAGCCTTGGGATGGGGGTGGGAGGAGTCTCTTCTCAGTTGGGCCCTTCCTTGGGTACTCTCTCCTGATCTTAGATGTAGCAGCTGCTCCCACATTTATTACTACTGTATTTTTAAAAAATAGTTCTCTTTACCCTTTAGTAGTATCATCTTGTTACTAGTTAATAATTCTTTAAATTTTCCTTGTTCATACTGCTGATGTCCTTTCTGCATCCTGACTGGGCTGTGACTGGCATATAATACAGTATAATCAAAATGAGGAAAATGAAAAGATATCAAGGTAAATTAATGCACAGTGAGTTCTCAGTTTGTACGTTAGATAAACATAATGTTTACATAGCATTTTCAGTAACACAGGAACATCCTTACAATAAAATATGAAGCAGAAAGCATTATCTAGGGCATGTTTTAAACACTGTAAAAAATACAAGGAAAAAAATGAAATAGGTAAAATATCAAAAGTGATTGCTCAAAAAACCCCATAGTTTTTGGTTTTTATAACCTTTTTTATTAAAACTTATTAAATGTTCTACCAAATAAAAACAAAAGTCACCTACAAAAAATAAAAGTTGGGGAACATAAATAAAGGTTATGAATAACACAAAACTATATGCAAAACTTAAGGATGAAATTCAGAATAAACTGAGTCACACAAGAGTGCTATTTTATTTAGTTATTAAAAAGTCTGTAAAAAGCTTTGTTATTCATTTGGTTAATATGGAGTTTTTCAGGAGTGGGTTCACTTTGTATTCTTTAAAATGAACATATATATTTCTTATTCTGTTTATATAGCATATTTCACAATTTTATTTAAAAAGCTATGTTTAGATCCTAATAATAATAAAAGAGAGGCCTAATGCCCAAGGAAAATAACCTATTAAAAAATGAGAGAAAAGTCAATTTATTGTAGTTTCATAAACTCCAGCTAGAACAATCTTTAAACTAGAGTAAGCAGAGAGCAGGATAATTGGCAGAAAACTTAGCTATTAAAATGAGTTGGGTCAGATGCCTGAACGGCTCACTGGGTCCAACATCCGCCTCTTGATTTAGGCTCAGGTTATGATCTCACGATTTGAGTTCAAGTCCTGAGTCATGCTCCATGCTGACCATGCAGAGCCTGCTTGAGATTCCCGCTCTTCCTCTCTCTCTCAAAATAAATAAACTTAAAAAATAAAATAAAATAAATAAAACAACTTGGGTCTAGAACCTCAAACTTGTTCAACAGCCAGATATTCCATCACCATGTCTGAAAAACCTCAGTCTGTTCGAAAGCATTTTTCTAATCAACATTACCTGGCAATCTGCCTGCTGCAAGTGCATCTCCTGGTAAATGACCATTTACACCATTAGTGGAAGGATTGTTCATTTGACCCAATAATCCACTTCTCATCTCTAAATCAGTTGGGTATGGTCTCCGTGGGTCCCCTAAAAAAACAGACTGCTTTTAATTCAATCATATACAAAATAAGCATTGATACCTTCTCTAAAGAAGTATTGATTTTCCTTGGTTCACTCTGAAAAACTCAAACTACATTTCAATTTTGGAACAAGAAGGTCATCTTATCAACTGTTATTAAGAGCATAATATATTTAAAAATACATGCATTTCTTCTCTGAACCTGCATAGAAATATACTACTCTTTATACAAAAAGAGAAAGAGAGAGAAAGAGAGAGAAAGAGAGAGAAGAGAGAGAGAGAGAGAGAGAGAGAGAGAGAGAGAGAGAAGTCTGTCATTTTAGCAATTCCAGATAACAAATTAAGAAAATTATAACAGTCTTGATTCTTGTAATTTACCTGCATTTCCAAGTAAGAAAGTAACAAATGATACATACTCTTGAGGGAGAATAAATCGATCATGACACACTTCTGTTTATAAGACAGAAAGGACTGACTGGAATGCTTATTTGAAGGACTGTCTAAATTAAAACTTTTTCTAACCAACCTCTTTGATCTTGTCATTTAAAGACTAATTCCTAGAACCTTCCAGGAGAGTATCTAGAGCCAATGTTCACTTCCAATCATGAAGGCATACTGTTTAGTTTGGGGATGATGAAAATTTGGCAGATTTGGACTTTTTGGTAATACTTCTTACTCGCTCCAGATCACTTACCCCCCCAAACTGGTAATTGGTAAAATACCATTCACAAGTTACTGATGTTGAGAGATGTATCTCCCACTCCTCCCAGAAGACCACTGCTCTACATTAGGTCCCTGTCTTATGTACTGTCAATGTATGTTGCAGCTCATTGCTCTTTGCTGTTTCTAATTACTCCTGTTCTTTCCAGTCCCATGTATTTGCTGTTGGGTGCTCAGTGCTTCATCCTTATCACCAAAGAGCTGGAATTGTCTGCTTCCGAGGCCAGAACCCTTGGGGAAACTCCAACTGTTCTAAAAGGTGGGCTTCTGGCCAGCCTGGGTATCACAGGCATATAAATCTATAGGTTTTGAATCATCACATATCATCTTGTACTTTTAAACATGAATTTATTATTTTTCTTTAAAAAGGAAATAAACACAGTTCCTGTGGCAACAGCTTTGTAGAAAATCAAACTGATAAAACCCATGGCCCATATTATTCCTTCTAAGATATTAAAGATGTGAAAATCACCTAAGATTTAAAACCACATATGTCTACTTTAAAAAGAGAAGTATTTTACCTGGAACCCAGGTCAGTGGGGCACATACAGCATTACTCGCACTAATCCTATGTGCGTATTTAATTATTTCTTCAGAGGAGATGGCACCTGAGAGTCGAGAGCATAGCATGTTAGTCTAGTAACTTACAAGGGCATAAACACGTGCCTCACAGTCACACATCATACTTTATTTTTTATTATCTGTATACAAGATAATCTGAGTTACCTACCTTCCCTAATAAAGCTAATAATACGTATATTGTTAAACTTAGATCATAGAGATTTCCCAACTAAAGAACAAAACGTTCAGAAAAATCGTCTGACAAAGTGTCAAACTTGGGACATTAGCATGATAATGCTCACTATCTCAATTATTAGCTACCATTAGTCTTACTGTTCTGAAAGCAACAGTGAACACAAAATAGAGGCAAGAGTGTTTTGTCTCCCAATGACAAAGCTATTAAATTAGAACAGCAGTTCACACTATATCACTCAATTGTTGGCTTACTGTGCCACTAAGGATATAAGTAGATCTAAGTAGAAACAAATCCACAATACATTCATTAGATTAAAAAAGGTAAGCCACTAAATAATATGTATAGCATGACCTGGTTTTTGTTTTAGAATATATGTACATATATACTTGTATTGTTCCCATTCTATCTGTATTAAACATCTTAAAAAAAAAAAAAAGTGGACACACACCAAACATTAGCAGTAGTTATCTGAAACAGGAAAAGAAGAAGAAAGTTAGACAACTCTGAGGTGACTAAAGGTAAATCATCTACGAAACCATTAAAGTAACCGAACTTTGGGGCACCTTGGTTGGTTGAGCTCAGTTGGCTGAGCGTCTGATTTCAGCTCAGGTCATGATCTCACGGTTTGTGGGTTCGAGCCCTGCGTTGGGCTCTGTGCTGACAGCTCAGAGCCTGGAGCCTGCTTTGGATCTGTGTCTCCCTCTCTCTCTGCCACCCCCCACCCCCCGACTCATACACTGTCTCTCTCTCTTTCAAAAATAAACATAAAAAAAAAAAAAATTAAAAAAACAAAAGTAACCAAATTTTCATTGTAACTCTACTTTTAGTACACAAACTAAAAAATCCAAAATGGAAGTCTTTTAAGGAGAGGAGCAGGACAGGAAAAGAAGGTCTGCTGGGCTTCTGCACCATTAAATGTGCACTCACCCCAAAGCCACATGTAGTTCTGACTTCATGACACTCTAGTCCTGCTCCATTTGTCCACTGCACATTCTCTTTCACTTTTGCAAGATCCATCTTTTCCAAGATCTCAAATCCCACTTGCTTCCAGATCACAGTTCTTTTCCCTTCTCCCAACAACTTTATACACTCATTGTCATTACTGCGCATTTGGATACAAGGCCGTAACTTGCCATATGTTACTGCTTCTTATAACCTGAGAAAGGTGTGATGTCTCCTCAGTAATACATAGCTCAGTGCTAGAACCTAGCACTTTACAAGAAAAATTTACTGGAACCATTTCAAAAGCAGCAAATGATTACCAGTTAACACTCTCATCTGCTTCTTCAAACAAAAACTTGGATTTTTCAGAAAGTCATTCAGTGTTTCCCACTGTACTAACCTTTTCTTGCTTTTTCTATTGATTTGAGTTTTTCTTTTGCTTGGTAAACAGCTGTTGCCTAATTTGAACATTAAAAAAAGAAATACGGTTTATTCTTAACTATATCAAACAGTTTTTGGCTTAATTCACAAAATCATTAATTCCATATGAACAACATGCAAAATTTAGAAATCCCCACAATTTATCTGTAATGTTCTCAAATACGTGGGTATCATTTGTATCAGTTAATGAAAGAAATAATATATGTTCATGAATCAGTCTCCATTCACAAATTCTATCACAAACATGCAGAAGAGATTCTGACCACATACCACCCCAAGAGCATTCGGGTTCAAGGATAAAATATCAAAATGTTTTTTTAGTTTGTAAGATACATTCTTGGATTGATGATCTTATTCATTTATACATTACCACTATCTCTAAGCTTAATGACTACTATAATGAAAACACCCACAACCACCCCCCACTCCCACTGGAAAGATACATGAAAGGGTAAAATGAAGTTAAGCTAGTATGTATATGCATCTTCAACTGTAACACAGTGGTTAGGAGTATGGAGACAGAGAGAATTAGGTTTAAGTTCCATCTCCCTACTTTTCACTCTCCCTGGGCAAAGTAGTTATCAATTTAAAATCTCAGTTTCTTCATCTGTAAAATGGAATGGTACTAACCTCGCATAATTATTAAGAAGAGTAAGTTAAAACATTTAAAGTGCAAGCAAGCACAAGGCTTGATGCACAAGTGCTCAATGTCAGTTGCTATTACCTAAATCATAAAATTCAGTCTTTTTATGGTCCTTGTGTTAACTCTATTTAACTCCATAATTATATTTTTGGAAATCTAAAGAATATAATCTGAAATGCAGAAGAAAAACAAAGTTTTTTTGCAATGATATTCATCAAAGTATTATTTTGTAACAGTAAGTTGGAAAACTAAACAAAATGGATACAATATACGAAAAATCCCTCAGTTTTAATAAATGGTAATAGAACACCAGTTGGTATCCTACTAGTTACAAGATACAAAATGAATTCCTCTGAGGGGGAAAAAAAAACTATGTTGCACACCTGAAACTAAAGTAACATTGTGTATCAACTATACTTTGATTTAAAAAACAATTATAAGCCTACTGGGAAATTAAAAAAAATAAAATAATACACCTGAGACTGAAATGAAAGGCAAAAAACTATGAATAACAGCACAGAGGGACTGACAGCATTTTTTCCCTCCTCTTTCTACTTTTCTGTATTCTCTGAATATCTTTTGATAAGCAACTATTACTTTCCTAATGGAAAATAGATTTTACTATGTTTTTGTTTTTTTTTTTTTTTTTTTTTTAAAGCATTTACTTGGGGTCATTTTTTCAGCAGGAATGGTTAATTTACCCTGAACCATTCAGGTTTCTATTTATTGGAGCCCATTTGGACACATTTTGAAGATTCATCAGGGATAAGGATTCCAGCAGTGTCTGGTCCATATGAGAATCAAACTCAGCTGTTTCTGTAATATCACCATATAACAATTACATTAGTTAGTATTTCGTGAAATAACCGGATAAATATGAGCAAAGAAATTGCTTTTTTGAAATAGTAGCCAAGAACTAGAGTCCTGGACATATGCCCAAATCCACCTAGTTTAGAATGGAGGATGAAATAAGTTAATGAAGTCAGTTTTAATCAATTTATAAAATTGGTACATATTTCTACTGATTTCGAAATATTTTTAAAGTTGAAGTAAAGATTTAGATTACTAACAACTTAAAACTTCTATCAGGACAGGATAAAAGTACAACTTCTATTAATTCAATTCAATTCCATTAGTTCTATTAATTCAACACTGTGAAATCTTTAAATGATGAAAATATGGTTCAAAAGTAATGCAGACTACCTTAAAACATTAAGTTAAAAAGGGATGACAATGGCCTTTCATTCAAACTGTCAAGTTCTCATTTTTACACTTAGGAACTTAAGTTTTCTGCCAATTCAAAATACTTTAAAACAGATTTATTTTTCAGAAATAAATTAAACAATATCTTTTTTTTTTTTTAACCTCCTCTTCTATGAACTTACCAATATTTGCTCTGCTTCCTTTAGCTGTTTTTGTAGTTGTTGAATATCACTGTCTCTCTTCTCTACTTCCTTTTCTAAAACTTGCATTTCATGATGGATTTTTCCCTGATTAAGTGCCAATTTCATCAGTTCTTGAAATTCCCCATCTCTGTGAATTAACAACTCCAGGACCTATCAGATATTGATTAAAGCAGACAACAGAATATTGAAAAGTGACATTCCAATGAAACAAAGAGTCTACATGTAAATTGGCTAGGCTATAAAATGTTAACACCTCCAAAGTATTATTCTAATCAATGTTAAGAATAAAAATAGCCTACCTCTGATTATTTTGGAAAGAAGATTATCAAGACTTTTTACTTTTTCTCATTATATGCTATTCTTTCATGCAAATAAGAACTACCAATATGCCAAAATGAGGTTTATTCACTTCCCAGGAAAGATAAAATTTTTGTGTATCCTTAAAAATACAAAATAAACAGCCTGATTTAAAAAATGAGCAAAGGAAAACTGATGCAAGCCACTCTGGAAAACACTATGGAGGTTCCTCAAAAAATTAAAAATAGAACTACCCTACAACCCAGCAATTGCACTACTAGGTATTTATCCAAGGAATACAGGTATGCTGTTTCGAGGGGGCACACGCACCCCAATGTTTATGGCAGCACTATTAACAATGGCCAAAGTATGGAAAGAGCCCAAATGTCCATTGACGGATGAACGGATACAGACGATGTGGTATACGTATACAATGGAGTTATTACTCGGCAATCAAAAAGAATGAAATCTCGTCATTTGCAACTATGTGGATGGAACCAGAGGGTATTATGCTAAGCGAAATTAGTCAGAAAAAGACAAATATTATATGACTTCCCTCCTATGAGGACTTTAAGACACAGAACAGATGAACACAAGGGAAGCAAAAATATAAAAACAAGGAGGGGGACAAAACATAAGACTCTTTAATATGGAGAACAGAGGGTTATGGGAAGGGTTGTGGGAGGGGGGATGGGCTAAATGGGTAAGGGGCATTAAGGAATCTATCCATTCTTGAAGTCACTGTTGCACTATATGCTAACTAATTTGGATGTGAATTTTTAAAAAAATTTAATTTAAATTTTTAAAAAAGTGCAAAGGAAATGAATAGACCTTTTTCTAAAGACATACAAATGAACAAAGGTACATGAAAAGGTGCTCAACATCACTAATTACCAGGGAAATGCAAATCAAAACCACAACTGGATATCACCTCATACCAGTTACAACAGTTGTAATAAAAAAAAAAAAAAAAAAAAAAAATACCAAATGTTGGTGAGGAGGTGGAGAAAATGGAACCTTCATGCACTAGTGGTGGGAAACCCACTGTGGGAAACAGTATAGAAGCTATTACTTAAAGAGTTAAAAGAGAACTACCAGATGATCCAGCAATTCTACTTCTGGTTACTTACCTGAAGAAAATGAAATTATTATCTCAAAAAGATATCTGCACTCCTATATTCACTGCAGCATTATTTACAATAGCCAAAATAGAAAGCAAACTAACTATCCATCAATATATGAATGGATAAAGGACATGTTGTATGTAAGTTTTTATTTAAGTTCCAGCTAGTTAACATACACTGTAATATTAGTTTCAGGTGTACAATATAGTGATTCAACCTTCACATACAATGTCTGGTGCTCATCACAAGTGCCCTCCTTAATCCCCACTCCCTTAACAACCACTCCTCTGGTAACCATCAGTTTGCTCTCCAAAGCTAAGAGTCTGTTTCTTGGTTTTCCTCTTTTTTCTTCCCTATGATTGTTTGTTTTATGTCTTAAATTCCATCTGAGTGAAATTACGTGGTAATTGTCTTTCTCTGACTTATTTTTCCATAGCATAATACTCTCCAGCTCCATCCATGTCATTACAAACGGCAAGATTTCATTCCCCCCCTTTTTAAAAAAATTTTTAAAAAACATTTATTCATTTTTTGACAGAGATAGTGTGAGTGGGGGAAGGACTGAGAGAGGGAGACACAGAATCCAAAGCAGGCTCCAGGCTCTGAGCACCCCTTGGGGCTCGAACCCATGAACTGTGAGATTATGACCTGAGCTAAAGTAGGATGCTTAACCGACCCTCATTCCTTTTTTATGGCTGAGTAATATTCCAGTGTGTGTGTGTGTGTGTGTGTGTGTGTGTGTGTGTGTGTCTGTCTGTCTGTCTGTCTTCTTTACCCATTCATCAACTGATGGACATTTGGGCTTTTTCCAGAATTTGGCTATTGTTGATAATGCTGCTGTAAACACCAGGGGCATGTATCCCTTCAAATTAGTAGAAAATGTGTGGTATGTACACACAGATAGAGAAATACTATTCAGCCATAAAAAAGAAGGAAATCTTATCATTTGTGACAATAAGGATAGACCTTGAAGCCATTATATTAAGTGAAAAAAGTCAGCAAGAGAAAGACAAATACTGCACGATCTCATTTATATGCGGAATCTACAAGAGACAAACTCAGAAAAAGAAATCAGATTGGTGGTTGCCACGGGTGGGGGTGGGTAAAATGGGTGAAGATGATCAAAAGGTACAAACTTACACTCATTAAGACAAGTAAGTTCTGGGATGCAATGTACAGAAATGGTGACTGTAGTTAACGATATTACATTGTATACTTGAAAGTTGCTAAGACAGAAAATTTTTGCAACTTAAAGTTTGTAAAAATGTACAGAGAAATGGGGCACCTGGTTGGCTCAGTTGGTTAAGTGTATGACTTTTGATTTCGGCTCAGGTCAAGATCTCACGGTTTGTGAGATTGAACCCCGCATCAGCCTGCTTGGGATTCTCTCCCTCTCTCTCTCTTCCCCTCCTCCACACACACACACTCGCAAATAAAAAATAAACTTAAAACATACATATATATAAAACTCACACTAAACCTGTGATTTCATTCACAGTATTGCTTTACAATGAAGATGGTTAAAAAAGAGCAATTTCCAAAAATAGTAAATAGGTGGTATGCAGATACAACCTTTGACCTATGAAGGTTAAAAAGCATAAAACAGAAAGTCTGGGTCCAAATCTCTAGTCTTTCGTTTACCAGGGATATAGTAACAGCACCTTATCACATAAGGTTATTGTGAGGATTTATGATAGAATGCATGTAAAGTACACACAGGAAGAGCCCAATAAAGGCTAGCTATCATCATCACTACCCCACTACAGAATTAAGATGCAATCTTACCTAAATACCCTTACTTAACTGTGCAAAGTGGGGAATAATACTTCAAGAAAGGAAATGGCTATCAAAATTCAGAATCAATTTTAAAACTGTTAACAAAAATTTGTTAAAGAGTAAAAAGTATAGACCTGCCTCTTCAAGTTCCTTTCGATATGAAGTTCTTCTCATTTTTATAGGACTCAGACAAAAGACTGAGCTATATCTTCTGTCCATGTATTAAAAGTATTTACTTTGAATAATAGTTTCTTCTATAAAAAGTAGTATATTCTACTTAATATACCTACAGTCCCTATTCTTCTCAAGTCACAAGAGAAAGCAGGGTTTCCACTTCTATAAAAGTATATTTAAAAAGTTATTAACCAACTTGTTGTTTCACAACACGTTTCAAGAAGTTTACACTTTGACCTATATTGTATACTACCATAGAGCAGTAAAGATTCTTTGGAGATTTTATTGTTGAGTAGAGAAAAATTATTCAACTGAAGTCAGACCTCGATTCTAGTTCTATTCATCCATCAACCTCTAGTTCACTTATCCACTCTGGAACTCAAGCTCTTTTATAACACAGGAGGTTATAAAGACCATTAATGTCCCTTCTAAGTAAAATTCTACATACATGAAAATACGAATATTCAAATAAAATGGAGGCTAGAAAATTTTCAAATGGGCACATCACACTAATATTTAACAGTTTCAATGAAAATTCACAGTACTAAGTATAACGTTTAATTCTGTTCCAGAGTGGTGATGATAACTACCCACCATTACTAAGCTCTCCCTATGTGTACTTAAGAATGCAGTATAATACATCCTCACAACAACCTTATATGACAAGGTACTGTTATTTTTAAGGACAGAACTGTTAGTTTTTAAAAAGTGTAAGAAATATTAGTGCTGATAAGACAGGTGTTAGTTATGACCTACTGAATCATCTGTGTGCCTGGCTCATAGCAAGCATATAATTGCCTAGGAAGTAAAGTTAGAACTTATATTTCATTTTGCTTATTTTGTAATTCTTATTTGGCTTCACAGGTATTTATGAATAAAGTATCTGAGACTAGCATTCTTTTATTACCATATTTCTCTATAAGCTTTTTCTAAAAACAAAATAAGCAATATACAAAGAACAACTTTAATATCCCTAAAATTACCAACTTACACTACCTGTAGCTTTATCTAATTCCCCTCTCTCTTCCTGAGGGCATTAATGCTTGAAGAAAACAGTTTTCTGATACTTCACTATTGACAATCAACCAAATTTCTCTGCCCTCAAAACATATGATAAAATTAAAATGATGAAGGGGTGGAAAGTAAAAAGAAAAGATCTATTAGAGATTTCTCCTGTCTCACATCATTAAATAGGCTAATTCTTCCTATCTGTTTCCTCTTAAAAATTTTTTTTTAATTATGGCAAAAAAAACACAAAGTGACATTTACCCTCTTCTTTAAAAAGTTTCTGGGTCAGAAAATCAATCTCACTGTAGAAGATTACAAAGCACAGAAAGGAATAAAGAAAATAAAAACTACTTATAAACTTAACATCTACAAAATAACTTCTATTAATAGTTGTATGCTCTTTTATTTCTATTCATTTTCAAGATGCATTAGGGGGACAAGCCTATAATAAAAGGTTTATGGGAGCATTAACTTTCTTTATTCCAAATATTGTTGTAATGTCCATTTAACAAGACTTTGATAGTTAATTCAAAAGACAAAAATGAATAAATGTGTAACTACAACTATAAGAGAAAATACTATTCACCCTTAGACAACTATTTGCATCTTAAGCAGTATGACCTTATATAAGAGAGTCAAAGAAAGTATCAATTTAAAAGTTGTAATTAATAATTTAATAGAATTCAATCTTCCTATTTTCAAACAAAGTAAATGTAAGTAGGAAAACTGCAGTAAATGATGGGGATTTCTTGTTTGTAATTTAAAAAGAAGCCACTTACCTGGTTTTCCTCATCAGGCGGCAACAACTTTTGGTTTCTTGAAATTGCCAGCATTTCTATAAGTTCTCTAGAAAAAGAAAAACAAAAAACAAAACACCTTTGCAAAGCAAATACAGTAGAAGCCTTCTCAACCATCTGTACCTAACTGACTTGCTGGATTCATGGTACCCACAGTACGCTGAGTATTCACAGCCACTGCTCCACAGTGACTATGCGCTTGGGCTCTCACCAGCTTCAAGACTCAGTTTTGATTGTTACCAGATGCATCTATGCAAGTTTTACTTACTAGTGTAATTACATAAATTAATATCCATTACATAAATACCAATGAAATATGACTGCCAACAGAGAAGAGCTGTTTCTGTAAAAACCTAAGCTGAATGCTGGGGAAAGACTCAAGAGATGTCTGCAAAGGCCTACTTCAAAGAAGCAGGGAAAGTCATACAAATTCAGCAAGAGTCTGCCCTAAGACTGTTTGATGAGCATCTAAGTTCTCATTTCACTTTATCATTCATTTAAAGTAATCTCTACACCCAACATGGGGCTCGAATCCACAATCCTGAGATCAAGAATTGCATGCTCTACTGATTGAGCCAGCCAGGCACCCCTCATTTCACTTTAAAGAAACAAACTAGTGGGGCGCCTGGGTGGCTCAGTCGGTTAAGCGTCCGACTTCGGCTCAGGTCATGATCTCATGGTCCGTGAGTTCGAGCCCCGCGTCGGGCTCTGGGTTGACAGCTCGGAGCCTGGAGCCTGCTTCGGATTCTGTGACTCCCTCTCTCTCTGACCCTCCCCATTCATGCTCTGTCTCTCTCTGTCTCAAAAATAAATAAATATTAAAAAAAATAATAAAATAAAAGTCAACTTTAAAAAAAAAAACAAACAAACAAACTAGTAACTGGTAGACTTTGCATTATGGGTGGTTTATGCAAGAAAAACTCCTACATTCAGCACATTGGCCATGCCCCTTCATTTACATATCATCCAGGGCTGTTTTCCCACTATAATGGCAGAATAGGGTAGTTGCAGCAGAAAATTTATAGCTTGCAAAAATCAACAATATTTATTATCTGGCCCTTCCTCTACAGAAAAAGTTATCTGACACCTGTCTTAGATGAAAAGATTAGTGAAAACATAAGTTTATATGCTTTAAGGTAAAATAAAACAAGGAGTAGATGAATCATTTTTAATCATTTTCTACTTTAATTGAATTTTTTTATAAAGTTTATTTCTTTTAAGAGCATATGCACATGCGTGCGAGAGAGGCAGAGAGAAGGGGAGAGAGAGAGAGAATCCCAAGCAGTGGGGCTCAAACTCACAAACCACGAGATCATGATCCTGAGCTGAAATCAAGAGTCGGACGCTTAACCAACTGAGCCACGCAGGTGCTCCTAACTGAATTTTTAAAAATTTTTTTGACGTTTATTTATCGAGAGAGAGAGAGACAGAGAGAGAGAGAGAGCGAGCGAGCAGGGGAGGGGCGGAGAGGGAGTCATAGAATCCGAAGCAGGTTCCAGGCTCTGAGATGTCAGCACAGAGCCGACATGGGGTTGAACCCACAAACAGTGAGATCATGACCTGAGCTGAAGTTGGACGTTTAACTGACTGAGCCATCCAGGAGCCCCTGAATATTTTAATTAACCGCACAGGTTATCAACTAAGAGGGATTCTTACATATAATAAAATCCTATCTTTCTGGAATGAGCATTTACTAGATATACCAATTTTCCTATATGAAAATTAGTATAAACATAATATATACATTATAAAATATATCACAGTATAAAATATGTCGCTGGTAGTATCCATATATTAGCTTCAAACTTGCTGACAGATGGACTCCAGAAATTATGCAAGAGGCACAGCTGCACAATTAGCTACCTGACACGACCAGTCAGCCCCAGTGTTTGTACCTTCTTGCTGGCTGCTAGGCTATCTTCACCCTCCTATTTCCATCTTCCTACTCCTACCTTCATACGGTTTTCCTGGATGGTGCCAATTGGACCCAACCTTCCCCACTACTAGGTTCTCGTACCACTGTGTATGAATTTGCTAATTAATGAAAAAGGGGGATATGGCAATGGAAAGTCTTCATTCACCCATTCATTAAATATTTCTTGAGTGCCTCTTACGTGCCAGGCACTTTCTAGATGCTTGAGTTATAAAAGCAAACAATGGAGGGGTGCCTGGGTGGCTCAGTTGGTTGAGCATCTGACTCTTGGTTTCAGCTCAGGTCACAATCTCACAGTTTGTGGGATCAAGCCCCGAGTTGGGCTCTGTACTGACAGTGCAGAGCCTGCTTGAGATTCTCTCTCTTCCTCTTTCCTTGGCCATCCTCTCACTCACACATGTACACACACACTTTCTCTCTCTCTCTCTCAAAATACATAAATAGACATTAAAAAAAACAGTGAACAATGGAATTTAAATTCTAATACAGGAGACAAAAATAACCAAGAAAACAGGTAAATAAAACTAGGGTTATAAGGGTTGGGAAGAAAATAAAGCAGAGTGTCAGTGAGCTGGTCTGGCTACTTGCCCTGGGTAGGGTCAGGAAAGGATTCTCCAAGTGAGAGGAGCCAGCCATGAGGGAAGAATGCTTGTAAAAAGTCACAGCTAGTTCAGGGGCCCAAAGATGGTTTGAAGAAGTGTGGCCAGAACATAGTATACACTGGGGAGCAGGATACAAAATGAGGACAAGGGGAGGGAAGGAGGGAGGGGCCAGACTACTGTGTCAGGTCCTTGTAGGTCATGGTAAAGGATCAGTGTATCATTCCAGAGAATGAGAAGCAACTGGATCATTTTAAGCTGGGAAATGATATGACCTGATTTATTTTAAAACAAGCTAAGCTATCTGGAGAACAGATTGTAAGAGGGCCAGAATGGAAATGAAGTTAGGTGGCTTCTGCAATGTTCCAGGCAAAAAATGACATTGGCTTTGACTGGGTCCTAGCCACTAGGATTTAGTAATGGTAATAGGTGAAACATGTACAGACTCAGAATATATTTTGGAGGTAGAGCTGGCAAGACAATGATGGATTAAACAAACATTTCATGAAAGTAGCATGTTATATTAATCATTTTCTGTACCCCATAGAGGAGATATAAACACTTGAGAATCTCTGATCTATATAATGGCTGGTTTCGGGGTGGGAGAGGTGGGCACTGGGGGGGGTATAGTGGGAGATGTGGAATGAGCCTTTTCTGCCTTTCTTGCAAATCTGGGAGTATAAATCCACAGAGAACCTTAAAAGGGCTTGCCCTAGGCACAGAACTACAAGGGGAAGGAGAAAGCTGTAAGACAGTACGTTCAGTAACCATCTGGAACAAAGTGGAAACCTCTGTCTTCCCCAATGGTAAAAAGAGGCTGAAGGAAGCCCTGAGCCCACTCTCTGGTTACAGGTGTGGGAGACAGAGCCCTGTCCTGGTATAGAAAAAATTAGAATCCATCCACAATTCCCCTTAGAAATATAATTTAGATGGGGGTTAGGTTGGGTATTAGTGGTATTACAGTTCAGGTAAATTATAGGTAAACAGAATTAATAGGCTGCTGTGAAAACCTCAAGACTCCTATCAACATGGTTTGTGAGGGACAATGAGTTCTGAGTTACAAATACGTTAAGAAAAACTTTTAGGGACGTCTAGATGGCTCAGTTGGTTAAGCGTCCAACTTTGGCTCAGGTCATGAACTTGCCATCCATGAATCCAAGCCCCACGTTGGGCTCTGTGCTGACAGCTCAGAACCTGGAACCTGTCTCCCTATCTCTCTGTCCTTCCCCTGCTCACACTCTGTCTCTCTCTCTTTCTCTCTCAAAAATAATTAAAAATTAAAAAAAAACAACTTTTAGACAATTTGTTTAAATTTTAATGTTTAATTTTGAGAGAGAGGGAGAGAGAGAGACAGAGCACGAGCAGGGGAGGAGCAGAGAGAGAGGAAGACACAGAATCTGAAACAGGCTCCAGGCTCTGAGCCGTCAGCACAGAGCCCGACGCGGGGTTCGAACTCACAAACTGCGAGATCATGACCTGAGCTGAAGCTGGACGCTCAACCGACTGAGCCACCCAGGCACCCCAGACTACAATTTGTTGTGTTTTTTTTTAAATTCATCTAAAGACTACCTCATTCTATCATATTTTCCAAAGTAATAAAATATACTAAAAAGCTATATAATCAGGTTACAGTAAAAGATACGTCCTAAATTTCAAAGTTACTATTTTCTAAAAGCCAAGAAGTTATACTAGTGAGTTTTCTTTTCATTTTTTTTTTTTCATAACAAATGCAAACACGAGAAAAATTTCATTAAGAGGATAATGACAAATTTCAGATGACAGAATCAGTATATGTAACTATCCAATTGCTAACAAAATGGATTTTTTTCAAAAGCCAACCACACTGGAACAACCTCACTCTGTGAAATCTCAATGAATCCTAGGTGGCAAACTACAAAGTGACATCTCTTCCACTGCCACCACCATCCATCTCCAGGGTCATAAAAGATAAATTTTCACTTACTGTCACCCAGTCTTTCTTTAGAGATGAATAAATAAAATAACAGCAGAGTAAGTCATGAGAAAATCAGAGGAAAAGAAAAACTTTTAAGGCAATTAATTACCAGGGTGCAGAGCACCTCAAGAAAGCAGCAGCTTATCTCCAATTTGTCACAAGACTCAGTGGAGGCTACAAATCAACCAGAAATCAAAGTGGCATTCCTGGGGAAAGGGCAATAGAAAAACGACAGCTTCTTTTAAAGAAATCAAAAGAGAACTCAGCGCCTCAACTAATCATGCACAACTAGAAAGCTGAAGGGGGAAGGTTTCAGAAATGCTGAGATTCTTTTTTTTTTTTCTTTTGGTCTCATAGTAAACTCATTTTGTGCTTTATTGAAAGATCGTGCTGTGAAGATGCACACATTGCTGGGACTTAAGAAATGTATTCAGGAATATGCTGGTCTAATGCATGGTGGTACAGCAGACTGTTTGCAACTGCTTACAATCAGTTTTTACTAAAAGTTAGGGTTAAGAATTCTAGTTAATGTAGTGGTTGAAGCTACTAGAATAAATAAGGAAAACAACTCTGCAAAAAAAAAGTAGGATTCATGTTTTCAATAAAAGAAAAGAAGATGCAACTTTCTCTTGAGGAAAAAAGAAGTAAAGGTATCTTAAAGTGAGGTTGATTATATAATGCGAGAAAACCTAGGGTTGCCTGGGGGTGCTGAGTGGGTTGGGCGTCCAACTTCACCTCAGGTCATGATCTCATGGTTTGTGGGTTCAAGCCTCGCATTGGGCTCTGCTGTCAGCACAGAGCCCGCCTAGGATCCTCAATCTGCCTCTCTCTTTGCCCCTCCCCCACTGGTTCTCTCCCTCTCCCTCTCCCTCTCCATAATAAAGAAAGTAAAACAAGAAAGAAAAAAATAAAGAGGGAAAATTCAGGACAAGAGAGAACTCCACACTCAAGGTCTGCTACAGACTGTGACCCTGATGTGACTAGAAGCCAATGTGGCCGGAAGCTGATGTGACTCAAGGACTGCAGAGCCCTGTGGAATGACTGAAGAGCTCTACAAAGAATGCATCGGATTTCAACCTCTTCCTGACGAGGTCAGAGAAGAGCAAAACTACATTAGGATCTGCTGCTGTGCAACTTTTGAAACACCGAGATTCTTGAGGAAAACTGAAATGATCCACTACTCCAGCAGGTCAACACATTTCACCAAGCAGAAAATGCTATACTCAGTACTCAAGGAAACAAGCAAATAGGGAGAGAGAGAAACTGGTCAATCCTAGCTAGATACAAGAGAATTCCAATTTAGGCTCAAATTTAACACAGCTGGTAAATTACTGAATTATGCTATCTCAGGTGAAGACTACATGACTATCATGTATATGCACTCCTGCAGGTACCGACATCATCAGGAAAACGCACCTCAGATATACGGCCAAATAATCCCGGAACAAGATCTTAAAAGTGACTACGGAGTGGTCCAATGTCAGAAGAAATGTTCAAATACCATTATCCTGGATGAGTAGGTTCAAAAAAGCCATAGTTCCCGAACTTGCAGAGTATGAAATACACACTAGGGTCACAAAACAGACAAATTCTGTTACAGCAAGTGAGCTCAGAAAAGAAATGAATTTACTGGGCTCCAGAGTAAAACGGTGAGAATAAGTCACTGACTATACTAGGGCAAAGAGTTGAAATTCTAAGACCAAGACTTGGAACAAAAGGCAGCAGCCACTACTTCCCAAAGGGGGTGTCACTTCTTCAGAAGTCAACATAGTCACAGAAAAGTGGCACACTAAGCTAGACATTTGGTTTCTACCTCACCGGGCGGTGGGAACTTACCAAGTATTTCAAAGCAGAAAAGTAAGACGAGATGCCTTTTAAAAAGATAGCTCTGACCCTGGGCAATACAGGTAAGATAAAGTGCAGAAGCATAAAGACAAGTAAAACTTTCCGGAGACTGCATTAAAAAATAGTTAACGACAGTGGGGGTGGAAACAAGACGTCAAATCTGCGCAAGGTTTTAGGGGGAAGAATCAAAACAATTTTAACATCCAAGTGAATGTGAGGGAGTTAAAGAAGGCTTCAACTTGACAAACAGCCACGAACCATGGTAGACTAAGGAGAAAGGCATCCAATTTCTCCTACCTCTTCCACACACGCTGCACTCCTGTCCTCCCAAACTTGCAAGTATGTAAGCAGCACCAAGTCATACGTGCTCATGCTTCCAGGCTTTTTTGCACATGCTGTTCCAGCTATCTGCCGCCTGCTGAGTCTGGTGAACTCATTCTTCCCATGCAGTCCTTTCTCCAGGAAGCCTACCCTGACTACAACCATGACAGGCACCCTGAGTCCTCGGGTTCCAGTATCCCGCAGTGCACGACTCTGTAAAAACAGGCTCTGCACCACGGTCACTGTTTACGTCTGTCTCTTCCCCTTGACACTGGGCTCCTCTACGTCGGGACCTAGTCCCCCACCCCCTTCACTACAGTCTCCCAGCGCTTGGGACCTAGGGAGAGTTCCTTAAGTGTCTGTCGAGTGTCCGTGGACGAAGGTACTCACACCGGGCGATCTCTAAGGTCCTCTACGGTTCTGACCGTGTCGGGGTTCCAGAGTCACTGTCATTATTAAAACGTCTTCTAAGGCGGGGGGCGGGGGGGTTCCCATGTCGGCGTCTCGGAGGGTTGCAGACCTCAAGTGCCAACACCTGTGTATCGTCTCTGGGAGCGCGGCCTCCCCACCGAGCCCCGGGAACCGGGAACGAACACCCCGGCAGGCCCGGCCGATGCAGAGTCAGTCCTCCGGGCCCAGCCCTCTCAGGCCTTCAGGCCGACGGCATTACCTTGACAAGACCTCCAGATCTTCCAGCGCAGACAGGAGCCGCTCTCGCGTGCTGTTACCGCCTGCCGCTCCAGAGCCGCCTGCCGGCCGCTCCTTCTCCTTCTCTCCACTCGAAGACGCCGCCATGCTCCCCACAGGCCCGTTTCCGCGACTGCGCAGCTGAGCACTGGGGAGCCGAGGCGGGCTCCGGAGGCGGAAGCAAGAGTCACCGAGGCGGGGGAAAAGAGGCCAGTACACAGCGCCCCCTATACTCCTGGAGATGCACTGAGGGCGGCGGCGCCATCTGATGGGCGAGCGAGAGTTTCTCAGTCTAACCTAGAGAGAGAGCCGGAGGACAGGGAGGAGCAAGGCGGTCAGGTTCTCCTGCGCCTTGTCGTTTTCACAAGGAATGGGAAGTTCAACGGATTTCAAGCATTTGCGGAAATTGCATAATGACCCACCTGTTGTATCTGGTACTTTGTGAAATGGACTGGTCTCAATATTAACCTATCTTTAATCTGCATCCGTATGATGCTAACCCCGCCTTGGCTGTACCTCAGACCCTCTCCTCTGTCCTGGACGAAATTTCACACCATTTCCTGTCTCTCCAAACCTCCCAACACCTCTTTCCCCCAATTCCCACTCTCAACTTAGGACCTTGCTTTCTAACTCACTGAGAAAGAGGAGAAATCTGAAGATAGGACTCTCACACACTGCGGCCCCCACGAGTGTCCACCTGCCAGCACCGTGCCCCCCCCCCCCCCCCCCCCCCGCCCGGCTAGCTGCTGCCCGTGCACTTGCCTTGCTCCTAGCCAGAGAAATTCTCTCCCAATAGCTGTATCTTTCTGAAGGCACCGTAGTCCTCCTACCTCCCAAATGACAATGTTTCATCATATACTTATTCCTATCGCCATACCTGCTACTTTCCTAGTTTTAGAATATTCTTACCCCACTTTCCCTACCAGCAACCACTTTACTTCTTTGTTCCCCTCTGCAGCAAAACACCTACAAGGAGTTACCTAAATACTTTGTTTCCAATTCCATTTCTTCCTTATACCCATTTCAGTTAGTTTCCATCCTCATTTTCCCACCAAAACTCAGATTGTAAAGGTCATTGAAGACTGCCATGCTGCTAAATGTAATGGTCAGCACTCACCGAGCTTGGCGGCTCCTAGGCCCTGGACCTGTTAACATCCTCCTTTATCCTGGAGAACACTTTCTCCACTTGGGTTCTAGCATGCCGGTCTCTCTTTGTTGTTCTCCTTCCTCTCTGATCTCCCCTCTCCATCTCTCTGGCTGATTCCTCCACTCAACCTTGACCTCTAAACAGAGGAATGGTTGGGAGACACTTCTAAGTCCTCACCTCCCCAGCTCACTTTTGATCATCTCACCCAGTCCAGGGGCTTTAAACACTGTCTGTATGCTGACTCCAAAATTTGTATTTCCCACCCCAACCTGTCCTCTGAATTCAGGCTTGTATGCCCAGTTCTTACTAGATTCTTCTGTTACTGCACAGAGAACCGGTTCAGGTGGGGCTACACTCTGCTGGAAAATCAATATTCGCAAGACAGGTAATGGGGGGAAAGGAAAGTTTACTTTATTCAGAAGCTGGTAACCTAAGACAGTGGGCTAATGTCCCAAACACTATCTTCCCTGTCTAGGTGAAGCTGGACCGTTTTAAAGGGAAAGACTTGGGAAACGGAGGAAGGTGCTCCAGGCGGGAGAAGCAGGTGCCCTGGCGGCTAGTCCGAGGTGGACCTGACCCTGAACAGACTTGCTGACATCAGCCGCAGCCGTTTGGAGATACAGTCAGGACTTACCTTCTGGGGAAGCTTCGTCCTTCACTCCTCTAGGCCAGCAGTCTGCAGGTCTCAAGGCAAGTGGGTTAGTTCTGCTACACACCAGGGAACTTTGGTCAGCAAGCGAGGAGTGTGTAAGACTGAAGCAAGTTAGTCCTTAAGAGCAGCTGGAGGGCTGTTACAGTTCCCACTGGGTGTCTCAAATATATGGGCAAACCCGAATTCCTGATCTACGTCCCCTCTCGCCCAACACACATATCACACTTCTTGCAGCCCCAACCACCCCCCCCCCTCCCCAGCCCAGTTGATGGCAGCTTCTTCACTTTGATTTTTCAGGCAAAAGACATAGGGTTTTCCTTGTTTCTCATACATCATGTCCATCAGGAATCCAGATAGTTCTGCCTTCAGGACATGCCCAGAAGTTGTCCATGTCTCATCTTTCCACTTCTTTTTTTTTGATGTTTATTTATTTTTGACAAAGACACAGAGTGTGCATGGGAGAGGATCAGAGAGAGAGGGAGACACAATCTGAAGCAGTTTCCAGGCTCTGAGCTGTCAGCAGAACCTGACGTGGGACTCAAACTCATGAACCTTGAGATCATAACCTGAGCTGAAGTCAGACGCTTAACCAACTGAGCCACCCAGCTGCCCCTCATCTTTCCATTTCTAATCTCAGGTCCACATCTCCATCATGCCTCGGCTGCATTTACTGGGATTGCCTTTGAGCTGTTCTCTCTGCTTCTCCCCTCACATCTGCAGGCACAGCCCTTTCTCAAAGAAGCCCACCTGGCCATCCTTTTTCCTACTTGCAATCTACCCCCACATCCTATACCCTTTCCCCTGCTCTACTTTTTTCCATAGCATTTGTCCTTTTCTAACCTTCTATATAAGTTAGTTGGTGGGGGCACCTGCCCTGAGGGGACACCTCAGTTGGCTGAGCATTCCAATTCAGCTCAGGTCATGATCTCATGGTTTGTGAGTTCAAGCTCTGCCTTGGGCTCTCTGATGTCAGTGCAGAGCCTGCTTCAGATCCTCTGTCTCCTTCTCTCTCTGCCCCTCCCATGCTCATTCTCTCCCTCTGTCTCAAAATAAATAAACTTAAAAAAAAAGTTAGTTGATGTGTGTTTTGCTAATTATCTCTTCTACTGGGATGTAGGCTACATGAAGCCAGAATTTCTGGTCTTTTGCTCAGTGCTATTGCCCCAGTGCCAGAAGGCTGCCTGACAGAGTGGGCACCGATGACTATTATTGGATTTGTTGTTGACAGAGGTGCTAAAATCACCAAAGATGCTGAAAACAAACTGTAGATATCTGTAGTTTTGCCTCTAAATGGTAAAGCCTTATCTTCTGTCTTTTCTGTCCACATTCTCCTTAAGGATTCTCAAAAGCAACTCCAAATATTTATAATATCCTCAACCAGAAATGCAATATTCTGCAGCATAGTAGTAGACGCTGTCATGGTTACTTTGCAACCCAACAAACACTAGTCCGGAAGCTTATTTTCCCAGCCAGTCACCGAAGTAAGTTTGAAGGCTCATGTTCAAGATCACACTCACTAAGAGTGGGGTAGAGAGTCAGACTCAGGCAATTCTCTCCCCGTAGTCAGGCAGTGAGAAAAGGAAAACAGACCAAATACATTCATTAACTGTCTTTAAGAAGCAAAAAACCTTGACATTCTATTTCAGAGCCTTTAATCCCAGGTAAAATTACCACTCAATTCAGGATCAAGCTTCCATCTCAAAAACACCATTTATAGTTTTTGAAACCATGAATTACCTCTCAGAAAGCTACTGGGGGGAAGGGGTGGGTTCCCAGCAATTTGCTGGCTTTTAAGACAGCAATTTCAGTTTTTGTGGGTTTTTTAAAAGGTTTATTTATTTTTGAGAGTGAGAGTGTGAGCAGGGGAGGGGCAGGAGAGAGAGAGAGAGAGAGAGAGAGAGAGAGAGAGGGAGACAGCGAATCTGAAGCAGTTTCCATGCTGTCAGTGCAAAAGCCCGACGTGGGGCTCAAACCCACAAATCACGAGACCATGACCTAAGCCGAAGTCAGACACTCAACTGACTGAGCCACCCAGGCGCCCCAGCAACATCAGTTTTTAAATCAATTATAAAGCCTCAAATGTGCCGTTTAAACTGCTTTTAACAAGTCAAGTTATCTCTGGTATATCTAACTGGGGCTGCTCTACATCAAGAGAAGTTTCACAGTCTGAATAAAGCCTCTTATCTCCTTCACACCCCTGTCCTAGTTTCATCGTGAAACCTTCATCAGAACTCATCCTCCACGTTCCAAAGCACAAAAGCTCCCACTGCCCCAAACTGCTCAGTGTTCGTTAAAATTATCAGCCCCGTGGAAAGCATGGCATTTGTCTTTAACTCCCTACATTCCTGTGCCTTGAGAATAAAAAAACAGGTTAGGTTGCACATCTTATTCCCTTTAAATATTTGTGGTGTGGTTTCAATGGAAAGGCCTTCTGGAATGAACAGACCTTCTGTAAATAAAGTCTCATCTTCTCCCTGAAATTCCCCAGGTGTCTCTGAAAACTAACCGCTTCTCAGTAACTCAATAGAAAGGTGGGCAGCATTACTGGCCTCCTTTCATAGATTCACTTGTTTTTTCAATAAATGTTTACTAAGCTGTGTTTATATGCCAGGGACTATACTAAATGCTGGGCCTGTAAAGGGGAACAAGACAACAGTGGTCAAGGAAGTCTTCCTGGAGGAAGCGAAAGCAGAAACTCCTAAGAAAGCCGATGGGGCAGGAAGACTGGCAGGGATAGAGGAAGGAAAAACTAGAGTAAGGAGTTAATGTCAGATAGAGAATGGTTAAAATATTTCACTGACTTCTTTTTTAAGTATGCTTTTAAGTTTATTTATTTTGAGAGAGAGAGTAAGCATGAGAGTGCGGAGGGGCAGAGAGAGTGAGAGAGAATCCCAAGCAGTCTCTGTGCTGCCACGGCAGAGCAAGAAAGCGACCCTGGGCTTGAACCCACGAAACGTGAGATCGTGACCTGAGCCAAAATCAAGAGGTGGACGCTTAACTGACTGAGCCACCAGGCGCCCCATAACTCAGATGCATCGTGGATTGAATGGTAGACCTCCAAAAAGATATGTCCACATTCCAGAACCTGCAAACGTGACCTTATTTGGAGAAAGGGTCTTCGGAGAATTAGTTAAATTAAGGACCTCAAAATGTGATGACCCTGGGTTATTCAAGCAGACCTTAGATCCAGTGACAAGTGTCCTTATGTGAGACACAGAGAGGAGACCCTGGAAGAAGGGAAGGCCATGTGAGGACAGAGGCAGAGATTAAAGTGATGCAGCCACAAACCAAGGAACGCCCGCAGACACCAGGGCCAGGGAGAAGCAAGGAAGAGCACTGTCCTAGACCCTTCGAGGGAGACAGCTCTGCCAGCGATTTGGGGCTTCTGGCCCAGAATGAATGTCTGTTGTTTTTTAGCTACCCAGTTTATGCCAATTTATTACAGCAGCCCTAGGAAACTAATACAAACTGGTTTGAATGAGTAGACATTCTAAATTAGATTCTGGGGCGCCTGGGTGGCTCAGTTGGTTGAGCATCTGACTTCGGCTCAGGTCATGATCTCACGATTCATGAGTTCCAGCCCTTCGTGGGCTCTGTGCTGACAGCTCAGAGCCTGGAGCCTGCTTTGGATTCTGTGTCTCCCTCTCTCTGCCCCTCCCCCACTCACACCCTGTCTCTCTCTCACTCTATCAAAAATAAATAAACATTAAAAAAAATTTAATTAGATTCTAAGGAAATACAGGTTCATTTCTTCTCATAAGTAAAACAAATTGCTAAGTGTTTCTTGGGTGCCTGAAGATTAATAAACTAAATGCATTAATATTAGCAGCGTCGATTTCTTGTATCATGAGCTAAAACAATTAAAGACATCTTGGGCTCAGGGCAGTGGCGGGGTGGGGGTGAGGGGGTCCTGGGTTGCTCAGTTGGTTAAGCATCCAACTCTTGATTTAGGCTCAGGTTACGATCTCCAGGTTTGTGAGTTTGAGCCCTGTGTCAGGCTCTGCACTGGCCTCTCTCTCATCCTTTCTCTCTCTCTCTCTCTCCCTCCCTCTCTCTCTCTCTCTCTCTCTCTCTCTCTCTCTCTCAAAATAAATAAATAAGCTTCAAAAAGTCTTGTGCTTGGGGCACCTGGGTGGCTCAGTCAATTAAGTGTCTGACTTCAGCTCAGGTCATGATTTCACGGTTGGTGGGTTCAAGCCCTGTTCTGGGCTCTGTGCTGACAGCTCGGAACCTGGTACCTGCTTAGGATTCTGTATCTCCTTCTGTCTCTCTCTTCTTCTGTCTCTCTCTTTCTCTCTCTCATTCAAAGATAAATAAATAAACTTAAGAAATCTTGTGCTCATTAGTAGAAGTCCAGGTTACGGATTAAACGCTGAAAGAGATCTCGGAGGTCATCTGCTCTAGTCTGACCCCAGCCTGTGATTAAACATTTTCTGCTAGAGGAAAGCTAGCTTCCTCAACCGTCAGTCATTTTCATTTATTTTGAGCCCAAAGTACATGATGATAATTTTCACACATTGGACCCAAACTGTGTTCTGAGGTCATAAGTAATACATTTAATCTGTCTTTCACAGAATAGGCTGTCAAGGTTTTCTTCTTTATTTTTTTCTTCTCAGTGTGAACTGTATTTATAGAATTAACAAGGGAAAAAGTGGTTATGTTTTCAAATATGTATTTCAAAATCTCAGTTTTAGATTTCAAAATAAAACCTGAATAATTCATTTTTTAAAAAGAGGCTAAATATTATGCTGGATATTTATACATAACCATTATTTTGTTATAGTTTCATTGAGATGCAATTGACATATAATACTGTATAATTGAAGCTATACAACATAATGGTTTGATATGTGTGTATATTAAGAAATGATTACCAGAGTAAGTTTAGTTAACTTCCATCTCTCAAGTTTTTCTCTTAACTATGATTTGTTAATGTTTTTTCTTATTATAAAAAGTATAAAAAATAAAGGCAAACCAAAAGAAAAGCATGTTCATCTTTAAAAATCTAGGAAATATAAAGAAAAAATAAAATCACCTTTTAACCTTCCATTAAGAAACACATATTGTTACCATTTTACTGTAATTTCTTCCCAGCTTTTTACTTTCCATACCAATCATCCCTAGTTCCTTCAGTAGCACCTCATTTAAAAGGGTTTCTAGATGTTTCATTACTCTATCATCTCTTTCACACATTCTAGTTGGTCCTTCATAATATACAGCAACTCAACATGAAGGTACAGTTTGTCTACAGCTAAATAAAAGGGGACTTTTCTTGTGCTCTCGAGAATCACTGTAGTCAAATTAAAAGATCGGAGCCTTTGCAATATTGTAGACTGCAGTTTAAGTCTTGATTCCATTGACTTATGGCCTCTGTGTTTCAGATTCTCCGTCTACAAATGGGGATAATCATACTCCTTTGAAAGGTTCTCGGAAGACATAAAATAATATATATAAAGTGCTTGTTACATGATATGTGGAAATATTATATGTTATAATGATAGCTAATATTTATCGAGCCAAGTACTGCTGAATGCTCTATAAGTACAATTATTCTCCCTGTTTACAGACAAGGATACTGAGGCCCAGAAAGTTTAGGCAATCTCGCCCAGCTCACACATCTTGGGAGGTGACAATCTGAATTCCAAAACTGTGTTTTTCACCACTACACTATGTTGTACAGCAACTAACATTATAACTGCTTTACTTTCCTCAATGCATCCTAGTATTACAGTAACTTTTTGGAAGTCATGTAATTTTTGCTGATTTATTTTAAGTTTGCAGTTTATTAAAGCAATTCCTAAATGGAAGCAACCAATATATCTTTCAATATGTTGGAAGAGTAATAGAATAAACAAACATTAGTATGTCCATGTAACATGTTACTATTCATCAATAAAAAAGAATGAGTTATCTGGGGCACCTGGGTGGCTTAGTTGGTTAAACGTCCAACTTTGGCTTGATCTTGATCTTATGGTTCATGGGTTCAAGCCCCGAGTTGGGCTCTGTGCTGACAGTGTGGAGCCTGCTTGAGATTCTCTCTCTCCCACTCTCTCTGCTCCTCCTCCACTCTCTCTCTCTCTCAAAATAAATAAATAAACATTAAAAAAAAGAGCTATCAAGCCATGCAATGACATGAAAAAATATTAAACACATATTGTTAAGTGAAAGAAGTCAGTCTGAAAAGGCTACATTCTGCATGATTCCGTTTATACTACATTCTAAAAGAGGCTTAACACATTGGGATGGGAAACAGATCGTGGTTGCCAGAGGCTCAGGAAGTAGGAAGGGTTGAAAAGGTGAAACACAGAGGATTTTTTAGGTGGTGAAACTATTCTATACAATGTTGCAGTGGTGGATACATGACACTATGCTTTTGTAAAAACCCATAGACCTTTACAGCACAAAGAGTGAACCTTAATGTATGCAAATTAAAAAATTATTTAGGAGGTCAGAATACCCTAGGGAATGTGACAAAATCAACTTACTATATTATAAATGTATGAATCAACCTCACTGAAAGGGGTGAGTATAAAAGGTGCTGATCTAAGTAACTTTCATCTGTAAGACTAAAGGCAAAATAAATGATATATAAATACTGTAGTCTAGGTAATAAAGTTTTTTCCCAATGGAGTATAGGTTAACAATTCTGAAACTACTATACATGTATGCTGGAATTGAACAGTTAAATAAATAGATGGTAGGTGTGGGAGCCAGATTTCTCCCTGTTGGGGTAAGATATTATAAACAAGCAAGGTGAGAAGGCTAGAATAATCCATGTGGTAGTGGATTAGAGTTGGACACATCAGTATGAACTCATGTTTACTTAATGGAGATACAGATGGTTACAAAGAGAAATATTTATATGTGTGTGTGTGTGTATATATATCCTGATTAGTACATACACATATATTTCCTTGATCCATCTTCTTGAGAGGGCCTAGAAGCAACAATCCCTGTCCCCTCATAGCAACAAGCACACTTAGGGTCTTGATCTTGGTTCTTGGTTTCTAATACCATTCTTCATTTCCTTGGAGAAATGGCTGATTTGAGCACTGGGACAAGAAATATACAAGATGAACCTGGGGCATCTTGTAGCTCCAGCAAGTAAGAAATGTTAAAAGAAAAAAATCTACAATGGTGGGGTATGTCAAAGGGTCATCAGGGCCAATGAAAGAATTCCTAATGATGAAAGGTAGAACAATCTGAATAACAAAATAAATAACACAGTGCTGAATCATAACCTAAAATACAAAATAAGTATCCATGAGTACATGCTGATGTAAATAAGTGATTGGATAAATCAATAAATTGGGGAGAATAGACAAATCTCTCATGTAGAATTCTACATAATTTATGTAGGTGCTCAACACACAAGGAGTTGGTGCATAAACTCCCTGCTCCCCTAAATGTATGCTGCTCATGGTAACTTTCTTCCAAAGAGTGCAGTATGTATGGAAAGGGTAGGGGGAGAAACCTTACAGTGGAGAAATCTAACAAATACTACCTCAGCCATGTGATCAAAATTAATATCAACAGAAATAAGTCAATCATAAGTATCCTTGATATAATGTGATGAGAATAGCACTTTACTGTTCTGGTCTTCCTCCAAACTCATAATCTCATCAGACAAATCCCAACTGAGGAACATTCTACAAAGCAGCTGACTTCTCCAAAATGTCAAGGTCATCAAAACCAAGGAAAGTCTGAGAAACTGGCACAATCAAGAGAAGGAGCCCTAGGAATCATGACAACCAAATGTAACGTGGTATCCTGGATGGATTCTGGAACAGAAAAAGAATACGAGGTAAAAACTAAGGAAATCTGAAGAAATCATGGGCTTTAGTTAATAATAATGTATTAGAATTGGTTCATTAATTTTGACAAATGAACCATATTAATACGTCAATAATAGAGGAAACTGGTGTAGAGTATATGGGAATCTCTCTACTATCTTCATAATTTTTTCTGTTAGTCTAAAACTATTCTAAAATATAAGTCTATTTTCAAAATTCTGATGTTTTTCAGGCAAACTACCATTAAACCATGTTAAATTGCTCAACGATGTTTACAATATTATAATTTATATAATTGTTGCTCGGGGAAGAACAAAGTAGGATATTAATATCATAATCCCTTGCTATACAACTGTTAGTTTTTATAGTAGTTTCTATTCTCTTTCTTCTCTTACAATCTCTTACAATAATTCTTCATTTATTTTTCCAAAAGTTCCAACTTATCAGGAAGTTTTCATGCCCCTTTTTTTTCTGGAAGCCTTGCCTCCTAGAGTCCTCTGGGTCCAGTGAGGATGATTTTGTGAGAGGCTAATTTACTGTTGTGCAGGCATATAGTCTTCTGGTGATATAACCTGATTTGAGGATAGAATTTAAGGTAGTTGGAAGAAGGAATGAATTGCATACACTGTAAATGTTCTTTTCTGTTTTTCTCTGCTAGTGTTTGCTGAATAAAGTCAATACAGTTCCAATCCAAAGCAAAGATATGTGATGTTTCAGTTAGCCCCAATAGCTTTAGTGCCTTTAAGAATCTTCTGGGATGCAGCAGCCATCATTCAACAAATCAATGCAGCTGGGGTATGGTCAATTAACCAAATACAAATCCACCTAATTATACCTTTACCCACATTGCTTCGGTTGACACACAAGGCATCCATAATAGATTGTGCCAAATTCATGAACTTCAAATACAATATTTAAAAAAAGTCTTCTACGTTTAACATTCTTAAACAACAACCAAAATAAATAAATAAATAAAAGTTTGAGGACAAAAGAACTTTGTTTTGCATGGAATAACACATGTTTAAATTTGTCCTCATGAATGTTGGCCATGTCTTTTTAATTTCATATAACCACTACCTACCACATAGTAAAGGTTCAGCATTTTTATTGAAGTTGGTTGACTTTCCTCACATCTTAATGTGAAGATCAGTTTTACATTCATTTTAACTTTTGTTTTCTCTGAGATCTAAATATTTATTTTGGCTAGATTGAGGGAGATTTCCCAGAAAACTTTCCTTTTTGGCTGCTAGAAAGTTAGTTCCCTTCCTGTCTCTAACTGTGGACACAATTCAGAAAAGATTAACTATAATCTCCATGCTGCCGGTTTGTTTTTCATTTCCTTGCATTTCAAATCCTGTTCATTTTCGTGTGTTAGCCTCTCACACGATACGCAGATGCCTGATAAATGTTTACTGATTTGATTTAATTTAGAAAAACACCTTGTGAGAGCTAAACACTATAGTTCAATTGGCAAAATTGGCCTCAGATCACCTTAATCTTGTCTCTCTGAATGTTTATCGCAATCCAAAAAGTACTGTATGACCCTGTGTGCAAATGAGTCACTGTATCCCCTGCAAAAGCAGAGATAAATATTGAAGTGCCAGGAAATGAAGAATTGAACCCACCTCAAAACCACCAAATTCCCAGACCATTTATATTCCCTTAGTATAATGACATCATCATTCTTTCCCATTTTTCCATTTACTTTCAAATTCATCCATCCTCGTATTATCTGATTTTGACCCCAACCAGAAGATTTTTCCCATTAAAGACATAAGGATGAGTTTCCTGCTAAGTGTTTGAATAAAAGCAATGAGGTTAAAGGAGGTATCTTGGCACTCATCAGGACAGAACAGTGGCTTCTTTGTCTTTTCAGATCCTCTGGTGCTTGGCCCTTGCCTCTTCTTGGATAACTTGTTGCTCTTTGACATGCTGGGCTTCGGCCAGGTCTGGTCCTCCAACCAACCCACAAGTTATTCCCTTCAGGCTGCCCCAAGCCAGCAGTGAGCACAGTGACTCTCTGTCCTCAGCAATCAGGCTTCCAGAGACTGGCCTGCCCATTTTGTGAATCTAACACCTGATATAAAATTTCTAATTACAGACACCAATTTCTCCCTCCTAGGAGATCTGAAAATGCAAGCTCCACTCTTTGTTAGGCCCTTTTATTTTCATTGGAAAGCCCCTGCCAAACGTTGGCCACATTTCACTCTGTCTGATCCATGCTTTTTTATCTCTTCTCAACCAGACAAACGCATAATGCTTCATTTGCTGGATGACCAGGCAATCCATTTCCAAGATCGGCTTGTACACAATGCTCCTGTTGGGCCAATGTGCTGTGCACAGCGCTCCAAAGGTATTTCTTGGGCTCTGGCGGGACTACTGTGTGGTTCCTCAACAAAGGCCTTACAATTTCTGAGTGAATTTAGATCATTCAGTTTTAGCTGCATCGGTGGTTCTTCCCTGAGTCTTTAGACACCAGTCCTGCTGTGGGTTTAATGCTGGATTTAGAGGTGAAATGGTGGAATTGTGGAACATAAACATTTGACAAGTGACCATTCTGACAGAGGCATATTTAAATCTTTTGCAAAATTATGTCTTTTTGGTTTGCTTGCATCCTAAGATATTGGTCAGTCAACTTTACAGCCACAGTTCTACTGGAGAGCCTGGCCCCTGTCGGTGCCTCAAGTACAGTGAGATGGGGAGAAGTCCAGGGATTATAAAGCTCCAACTAATCCTCTTTCTTATTCCAAGTAATACTTGATATTCACACGGTTTCTGTAGGGTATGCATGCATCCCAGGGACCTGGGTAGTACTCACAATGGCCCCAGGCAGTAGGGAAAAAGAGACTGCTGAGGTCTGACACTGCCCTGGGCTGTCGGTACAAGACAAAGGGTCAAGGTCAGAAGGGATCAGAGAGAGACGAGGAATCCTGGACTAGTCTGCAGGGAAGAGCAGATAGTGCACAGGCCTCTGTCAGGGACAGTTGGCAAACATTTGGCTAGACTGTCTCCTTCTCGCATTTCTTTCAGGAAATAATACAGTAGTGGAAAACTGAAGAGGGTTAGATTAAAAAAAAAAAAATCTTGTGTCAACTCTGGGCCCAGGCCTTCCTGTTCATTCATTCATTCAGTGATATTTTTTGTTTTAATTAATTAACTTATTTATTTATTTATTTTTGAAAGAGAGCGCTAGAGACAGCGCATGTGCAAGTGGAGGAGGGGCAGAGAGAGAGAAGGGGACAGAGGACCCTAAGCGGGCTTCACGCGCACAGCGGAAAGCCCAATGTGGGGCTTGGACCCACGAACAGTGAGATCATGACCCAAGTTGAAGGCAGACACTTAACTGACTGAGCCACCCAGGTGCCCCCATTCAGTGATTTATTGAGCAGTGATACTAAGTACTGTTCCAGATTCTTACAATACAGCAGAGGATGAACCAAATAAGTTCCCTGCCCTTTTAGAGCTCACCTTCTAAATGGGGATGGAAGATAATTAATGAGCAAACATGCCAGATAATTTTAGTTTATGATAAATATTATGAAGGAGTGGGGGCCATTTTACATAGAGTGGCTAGTGAAGGCCTCTCTGAGGAAGGTGATATTTTAGGTAAGACCTAAAGGATAAAAAGGGGGACCTCACCATGCAGCAATCTAGGGAAGATAGTTCCAAGCAGAATGAACAGCAAGTACAAAGGGGCTGTTTCCTAACACCTGGAATTATATGAGGCCCTGAGGAGGCTGGAGCATAGTGAGTGAAGCAGTGGGTTCGATGAGCTGAGCGTGTCACACAGAGGCCTCATCATGTGTCCCGTAGAGCTCTTGCAGGTCATGCAGGGAGTTAGTATTTTAGTTTTGTTACAATGGGAGTGTAGAGGGCAGTCATTAGGTTGCTTTAAGGTGAGCGTCACAAGATTCCAACAACCTAGTAGTCATTTGATCTTCAAGGTCACAGAGACAAATCAGATTTTGAGTAACTGTGTTAAACATTTCAATCATGTTGTCTATCAGGATTACAGCCCCTACGAAGGGAAGCTTCTCTTCTAACAGATCTGCTTAAGATATATCAAGTAGAACAAAGGTACATCCAACAAAGTCATGAACTGCCCCTGCTCCCAATATCTAATAGTATCAGTGACCTAAGGTTGGGCCACACTCATTTGTCATCTTTTTTTTTTGAGAGACAGAGGGCACAAGTGAGCAAGAGGCAGAGAGAGAGGGAGAGAGAGAATCCCACGAGGGGCAGAGAGAGGGAGAGAGAGAAGTGGGGCTCATGTTCACCCAAAGTGGGGCTTGTGCTCACCTGATGTAGGACATGAACTCGTGAACCATAAGATCATGACCTGAGTGGAAGTCAGATGCTTAAGTGACTGAGCCACCCAGGTGCCCTTTATCAAATATTTATGAAGTGACTGTTATATGCCAGGGATATAATGGTGAGCAAAACAGACACCTTCCTTGCTACCCTCAAGCTTACACTCTACCTAGAAAGACTGACAATTAAATAGGCAAACATAAGTTATTTTGCTAAGATAGGGAAAGTGCAGTGCTATGGGAGCATATAACAGCATAGTCAAGTAACCTGATCAAGGAAGACTTCCTGGAAGAAGTGATGTTTAAGATGAGAGCTGAAGACTAAGTAAGAGAAGTCCAGTTCTAGAAGAGGAAGAGCTTTGCTAATGAAGGAACAGCATATAACCAGAGGTGAGAGAAAACATAGCATATTTTAAGCAACTTAAATAATTTCAGTATGATGGGAGGTAGAGTACAAGATTGAGAAGAAATGAGGCTGGTGAGGTACCTAGGGACCAGGTCATGAGGCTACAACATGAAGTGTATTATAAGAATGTTAAGGGGTGCCTGGGTGGCTCAGTTGGTTAAGCGGCCGACTTCGGCTCAGGTCATGATCTCGCAGTCCGTGAGTTCAAGCCCCGCGTCGGGCTCTGTGCTGACAGCTCAGAGCCTGGAGCCTGTTTCAGATTCTGTGTCTCCCTCTCTCTGACCCTCCCCCGTTTATGCTCTGTCTCTCTCTGTCTCAAAAATAAATAAACGTTAAAAAAAAAAAAGAATGTTAAAATATCTGTACTTTATCGTGTAAGCAACGGGAATTCTCTGAAGTGTATGGAAAATGGATTGGGAGGGGAGGAAGACAGTGGTAGTAAAATCATCGTAGTAATTCAGGTGAGAAATGGTAGTCATTTGACCAATAGTAGTCGTAGAGATGGAGGAAAGTTGACTGATTACAGATACATTTATCCACAGCTTGAAAAGATAACCTGGCATCAACTCTCTTTGTGAAAAATTAAGGAGAGAGAGAGAATGAAATTAACACAAAGAAAAGCCAAAGAGGCCGTGATAAATTGTGTAAGCCAGATTTATAAGGCGGTAAGGATATGTAGATGCTGTGAGGAAAAGGAAAGGTATGCAGAGTACAGGGAAAGAAAAGGGTAGTGGGAAAGAAGAGTACATGTGGCCCATGAGAGAGGGAGGGGAGTGAGTGTCAGTCCCTAGCAGCCCAGTTCCTGACAGTTTTCCAGTTCAATTCCCAAAAGTTTCAGTCAGCTTTATCCTGTGCTCTGTTCATAAATTCCTATGATCTCTGTCTCCCTTATTGCTGCATCGAAAGGATCCTACCCCTGCTCCATTACACAAGCTAGTTTGATTGAGTTTTATTTCTTGCAACTTAAGGAATTTGAATAAAACAGTAATGGTTATACAAGTGAATTCTTCAAGAAGTGAATTAATTAAAACGGAATGCAAATTAATGCAGTTATAATGAAAAATATAACTCCTGAGTGATCATAGATGTTCGGGTTTACGGATCAACTACTTTTCAATGTGGTTAGTCCAGCTATGATCCAAAAGTAGCTTCAAGAGCATAGATTCAGAACAAAAAGTATTGAATGGCCTCATGTCTAATGGACCCGTTTCTCTCCCACTCAGTCTCTAGGGGGTGATGCTGAACGGCAAGAAACCACTTCTGAGGCAAGACAGCACAAACCCTGAGGTGGTTACTCTTGGAAGATGTGGCAAAAGAACCTGGAAGAGAAGCTACCTCCTGGTGAAGAGGTAAAGAGCCAGGGGGAAGTGAAGGGATGATGGAAACCCAGGTTGATCAATCATGTTGGACATCAGGAAGATGGGGCGGAATGGGACAAGGCTCCCAAGTGTGATGACCATTGGGAGATCAGTTTGGCTGGGTACAGTACAAGAAAATTAAGCAACCTATCATGTTTCAGGCCTTGTGTAGGAGCAAAACAAATGATGATCTGGCCCATGTTCTCAGGGACTTACAGTCTAGTGAGAAACACAGACATGTACACAGGTAACATAAGGTGGAAAGGGAGAAGACAGGTAAGCACAGGTGTTATGGGTTTACAAAGAGGTTCAAGATATAACAGCTGAGCTCAGACATAAAGGTCAAGTCATAGTTACACAGCAATGTGAGGAAGAGCAAAATTACAAGTGTATTTGAAGGAGCTGAAGTACCAGAAGCAGGCTGTATTACTAGAATGTAAAGAGAAAAGTAGGGAATAGCAGAAGAAAAGTCTGGAGGGTTAAAGGAAAGTCATATCATGAAAGACATTTTTATTTCCAAGACTTAAAAAAAAAATGGTAAAAGTTTTTTCAACAAAAATGTTTTCCCAACTGCAAAAATGAGTACACTAATTATATCTTCCAATTATAAAAACAAAAACAAACCCCAACAAACTAGAAACATAAGGAAACTGACAAAACACCATTATAATATAGCCATTGGTAAGTAGATTTTTAAATTCCAAATACCAAATAAACACAAAATAACATTCTATGGAAAAATTTAATCAAGCTCAATTTAGTAGAAACATGTTAGGATATGGACACTACAAAAGGTGAATATAGACCTTTCTCTTTGTGAGATAGAAACAAGCACCATATATTCTTTTCTATTTTGATGAAGCATCTACTAATATGGGTCATGTATTTAGCTACAAAGAAAATCTTAACAAGAGATCTTAGAGATTTTATAAAGTTTTTCTGATTGGATTCAATTAAGCTAGAAATCAATAAAATTTGACTTGGTTTTATAAGAGGTCACCGAGTGCTTTTTAAGCAAGAGAGCAACACAATCATGTAGCAAATGGGTTGGAGGGGAGTTGGGAGAGACAGGAGGAAGGAAACCAGGTAAAGAAATATTGCAACAGTCCCGGGAAGCAGTAATGTGGGTCTGAAACAAGATAGGAAGAGTGGGGAATGAAAAGGAGTAGACAACTTCAAATATATTTAGTAGATAAATAACAAGGGCTGACTAACTGAATTTAGATGAAAGGGAAGTGTGGGTAGGGGGATGGAGAAGAGTTAAATGATTAAATTAGGTGGTGATGTGGGGAAGGTAGTATCATCAATTTAGATGAAAAAGACATGAGAAGGAACAGGTCTGGAGAAATGGGGAGTTCATCTTTGAGCTTGATGAATTTGAGGAACATGGCCCAAAGTCCAGTTTAAGGATACAAAGAGAACTATATACATTGCTATTACCAGGATGATTATTCTTTTTTTGTAGAAATTCAGAAGCTCCTCTTCTATTTGGTGCCCAGAAGGGAATGAGAGTGGCTTATCAAGAGTACTTAGTAGAACTTTCACCACCTACTTCTTACACCCAGGAACAATTAAGACAGGTTTAGGAGTATCTTAGATGGGACAGCATGAAATCTTGCCATTTGCAACAACATAGATAGAATTAGAAAGTATTACGCTAAGTAAGTCAGTCAGAGAAATACAAATATCATATGATTTCACTCATTTGTGGAATTTAAAATACAAAACAGGTAAACATAAGGGAAGGGAGGCAAACAGAATACAAAAACAAAGAGGGAGACAAACCATAAGAGACTCTTAAATACAGAGAACAAACTGAGGCCTGCTGGAGTGGTTGGGTGGAGGGTGGACTAAATGGGCAAGGGGCGTTAAGGAGGACACTTGCGATGAGCACTGGGTGTTATATGTAAGTGATGAATCACTAAATTCTATTCCTGAAATCATTATTAGACTATATCTTAACTAACTTGGATTTAAATTAAAAAAAAAAAAAAAAGACGGGGCAAAAAATGTCCAATCCAATTGGGAAGATAATACTAAGGACTATATAGCCAGTGCCACAAATGTCCACTAAAGCAATTGTCCACTATTGGAAGAGGAGGCAGGCTGTATGTGAAATAAGAATGGCCTTACTTTTAATAAGTCATGGGGAAACACCCCCCCCGCACCCGCCACACACACACCACATACACAAAGTCCTAGGAGACACAGAAGTCTTTAGGGTGCAGGATGGATCATAAATAATGGCTCACAGATAGGAATAAGCTGAGAGGTGGGAGGGAGCCGTGGAAGTCTCAGGACGCAGAGGAGCACGCTGGGGAGCAGAAGGGAGAGAGAGGGAACCCAAAGCATGGAAAGGAGTTGGAGCTCATCAGGGCAGACAAAGGGCGATGTGGCAAAGACTGTGTCAAGAAGCTAGTGTTACTTCATGGCTCTTGTGTAAATTAAAGCCATTAAAATTAATTTTGCCCTGTGAATTTTCCTGAGAATTTCTCTACACTTCTTTGGATAATTGATATCCAAGACCAATGAGGTTCAAGAGAAACTTTTATCTAACACGGACATAAAGATAAAGCCTTACTTTTTGTTTTCACATTTGAGGATTAAAGGATTTTGAGTACTTGAGGGGGCTTAGTAAGTGTTGATTACAATGATTTAGAAAATCCTTAGGGCGTCAAGTGGTGACGCAGCATAAGCCTTCTCAGAGAGTGTATTTAACACTTACAGGCCCAAAGTCACGTGGTACAGAGGGCATGGCCAGGGAAGAGACAGACCTGCTTGGCCAAGTGGTCTCAAGAAAATGATATGATCTGTTTCATCTGTGGTTTTCTAGACTGTAAGATAGGAATTGTAATTTCTTCACTTATTCACCAAGTGTTTTATGAGTGCCCACTATGTACCAACTACTGCTCTACCTGCCTTGTAATATTATTTTGAGAGTTAAATGAAATAATATAAATGAAAATACCTAGCATAGTGTCTAGAATCTATCAGGTTCTAATTATATTCACTCTTCTAACCAAGAGGATTTTTGGGGTATCTGAGTCATTATTGGGTCAGGCCAACAAAGGGCCAAGACACTCAGGGTGTTTGTTACAAATATCAGGGTGTTTTGTGGAGCAAAAGAATTGACTGACTTGTGAATCAAGAATGTGAAGACCTTTAATACATTTTTGAAGCAGTAGGATGGAGGGCAAAATGTTGCCTTCAGGGAAGTGAAGCAGGTCTAAGCCATGGTTATTCTAGGAAGCCTGTAGAGGGTGTGATGGAGCACCAAGTTAAGATCCATTGGAAATATGAATGTTCTCCTGGGTCTAGAACATTTAGAAAGAACTACAAGGTAGTTTGTTTCATCAACATGTTCAGAGTTAAGGTGCATGACAAAATAATTGTTCTGAGACATCTTTAACTGTAAACACTGCAGTGCACCCACTGAAGCCTAGAAAGTGAATTTGCAATTCAGGATAAATATTTTGAATTGACTGGATAAGGGCCTTGATAATGCAGACATTCGTGTTTTCCAGTGCTTCAAAGCTTCAAGTAATTCATTTGAAAAAAAGAAAGGAAGAAAGCTGATCCAAGCTGCAAAACATGTTTTCTCTCAGTATTACTTTTGCTTCTGAAGTGGGCTGGTTTCATTATCAAAGGGTGTGGCATTTTCCACTTGTCTTTTATAAACTGAACTTTAGCCCAGACCCTGAAGAGCCTAATGAGGTTGGTCAGAGGTCACAATGAGATGGAATATGCCTGACCCAAAGAGAAAATGGAAAGATCAAGGCCATTTGCAGGTGCCCCCTTAGTGCTCAGAAAGGCCATCACATTACTTATAACAATGTGTGATTGACTGTAACTGCCCTTAAGGAGCTTCTAGTCTATTGGAAAAGATTGAGAGATAAATGGGCAGTTACACCCTTTGATACACCCTGTCCATGGAGTAGCAATCCTGAGAGGCAATGGCTCTATCTATTTGACGTAGACTTCGTTATGGGTTTCTTGGGCCACTGAGCAGTCCTCATAATGGATAGACTTGTGGGGGAATGAGGGGTGGAGGAGATTTGGGAATGCAGTCAGTGTGGCCTTGCTTGCAAGCTTCAGTGTGGCAGTGGTGAGTTCCAGAGAACCATTTGTTGCTATTGAAGGATTTGGTCAGGTCACCCACAGCAAAACCTGTATCCCTCCACGGCAACTCAGACACTGACAAAATGGAATAATAAGAGAACAGTAATCCGTTGATCCCTCCAAGAAATGGAGAAATGGCCTCCTCATGAAGGCCCCTGCAGACCTGTAAGCAGCCATGAGGGGGCAGTCTCCAAAAACAGCATGCCCAGGAACTGAAAGAGCTGGGGGTATGGAAGGCCTGCAGTTCCCCTCCCTGAGCAATGCTGACCTTTGGGAGGAGGTTGTGCCATAAGAAAGGTCATCGGATAACAGAGTCTTTGCCATTCTCCTGGCCTGTGGAACTTGGGAACATAGATAGACTCTCAACTAACTGCATGGAAAACAGCCCTGGGACTCTCTTACACAAGGGTACCCCTTGGTAGATGATTCACACAAATGCCAAGCTTATAATTCATACGTTCATCAAGGGGGGTATGTTGGAGAGGAGGGCCAAACATACCATACAAAGGGAAAGCTTGATTTGTAGAAGATTATTCTGCAGCAATTGCCTCTATTAAGGAGGTAACAGAGCAGGGTGTTTAAAGAGCATGGACTTGGGAGCTAAATGCTAGGGTTTCAGGCTTGACCTGATTTCTTTTTCTCTGAGACTTTGAGCAAGTTTCCTCATCTCCTAAGTCTCTGCTTCTTCATCTGTTGAAGGGGATAATAAGGGGACCTATGTCACAGAGTTGTTAAGACTAATGTGAATAATCCAAGTCAATGCTGGCATATAATACATACTTGATAAATAGCATACGTATAAAGTATGGCCTGACTTATAAAATGTGAATCATAACCTATTTGTCCAAACATAAGCAAGATTTCTACTTAATTGCTCATAGAGTAGTAACTGGTCATGGGGTGGTGATTGGAAAAGATGAACTGGGACACAAATCAAAAGCATATTCTGCGATATGCCCTTTTTTTCTAAGATGCTCAAAAATCCCTCACTGATCTAAAGTTTTTATGGAACATAGTTTGGAAACCATTGCGTTATTGGACCAAAAATAAAAGCTATATTTCCTAGGGGCACCTGGCTAACTCAGTCAGTGGAGCATGTGACTCTTGATCTCAGGGTTGTGGGTTCTGGCCCCATGATGGGTATGGAGAGTGCTTGAAAAATAAAATCTTAAACAACAACAACACTGTATGTCCTAAACTGATTATAGTGAGGTCAGGCATACTTCCCACTTGTGCTAGAATAACCAGAGGCAACATTTAAAGTTGGGCCTGCTGAAGGCGTTCCTTCTAACGCTTGGTGTCTATGCCAACAAGTGTGATCTTGATTTTATTTGAAGGGTTTATGACTGACAGTGTCATGGGAAACAGTTAACAAGAGACCAGCTTCAAGGAAATAAAAATCTGTTATTTGGGGGGCACCTGGGTGGCTCAGTAGGCTAAGTGTCTGACTCTTAGTTTCAGCTCCAGCCATGATCTCCCAGTTTGTAGGTTTGAGCCCTACATTGGGCTCTGCACTGACAGTGTGGAGCCTGCTTGGGATTCTCTCTCTCCCTCTCTCTGTCTCTCCCTCTCCCTTGCTCACTCCTACTGTCTCTCTCAAAATAAATAAATAAACTTAAAAAATCCATTATTTGGAGCTACTGTGAATATACACAGAATCTTTTAAAACATGAATAATAGGACATTGGTGAGATAGTGAGTAAAAAATTTAAGTGCCTGTGTATTTCATATACTAATACAAATGATATTATTTTAAACAAAGGACATAAAAAGCAGGTGAGAAAACTTTGACTAAGAAATTAACCACCTCGAATTTGCCTAGTGTTCTAAGAACTGACCAGGGCTTTTGTTAAGTTGCTTAAGTCATTTAAACATGTGATGTGAACTGTAATTTCTATTTATGTTAAGAAAAAGGCTCTGAAATGTAGATCGTCATTCAAGGATGACTAGAGGTTAAATCTGAGATTCATTAATTTTTAAGGCTTGTGGTTTTCAGATATTACCTCTGGGTGGTGACATTGAGGGAAAGGCCTGGGGGAAAGTTATCCCTGGCTTCTGGGAGTTCTTTGTCTCACATCTACCCTCCCCTGGGGTCCCTTCTCCTCTCCATTCCTCAGCCTTAGTCTCCCCCATGTAGCAAAGGGTTAGGAGTTGAATTTCATGTATTTAATTACACATGCCTCGCAGGAAAAATTCCGTGGACAAGGCTGTGACCAAATGATAAGGCTACAAACAGCGACTAATTAAGAACGCCAAGCATATGTGAACAGTTTTGTTATTTCAGAATAGAGATTAATAAAGTTAATGTTTTAGGGGCACCTGGGTGGCTCAGTTGGTTAAGCTCCGACTTCGGCTCAGGTCATGATCTTGCAGTTCGTGGGTTCGAGCCCCACATCGGGCTCTGTGCTGACAGCTCAGAGCCTGGAGCCTGCTTCGGATTCTGTGTCTCCCTCTCTCTCTGCCCCTCCCCCACTTGTGTTCTGTCTCTCTCTATCAAAAATAAATAAATGTAAATAAAAAAATAAAAAATAAAATTAATGTTTTATATATTTAATAATGCAAACTCTATATTATTATGCCAGTAGACAATCAGGCATAACTGGTATATGCAAATTTTACTTTCGTAGCTTAACTCTTCTCACTTTTGGTCCTCACAATAGTACCATCATGGCAAAGCAGGGTTGGGACAAAGAGAACCAAGGCCAGAAGTGGCTGATGGAGCAGAAGACTCGTGAAAACAGGCCCTGCATTCCTGGCATTTAAAGGTCTTGGTCTAAAGTGAGAGGAAAGAAGGATAAAATACTAAGGGTGAGGAAAGGGAAAGTTGTTCGTGTTGAGATAGGAAGGAACAGAATAGGGATGGAGAGGGATTTTAGAAGAAGGAAGGGGTTCTGGTCAAGTAGGTAGACCTGCTCTTTAGCAGAAAAGGGGCCTGGTAAATACTTGAGCAGGTTCCTTCAGATATCTTTGAGGCTAATTGAGATTTTTCGTTCTCATCTCCCACTTTCCCCTACTACCTCAAAACATTTGTGGTACCCCAACTTCCTGAAACAGGGAATCAAGTTTTTCATTCCACAATTGGAGACAATGCTTGATAAGCAAACCAGCTGGTCTCCCTAAAATGTTAATAGCTGATACTGGATCCTTTGCTATTTTGATGGGAAGAGGAAGTAAGAGAATGCGAAAGCCCTGGAATGAAAAGGCTTCCCAGAAAAGGAAAGGAAGCATATTAAATAACAAGAGAAACAACTAATATTTATTGAGTACTTGTGTGCCAGGTTCTGTTCTAAGTGCTTTACATGAATTAGCATATTTGATCCCCACAGCACCCTGTCTGAGGTACATACTATTACTAATCACCATTTTACAGATGATGAAACTGAGTCATAGAGAGGTTAAGAAACTTGCCCAGGGTCATACTGGTAGGATCAAGGTTCGAACGTTGGCATTTCTAGTCCTAGCGTCCATACTCTGGGCCATGGCTGAAAGAAAATTGGCTCAGAGAGGGGATGTCCCAGGAAACAAAACTTCCCTACATGAATGATGTTGTCTGAAGTCAGCTGGTTTTCTTCCAAGCATTAGGGATAAAGAGGAGTCCAGGCAGAGGTGCTTTATCTTGCCACAGATGCTGTCTCTGCCCCTCAAAGGAACACCGGCAGAGGTTGTTACTACATCCCACCCTATGGAACATTGTGATACGCTCTTGGTCCCATGTGTGTACTGTTTTGCTGCTTGAATTAGTGATCCCGTTGCAGTTATTTAAGCTTTCTGTGCATTGGAGTCCACATTTGGAAATGGGGTTATTTCCACTTGTCAGCTCTCTGACTCAGAGGAATGCAGAGGGCTAATGGGCTGATACACACAAAGTGCTTTGAGCCATGAACCAGGACTGACTGAACTTTTAGAGAACACTATGACTTGCCAGGGGTATTTAAACTGACATAAATGTTAGAATATTCTCCTAGTAGATACTTTGGATGTTCTTGGTTAAGCTGCCTGGTCCACCATGACTGCCTAAGTTCTTCTCTAGACTTTCACACTGAGCAGTGCTAATGGAGAACTATCTGGTGGACCTACGCAATGCCTGTATAGTCTGGGGTTGTTCAAATTATGTAGAGATAAGGATTCCTAATTCAAAATAAGAATCTTCAAGCCAGGACCTTGAAAGCCATTGCTTATCAAAAAAGATAAAAAAGAACTGGACCCATTCCAAGGAAACATTTAACCTAATTGCAAACACCATACCTTGGCATTTAATTCCAATGAGAGTGTTTTAACTGACACTACCAAGGGCAGAACCAATTGCGAATTAAAAAAAAATAATAATAATGATTTACAAAGAGATGTGGGTAAGAAGATACCAGAGACTAAAAGAATGGGGAGAGGAGTTTCAGCTGCAGCTATGATTAAGAACCAACAGGCACAGGAAGTAATTATCAAGGTAGGGTTTTTGTTTTTAAAGAAAAGTGTGTCTGATTAATCCACACCGTCTAATGGAATTTCCCTCCCATTTTTTACAGTACAGAAGTATCAGTTGTCAACCTATGTTTTCAAATAAAACAATGAAAGCAGAAAGATGATCCCAGTATTTTTAATAGATGCAGTCGTCAATTCAATGATATTTATGTCTTGGATCCATGCACCTTAGCACAGTCACACTTCTCCAGACCTGAGAAAGGAAGCAATCATTGTGAGCTAATAAATAAACACGACCACTGGGAACCAAGGGGGAAATTCAGGAGCAGAAATGGGACAGTTTAAAATAGTTTACAAAAGAGTTTGAGAGCAAAGGAAGGAAACTGAACAACGAAAGGGAGGTGGTAGACCATGAAGACCATATAGTATTAAAGAACTACAAATCCAAAGCAAGGAAAATAAAATACAGTTTTCCTGAGTGCTGTTGTGATGCAACCCATTTCAGATAAAAGCTATAACAAATTTCCCAAAAAAAAATTTAGATGCAAAGAATTTGATTTTAAGATGCTAAGCCTTCTTTTTGCCAGCATTTTTTCATATTTACAGACACTTCTTTTTAAGCACTGAAGTCCCTACCTATTCCTCACCAAAAGGAAAGTATTGATGCAGTCTCTTTAGTGTGAGAGTAAAGACAGGCATAATCTTCCCAGGAGAATTTACAGATTAAAGCTCTTCTTTACATGAGCAGGAATTTTTAGCTGGAAAGCTGTGGAAGAGATACAAGAACCTCCCTGGTGTCCCTCCTCCCAAATCTCACTGAAGGCACTTTCTGCTTTTGCCTCTGTCTTCCTTGGTCATCACCATTTATGATGACAGTTGTATCTGGTTCCCCAACACATCTTCACGTTGTCTTTGCCCAGATTGAAAGAGTTTCTTTTCAATAAAGAACAATGGGATTTGTGTAAGGCAAAGGTCATTTTGGTAAAATTGAGCTGTGATAATTTGCTACGTCCAGTCTACGATAAGGTCACTGAAAACCCACTAATGAGCATTACAGCGTAAGGGAGACCAGTAGTCCTTTAACAGCCCCATTTCACCTACAAATGTTCGCTGCTTTTGCTGAGAACTGGGGTGCAGGGGCTGGTGCTCCAAGTCTCTGTGCCAAAGCTTGTTTACAAGGGGGTGAAGGATAGTTTCCTTGGCCACACTCTGTGGTCCGCCCTACTCTGCGCTGGACTCAATAGGAGGAAGGGTGGAGTAGTCACACAGAGTTTTGACAATGCTCCAGTTCTTTGCACCCCAAATATTTACTGAGAAAGTCAGGTCATTCTTTACAGATGCCCGGCCTAACCTACAAAAGCTGGCGGAGGGACAGGAGGAGAAAGAAGGGCTCTCTCTGTTTGGTAAAGATGTACTCACTGGGTCTAGAGTAATTGCAAAAGCAGCAGTACAGAAATGCTAGAATGGTCCTACACACCCTCCTCAAACTGATCACCCATTTGAAAACTCAGCTTCAGGGCAACTTGCCTATACAGATCCCACCCACACATTCCTGAGTCTACAGGCAGCTGTTTTCTTCTGCCTGGAATAGTCTTCTCATCTAGAGTCTACCTTTTCTTCTGGATTCCTCTCCAGTCCTCTCCACATCCCACTTCCTGTTTTAAGCCTCTCCCAGCATTAAGTCCCAGCCCACAGGAATCACTTTGTTCCTTAGCCTCCTACACCACTTGCCCAACACTGGTAACTCTGTGGCATTTATCTGTTTATCCATTCAGCTCCCCATTCCCCCAGCATCCGACATGGCACATAACAGTCAATCTTCACTCCGTGCCTAGAAATGATGATAAATTATTATGGTAGACTGGTGCAGGCATGCCTGTCTCAAGTTCATGTTTAGGTAATTTCTTTTTTTTTTTTTTAATTTTTTTATTAGAAAAAAATTTTTAAGTTTATTTTTGAGAGAGAAAGAGAAAGTACAAGTTGGGGAGGGACAGAGAGAGAGGAAGAGAAAGAATCCCAAACAGACTCCACACTGTTAGCACAGAGCCAGACATGGGGTCAAACTCATGAACCTTCAGATCATGACCTGACGCGAAATCAAGAGTGGGACCCTTAACCAACTGAGCCACCCAGGCACCTTTTTATGTGATTTTTAAACTCAAATGAAAGGTTTTCCATGGTTAACACATGTGAAACGTAGTAAATCCTTAATATGTAATTGTTTTCAGACATCATGGGTTTTATTAGGACGCATAAGAAACAACACTTGGCAGATCTGTGGTAAAAGGAAGAACAATTAACCATAGAGAGAGACAGGAGCAAAGAAAGGATTCATACAGTCCTAAACCCATTCTGGTATGATCAACCGGTCCAGTTTACCTGGAACTTTGCCAGTTTTAACACTGAAAGTCCCATGCCCTGGGCAACCCCTCAAACCCAGACAAACTGGCACAGTTGGTCACCTACCAGATGGCCAATGAGCATTTTGACAAGAAGCAAATGCAGGTTTTAAATAATGGGCTGAGCCCCCTTTCTCCTCTCTCACCTCAAATCCTGGTGCCACAAGCTTCTCCAAAGACACTTCACTCTTCGATGACAAGTGCCCAGTTCCCAGAAAGGAATCCTGGGTTTATTCAATTCTCTCCACTTCAGAAGCAATCTCAGGCTTGGGAGGACAAATGGTCAAGGGAAAAAGCTTTATACAGAGTTCTCACAAAACAGAAACTAAAAGGAGTATTTGGAACAGGAAACAGTGACCTTTATGGCATGATTCCCAAAGGGAAAGTCAAAGGCAGAGACTCAGAAAGGCAAATGTCCAGAGTCCACGGGAACTCCAACTTACTCTGAACATTCCATACCAGGCCTGCTAATTGCAGAGCAGAGCAGCTGGTGTGATAATGTCCCTGTGCAATCGACCTGACTGCGACAATTCAAGTGCGTAGATTAACAAGAAAATCGGGACCTAGGATTATGACTATATCTGAATGTTGTCACATATAGCAGAACGTAGTAATATGTTCTGAGAGACAAAAATCTATATGACACAATAGACACATTCTGAAAAAACTGAAATGGACCTGAAATAAGCATAATGGTAACATCATAAATAATGGTATAGTCAAAAACCAACTCTAGCTCTGCAGTTTGTAGAATGATGGGAATTGTTTTCCTTAATAGAATGATAACAAACTTAAGAATTTTGATCTGCATGATGTTGAACACAGTAACTTAGAGCAATAAAAGCATACTTGGGAAATGGAAATTTTACCGTCTGCATCTCTATATATTACTCAAGGGAAAGGTGGAGTTGATTTAAGGATAGATTTCTGGGATTGCCTGGCCGGCTCAGTCAGAAGAGCATGCAACTCTTGATCTCAGGGTTGTGGGTTCAAGCCCCACATTGGGTGTAGAGATTACTAAAATAACAATAATAATAATAAGCTTTAAAAAAAAGTATAGATTCCTGTGACTAAAAATGTTCACATGTACTGTGGTACAAGTGCAGGTAAGGCAACTTGGCCTAAGGTTGAAATTTAGGGTACATGGTGCAGGATATAATGTTACCACCAGAGGGTATTGTTTCCTCTTCCGGATGGTTGGCAAGTTTATGTAACCACAAACTAACTCTAAACCAGCCCCCACTAAAAATGGGCCAGGCCAGATCCCAGCAAACTGGATTAATCTATAATATTCCCACAAATTCCCTTTTTTCCTCCCATTTTCGATAGTGTTTGGTTTTCTTTCGGTTGAGAGAACCATGCTGGCAGCAAGCCAAACTATACAAACTGTACGGAGAAAACAGATCACGCCCCTCCTACTGGTCAAAACAAGAGAATGGCCACTTAGGAAATTAGCCCACGTGGCTATTTCTGATTATCCCAGGAGGCAGGAGTTTCCAGGGACCGAGAGCTCAGCAGATGAAAAGAGTGAGCAGAGACATTTCAGGAGCAGCACGGCCTCCCACATGAATTTTGATGTAAGCTGATTTACAACTGAAAAAGGTCCATGTCTTGTTAGAGACCAAAAAGCCTCGGAAAGTTACCAGAGAGATTTTGACAACTTCCAAAGTCAGCCAGGGAATCTGTCCCAGCCCATTAGTATACCGAATTTAGAAACCAAGGCCCTGGAAAGGTGCCCCAGGAAGATGCCCAAGAGAGTCAGTTTGAATCGGGCTAAATGCTTACTCTTGAAAAAAGGAAGGCTTTGTCCCCTCCAGCTCATTCAGTGCCAGAGGCTGTCAGGGAGACAGGCTGCAAAGTGCAGAAATATGGGATATTAGGTCATCTGCCTGACCAAAAGCAAGTTCAACAAATACAAACTTAAAGTCAATAAATAGTTTCCTTTTTTTTTTTTATGACCAAAAATAATACTTGTTCATTGCTAAAACTTCAAACAATACAGAGGTAAAAGTAACAAGTGAGGGACTTTCCTCTCAAAGCCAGCCCACTGACTGAGGGCTGAGGAGCCCCATTCACCAGGAATATTCACTGTTGATGATTTGCTCATATTTTTCAGGGCTTCCAATTTCTATGAATAATAAAAAAATTTGATTGGTCTGTCTAACTTTCTATCTATGTATTCATCCCAGGCATCTCTCAATCACCCATTGGTTTGTTTTTTTGTTTTTTTTGTGTGTTTTGGGTTTTTTTTGCAAAAAGGGAGATCCTAAAATATATTCTTATAATTGAGTTGTTCATTCCATAGATCATTGAATTTTTCCAAGTCTGTCTCATTCTTTTTAACAGTGACGTGGTATCCCATTGTATGGATGTCTCATAACTTTATTTACCCCTTGCCCTATAGATGGACATTGATGCTATTTCCAATTTCTTTTTCTATTATGAAACTGTTATAATAAAATTCTTAATTAAAAGAAATAGTTATTAATGGGTATGTTGTGTTAAGGATCACATACTGTGCTAAGTCCTGTTATAGGATTTTAAGATGAATAAAAAATATTTTTGCCTACTTGGAGTTTACTCTCTAGTGGGGAAGAACTATAAATATCTGACACATGAAAAAAAGACTCCAATACTAAGTCATCATACAAAGAATATTTCCAAACAAATACCATTCGCTGACCAGGGAGCAGAGAGAAGGGAGGCATCCGATTCTAACAGTTGGGATTGGGAAAGGTTTCATGAATTGATTTCATCTATGTAGGGATTTGCTTTCATGTATTTGATGCAGGGAAGTTGAGCTGGAAGCTTGTAGAACTCTTAACAAAGTCACCCTTTTCACCATGCACTGAGATACGATTTTTGCTGTCTGAATTTCCTTTAACAAATATAATTCCAGAAAGGCCTGGGAATGCTTTGTCCTTCTAAGCTTGTTTTGTTACGTTTAATCTACATCTTTATCTGATAACCTGAAAACTCACTACAAATGTCCAACACGGTACTTTTTTAGATAAGAGTGTGCTCTCCAAAATCAAGCACGTCATAGACTGTTCCATTATTCTTGTTACATGTGGTGTGACTGTCCAGAGAAAGACATTTTTATCAGTAAACTAAGGCCAACGGTGTGTTTTAAAGGGAAAACATTCGAAATAATTCACTTGTGATAACAAATCTCTTTAAGTCCGAATCCTCCCAACAATCATGTGAGCCTGCTGAAAGGAGAGTTTTTCTTTTTAAGCAATCTTAATTAGCAGGTCTTTTTCTTATTAACATCTTCAAAGTGCTTTGAGCTCCTCCCTAGATGAAAGCTTCTATGTGAGTACAAATTATTATTATGCTCACAAAATACACACACTAAATTCAGGAAAAGTGCAAACAGTTTAACTCTGCAAGCCTGCAATGCCCTTGAGACACTTTGATCTGCCAATATAGCCATCAATTATTCTATATCCTTTACTCTCTAAATGCATGCATCAAAGCATTCTCATGCACACCCTTGTAAATCCAGCTGTTTATTCCAAAATAGTTCCTCTTAATTAACCCTTGTTTCCTTTCCCCTTTGTTGGCAGCTGCTGATTCAGCTTCTGTTGAGAAGGTATACACAACTTGGCTGTGGAATGGAAAATAACTCCAATTTTTCTTTACCAAGATGGTCATGACATAAAAGAAGTGCATTAATAAAGATTCTTTGATGACCTGGGAAAATGCATATGACGCAGTAAGTGAAAAAAACGTGGTATAAAAATGTATAGAGTACTAATACTAAGGATTGCTAGCATGAATTGAATACAAACATTTAGCTCACTGACCTGAATGCCTTACCTATGCAATATACTTTAATTTTCACCATGAGGTGAATACTATCATCTCCCTTGTTGTCATAAAGACTGAAGCTCAGAAAGGTTAACTGATGAGGTTCTGTCTGGCACTGTCTGGTTCCAAAGCTCATTCCCTTAAGTGATGGTCATGCTGCCTTTTAACAGTGACTGCCCCTCAGTAGAGAGATTTGGGGTGATTTTTTCCTCCCAATGTTTTTTACACTTACACATTTTAAAAAGAAACAAAAATAACATATTAACCACATGAATTAATCAAATAAAAATAAAGAAGGCATTATTTATAGCCGTGCTGACTTGGGATAAATATAAGAAACATGTCATTAAGCTCAGAGTTCTCTGGGTCTTTACCTCTTCATCTTTAAATTTTTTTTTAATGTTTTATTTATTTTTGAGACAGAGAGAGACAGAGCATGAGCAGGGGAGGGGCAGAGAGGGAGGGAGACACAGAATCCAAAGCAGGCTTCAGGCTCTGAGCCGTCAGCACAGAGCCCGACACGGGGCTCGAACTCACGGACTGCGAGATCATGACCTGAGCCAAAGTCGGCCACTTAACTGACTGAGCCACCCAGGCACCCCTACTTCTTCATCTTTAAAATGAAGGGATTGAACCAAGAGATTCCAGAGGCACCTTTTAGTTCTAATAACACTTCAGTCTTTTGGTTCCTGATTATGCCTCAGGGATGGCACTTTCCTTCAAAACTAAGTATGTTCTAGTTCCCTAAGTTTGCTCAAAGAGTTCTGTTAAGCACCAAAAGAAGAACCATAGTACTGTTAAATGAATCCAGGTGGTAATTCACCTTTGAACACCAGAGAATAATAAAGACTACTTTTGGTAATGATGAGTATTGAATAAGCATTAATGTAAAGTTATTATGTAATTAATAAATTACAATCATAAGTGAAGAATACGCACATTTTTCTGATCTCATTCCAGAGTAAAAGACAACAAGTTGCATTGAAAATCAGGGCCAGGTCTTTTTCTGACCAGGGTTTAGTTTGGACATGTCTGGAATGCAGGAGTATGAAACCCTTTGAAACAACACGGAGAGTGGGTGTTTCCAGCTGAGAGGAGCATTTGATCTTTTCTTGGAAAATAAGTACCTGCACTACAAAGGAGGGTTGCTATCCCCAGAGAAGGACACAGGAAGCATATGGGACCAACCATGAAGAAAGGACAGAACCATCTAAAATACTATAAATGTTAAGTTGTTTGGGAAGCATGAAGAATTTTTATTTCTGGCCACTGAGCATTCTATTTATTTATTACTTTTTTTTTTCAAGAGTGGATGAGTCTTTACTTGGAACACTTTGAAACCTAGAGTCGCATTTTTCAACAAGAGAAATGTAAAGATTTAGCACATATGGATGTTCAGTAAATTCTAACTCATTGAAGGAAGCATATTAATAATAAAGCTGTAGTTAAAAGTATAGGATTTTTTGTTTTGTTTGTTTTTTAAGATGAGACTTAGGAACAGTACCCTTTCCTCAATGAATGTCTAGAATTTCATCTTCTACAGATGGAAAAACTTTTCATACCATGTGGATCAAAAATTCAAATATAAAAAATGAAATCATGATAAAGGTAACAATATAATAGCTTAAAATTTCAGGGTACCCGGGTGGCTCAGTCAGTTAAGTGTCTGACTTCAGCTCAGGCAGGTTATGATCTTGCGGTTCATGGGTTCGAGCCCTGTGTTGGGCTCTGTGCTGGAGCCTGCTTTGAATTCTATGTCTCCCTTCTCTGCCCCTCCCCTGCTGTCACACTGTCTCTCTGGGTGAAATGGGTCAAAGTTTACAAACTTCCTTTTGCAAAATAAGTCCTGGGGATATCATGTACAGCATGATGACTATAGTTAATAATACAATACTGTATGGTATATCTGAAAGTTGCTAAGAGAGTAGATCTCAAAAGTCCTCATCTCAAGAAACAATTTTTGTCACTATGTATGGTCACAGGTATTTTTTAGCTAATTTATTTATTTTGAGAAAGAGCAAGGAGGGGCAGAGAGAGAGGCAGAGAGGGAATCCCAAGCAGGCTCAGAGCTCTCAACACAGACCCCAACATGGGGCTTGATCCCCTGAACTGTGAGATCACAACCTGAGCCACAATCAAGAGTTGGATGCGTAACCAATTGAGCCACTCAGGCACCCTGTATGGTGACAGATATTAACTAGACTAGTTGTAGTGGTCATTTTGCAAATGTACACAAATACCAAATCATTATGTTGTACACTTGAAACTAGTATAATGTGTCAATTATACCTCAACAAAAAATAATAATAAAGAATCTAAGAGATAATAAATAAATAAATAAATAAATAAAGCAAACACATAAAAAGGATTTGCAATTCATATCAAGATAAAATGCATCTACCAATGCATAAAGAGTTCCTGCCAATCAAGAAGAAAAGGACTAACAACCCAATAGAAAAAAGAGGGGAAAAAAATGAACAGAGAGTTCACAGAAGAAAAAACACATATGGATCTTAAAGTTAAGAAAAAAATGCTCAACTTAATTCATAATTGGAGAAATGCAATATACAACTGTCCTAAGTTGTTTTGCCCTACCCATCAGGTTGGCAAAAATCTACAAATTTGGTAATGCTCTCTGCATTCAAGACCTTGGGAAAGGAAGCTTTTGCATTATGGGTAGAACAGTAACTTAGTATAACCTCTATGAAGGGCAATTTGGCAGATTTCCTTTGGAGCTAATGAAGCATAAACTTTGGGACTCCTCACTTGCACAGGCCCTTTTTGAGGCCCTGGGAAGATACCCAACAATTTTTCAACTTCTTATGTTGTTTTTGAGACCTTTGCAAAATAAGGTATTTTAATCACAATTGGTTAAGACCATTGTTCTCTTTCCACTCGGAGGTCCTCTCCAACATGCTTTACTTTGTGAAGTGCAGCATTGGAATGGCACCATGAAATCCTTTTATTGTATTTTTTTTAATATTTATTTTTGGGAAAGTGCAAGGGGGAGAGGGGCAGAGAGATTGGGACAGAGGATCCAAAGCGGACTCTGAGCTGATAGGCTGACAGCAGCGAGCCAGATGTGGGGCTCAAACTCAAGGAACCGCGAGATCATGACCTGAGCCAAAGTCAGACCCTCAACCTACTGAGCCACCCAGGTGCCCCAGGAACTCCTGAAATCAGGTAAAAGGAAGCTGACTTGGAGACACATTTAGATTGGATTTAGTGGGATGCATTTATGTGGTGTGCAGTCACCTCCATCAGAGCCAGGTTATTGGTAGGCCTCTGGTGTAGGAATGGTTTCCACAAATACTCCTACAACTTACTTTGCCAACCACCTGCTGATCTGACAACAAGCTGCAGGGCCAGAGATCACACTGAAATATGAACATGTCTTATGGTGCCTGATATTAGAATTATGTAGGTAGTGGGAAAGAAACAAGGCTCGAAATAAATGGAGCCAGAAGCCATTCTGTGGGAAATTATTTTAATTGTTAGGTATGCAAAATTATAAGCAGGATGCTTACTTTTTACAGATATCTGGTCAAAATGGCTATTCTTGCCTACTAGGACATATTTGATAAATTCACCATATATTTATAATCTTTTTTTAAGATGTGAATCATGTGAAATAGAATTTATCAGAGGTTCTGAGTTGTAGGACACAAACTTGTAGCAGCACTACATATCACATTGTGTGAAACTGAATGCTCTATGCATCCCAACTACCAAACTAAAAAAAAAAAAAAAGAATTTCAACCAACCATGCTAAAAAGAAGTCTGAATTATCTTTCTGCTCTCTGTCTTTAAAATTATATTATAAAGCTGTGGCCATAGAAGAGGTAATCAGGGGGTGCCTAGATGGCTCAGTTGGTTAAGCATCCGGCTCTTGATTTTGGCTCAGGTCATGATCTCACAGTTCGTGGGATCTAGCCCTGTGTCTGGCTCTGTGCTGACAGTGTGGGGCTTGCTTGGGATTTTCTCTCTCTTACTCTGCCCCTCCCCCACTCACCTGCTCCTCTCCTCAAAATAAATGAATAAACTTTAGAAGAGGTAACCACTGTATGCAACCAAAGAGAAAGAGAGAGGGAGAGAGAGAAATGTAGACATGTGTCAGGTAGTTCGTTAGTAGAGATATTATGTTCTTTTTCAAGATTCTGTGATATTCAGAATGCATTTTTCAGCTTTTTAAAATTAGTAACCTATTGTGATTTCTTTCATAATATATATATATTATATATTATATATATAATATATATATATTGTGATTTCCTTTCATAATATATATATATATTCACTTTTCTACCTACCTTAAATTAGATAATTTTATAATATTTTTCTTAGTGAAAGCCTACAAAATTATGATCTACAGGTTCCATACAATCAATACTTCATTCCTTGGGGTACCTGGGTACCTCAGTTGGTTAAGCGTCTGATTGCAGCTCAAGTCATGATCTCACGGTTTTTGAGTTTGAGCCCTGCATCAAGCTCTGTGCTGACAGCTCAGAGCCTGGAGTGTGCTCCAGATTCTGTGTCTCCCTCTCTCTCTGCCCCTCCCTCACTCATGCTCTCTCCCTCAAAAATAAATAATAAACATTAAAAAATTAATTAAAAACTTCATTCCTTTTTATGGATGGATATTACTCCACTATATAGATATTTCATATTTTGATTTATCCATTCATCTGTTGATGGACACAGGTTATTTCCTCTTTTGGGCTATTGTGAACAGTGCTGTTATGACTTCCTACCTTTTTGATGGGCAGGTGAACTGGTACTGAATAGACTGACCACCAAGCCTGCTGGGTCCTTATCCAGAGATGGTATCTAGCAGGGATACTCCATCATGACACATTGGCTGGGACTGACTGGTCAGTGCCTCTGCCATTGGTAGTTACATATTTTGAATCATCACAAGCAGATTATCACAAGTTCAATGAAGGAAGGTCACATTCTATTTTGCCTAACCCCACAAAGGATTGAGACAGAAACGAGCACTTAGCCAAGAATAACCAAATATAATCTGTCCAACTGACCAATGATGAAGTCTGAAGTAAAAATTCAGTCTCAATAAGTATGATGACTATTGGCTGAACCAGTTATTACTTCTGTGGTGAAAATGAATTGAAAATAGGAAAAGGAGTTGAGGAGTCGGTGATAGGAACAGAAGATGAAAGAGACCGGTTGTTAACAAGGGATCTCTAGGGCAGAGCCTCCTGGGCTGTGAGTGCTCATGGGTGACAAGTGACAAGCTGCTCCCCAGAGCTCCCTGCATCCTGACTGACCTTCAGTTGCAGCCTGCGTGGCTCAGATAATTCATTTTCACTCTGTGACATTACATGAGGCCTGGCTTTTATGGCTTGGATTCCTGCCCTAGGTTTTTCTCCAATTGTCATTCCTATAAACTTCCCAATGACTGAGGCAACCTGAATGACTCCTTCCATCCAAAGAAGCTTAAGGAAAACAGCTCTGAAAAGAAGTTAGGTTGTACATCAGGAGCTTTCTAATCATTCATACTCTATGATTTAGTAATTTCTCTCAGAAATCCTAGTCTAAGTCAATAATATCAAAGTCAGGAAAACCATATGCCCAGAGAAGTTAATCTCAATTTCAGTTTAATGCAAAAAGTTCGAAATACATGTCCAAATGTAGAATGATTTTAAAAAGGAAAAAATAAATGACGTTACCTAAATTAGATTATTTATTCAAAATTATATAGTTTTGTATTAACATTGACATATTGTCATAGTGTAATCTTAGTTGAAAAAAAGCAAGAAATATATATTCATGAGAAGAATATTCATAGAAAGGAACAGGGCAAAACATGAATAGCGATTATTCCAAAAGTTGTTGGGTGATTTCTCCCCCATATTTACATTTTTTAAAATGAAACTGTGCATATATTGTTTTTATAATGGGAAAAAAAAACTTTAAAAAAATAAAAGCAGAATATAACATGGATTTCAAACAAAATTAATCACTCTGAATATTCTAAATATTCTAAAGATATTTATTGAAAAAGAGGGAGGGACCTAGACTTCAGTGCAAATAGAAAACTAAAAGAAAAAGATCATGGATTCTTGCAGGATTTGCTTTCCACCATATTACTGGAGGAACCAGATGGGTCTCTGCTTTTCCAGGAGGCACAGGACACTGCCTTTTGCGGCAAGGACAAACAACGGTGGGGGTAGCTGAAACCACTATCACTCTGACAGTTCTAAGCCCTTAATGGCTGAGAAGGGCCAAGACACAGAGCTTATTAGAAAAAAGCTAGCGCTACTCCAGATGGCAGTTCCAACTGGCCAGATTTATAATTTTTTCCATGTGGGTCAGAAACATATGCCCAGGATGTAGCATTGGCATTGTAGCAAGACTATAAGAATGCAGCCTATGGAAACGATTTGTTTTATATGGATTTTATTTACTTTTCACACATGCTACTAAAGAGTGCCCCTCAGCTGCTGAGCAAGCATTTGTAGCTGGTAGAGTGGGCAAACAGGCCAAAAGCTTAGTGTCGTGACTGGTTTTAAAAATAGTCTTGAAACAGTTTAAAAAGAAAACAAACAAACAATGGTAGCAGAGAGAGACTGAGTAATCAATTAATGGATTAAACACACAGTTATTGAGTGCTTACTACGTACCAGGCACTGTTGAGCCTTGGGGATATTAATTCCTGCCCCCGTGGTGCACACATTCGACTGTGTTGGGCTGCCAAGTGGAGAAAGGGGGATGCAACAAATGAAAAAAATAAGTAAGTTACGTAGCACGTTGGAGGGCTGTGGAGAGAATAAACAGCGGAAGAGGTTAAGGAAAGTCAGTTGTCAGGTTCTTAGAATTTAAACAAGGTGATTAGAAAAGGTGACACAAGGATATTTGAGCAAAGATGTGAAGAAGAAGAGGAATAGAGCTCAGAAAAAGTGTTCTGGGCAAAGGGAACAGCAGGTGCAAAAGCCCTGGAGCAGGTTTGTGTCTGCCTGTTCAGGGACAGGCAAGGAGGCTGGTGGGCCGGGAGCACATGAGCAAAGGGAGAGCAGTGATGGAAGAGGAGTAGGAGGGGAGGGCCAAGGCACCTACAGTCTGGAAGGACATTGTAAAAAGAACAAAGGGGCCAGATGCATCAGCAGATGCTGATTAGCTGTGGAAGATAATAAAGACAGACGTGGCAAAGATCACTCCAAGATTTGTAGCCCAAGTGACTGGGAGTAAGCAGTGTCATCAGCCGAGACAGGGAACAAAAGAAGAGGAACATATTTGTGCCAGGCAGGGCATGAGAGGAGAGAAAGGGGAGAAAATATGAGTTTGTTTGGAAGGTAGTTCTTTTAAGTGCCAGTGGGGCCCCAGAAGTTTGAGTTGGAACCTCAGAAAACAGGTCAGGTTAGAGATTCAATTGGTGAATTACCAACAGAGGAGCGTTCAAGTTATGAGAGCAAATGAGTGGGTGTGGCCAATGGTAAATGCTAAGAAATGGTTGTTGAATCAACCCAGTGAAACTGTGCAGTGAGGGTGTTGGTTAGGTTCTTTGCCATGTGAGGAACAGATAAGCGACCTTGGATATAGAGGTTACTGTGAAGCTGCACAGAAAGTTAGAAGCAGCAGGACTAATGGAGGACTAATGGAGCCTGAAAGGTCATCAAGATACAATGAAGTTGTTGTGACTAGGCTACATGCTCATCTGCCCACTCCAGGCGTCCTTGTAGTCACCAAGTATTCTCTGTCCCTGCTTCTCCTGCTCCCGATATAGTATCTCTCTATCTCATGTGCTCCCTCTTACTCTGTTCATATTCCTCAGGAGAAATGAGCTCAATTTATCTACTTAGCAATCACCCATCATAGAGAACATGTGGTTGGAGCTCTTGAGCCGGGGTAGCACCTAGGCCAATGAACAGACACTGCCTTGGGACCAGGTGCTCGTCTCTTGTCCGGTCAGTTGTGGCCAAGCAATACGTGGTACCAGGCATGGAAAGAATAATTACGGAGTCATCAGGTGAGGGTTGTGACACAGAAGGTGTTCTGAGGCATTCCAAGGACAGCAGAACTAGAAGTGTATGGCATCAAAAAGGCCAGAAGAGGAGACAGTCTTCAGGAGGCAATGTTCACAATGATCAAATGCAGCAGAGACATGTAATAATTAATAGCAGTAGTAATAATAGCAGTTGTCATGTTTTTAGGGCTTACTATACATCGAAAACTATACTAAGTGCTTTACATAATTACCCCTCTTAAGTTTTATAATAGTCCTGTGACATTGGTATTCTAGGGACAAATTAAGTAACTTTCCCACTACATCTGGTAAGTAATGGAGCTGAAATTCAAAGCAAAGTCTTTCAATATCCAGAGATAAATTTATTGATTTACTCTCTAACATCATTTGTTGATTGTATATTTTGCACTGTACATTGTTCTAGGCACTTTCATGGAGCTTCCGTACAAGAGGAAGACAGGCCATCAGTAAGTAAACAAATAATATAATTTAAAATAGCAATAAAGGCCACATGAAATAAAACAGGATAATAGAATACGAATTGATTGAAGACAGATGGGGGGCACTTCTCCAGATAGGATGAGCAGAGGAAGCTTCCTTGAGGAGGTGACATTAGTGGTAAGACTTAAGAATGAGAAGAAACCAGCCATACAAAGATCTGGGGGAAACCTTCCAGGCAGAAGGTATAGCCTAAACACTAGAGTTAGGAAGGAATTACTCTGGTATTCAAAGGAACAAAATAAGGCAGGAGTGAGGGGAGAGAAGGCGGAGAGCTTAGAAAGGTACTCAGGAGTCAGGTCAAGTAGGTCTTAAAGAAGCCCGGATTCTAATCTAATCACAAAGACATAATCACTGGAGGGTTTTAATTAAGGAGGTGATATAACATGGTTTAAGTTTTTGAAAGAATAGTTTGATACTATGTGCAAAATAGAGAGTTAGAAGGAAGAATGCAGAGCAAAAGTCTAGTTAAGGGTTGATAGTGGCTGGGATGGGATGGCATTGGAGAGAGTGAGGAGTGGCCAGAGAGTTGACATCACTTATTGATTGACTCGCTGTGGCGGATGAGGAAGAGAGGAGTAAAAAATTATTCATTTTGAGAAGACTGGTGATAGTATCACAGATATACACAAAAATGCCTTTATGTTTTAGAGATGCCAACTGAAGAATTTGAGTTCAATGTCACAATGACTATACTTTACTTTTTTTGATGTTTATTTTTGCACAGAGAAAGAGAGACAGAGTGTGAGTGGAGCGGGGGCAGAGAGAGACAGAGACAGAATCCAAAGCAGGCTCCAGGCTCCGCACTGTCAGCACAGAGCCTGACACGAGATCTTGACCTGAACCCAAGTCAGACGCTTAATCGACTGAGCCACCCAGGTGCTCCACAATGACTGTACTTTAAAATACTTCAGTTCAAAAAAAAAAAAAAAGGTTAAACAAGCACAATAGATGCTGGATCTATCGGTGTTTTTTATACTATTTGCTCTACCTTTCAGTGTGTTTGAGTTTTCATAACAAAAGGTGTTTGTGTTTTTTTTTTTTTTTTTTAATGACTTTAGGTTTTTAGTTTGAACAATGAGGTGAAGCCATTTACTGAAATGGAAAAGGCTGGGAGGAGCAGGTTTGAGGGTGGAGGGAATCAAGAGGTTTATCTAAGTTTAGTATGAAAAGCCCATTAGGCGTCCAAATGGAGATGTTATGGACACAGAGACACGTAAGCTCACAGCACAGGGAAGAGTCAGGGTTAGTGTGGCAGAGATTGCTAGATCTCTACCCAATACCCACTTTCCTCTTCTTCTCTGTAACAGAACCCTGATACTTAGCTAGGTATATTGCTAACTGAAATAAAGACTGTATTTCCCAGCCTTCCTGGCAACTAAGTGTGGCCATATGACTAAGTTGTGGATAATGAGGTAGTAGTGGAAGTTTTGTGAAGAAACTAGAAAGCCTCCTTAAAGGGAATTAACTCACCTAGGACATGAACACTGTGTCCTCCTGCTTTTCTCCTACCTGCAGTCTGGAATGTTTATGATACGGCTGGATCTCCAGCAGCCATCTTGAAATAATGAGGGGCTCCTTGAGGGTGGAAACCAAGGGCTGGGATAATGAAACACATAAAGGGAAGTTCTCTGGGTCTCTGATGGCAATCAAGCCACCATATAAGTCCTAGTTTGCTTTCCTTCAAACTTACACAGCAAATATGCTTCTTTATGGGGCACCTGGATAGCTCAGTCAGTTAAGCATCTGACTACAGCTCAGGTCATGATTTCATGGTTCATGGGTTCAAGCCCCATGTCTCTGACAGTGCAGAGCCTGCTTGGGATTCTTTCTTTCTCTCTTTCTCTCTCTCTGCCCCTCCCCCCCACACTCTCTCAAAATAAATAAACTTAAATATATATATATATATATATATATATATATATATATATATATTTCCTTGTATATTGAATAAATATCCTTGTATGTTGAATTTCCTTAAGTACTGAACAAAAAGCGCAAACTTTTATTTTGTTTAAGCCACTATTGTTTGGCTTTTGCTGATACATGCAACCTAATGCAAACTAATCCTAGGGGCCAAAACTAGAGATATAGATCTGAGAGTCAGTATCATATAGATGATATTTAAAACAGTGGGACTGGTGAAATTACCAAGGAGAGATTATAGAGAAAGGCCTGAAATCAAGCCTCAGACTCAATCAATATTTCAAAGCCAGACATAGAAGGTGGGACCAAAAAAAGAGTGACAAGGAAGAGTGGAATAAATGGAAAACCAGCAGAGTGTGCTGTCAACGGAGACCAACAGCACAAGTTATTTCTGAAAGGAAGGAGACTGAACTATGTCAAATACCACTGAGAAGTGAAGATGAGGACAGAGAATTGACCGTTAGATTTAGCAAGCTGGAAGTCACGGATGATCTTTTTTTTTTTTTTTTTAATTTTTTTTTCAACGTTTTTTTATTTACTTTTGGGACAGAGAGAGACAGAGCATGAATGGGGGAGGGGCAGAGAGAGAGGGAGACACAGAATCGGAAACAGGCTCCAGGCTCCGAGCCATCAGCGCAGAGCCTGACGCGGGGCTCGAACTCACGGACCGCGAGATTGTGACCTGGCTGAAGTCGGACGCTTAACCGACTGCGCCACCCAGGCGCCCCACGGATGATCTTGATAAGAGTCTTTTCAGTAGGGTGAAGAGGACCCTACTGAAGCAAATTGAAGAGTGCCAGAGGGGAGAAGGTGGAGGAGGTAAATATAGATATCTCTTTTGAGATGTTTTACTATGAAGAGGAACAGAGAGGAGGTAATGGGTTTAAGGAAGAGTTTAAGATGTGCAATACTAAGACAGGTTTGCAGACTGATGGGAGTGATCCACTAAAGGGGAGAACGAATAATGCAGGCAGAAGTGAATAATTACAGAAATGAAGTTCTTGAGAAGGAAGACGAGATGGAATACAGAGCATACCGGGAAGGTCGCCTGTGACAGACATTGACCTATGGGAGCGTAGTTCCAGGAAAATGGAGGAGGCAAAATCTAATTGTGTGAGGTTCAAGAGTGAATGCGGAGCTAAAAATTTACAGAAGTGAAATGACATTAGGGGTTGCCTCGGGGTAATACAGGGTTTGGGGTGACTTTTTTTTTTCTGTGCTTCTTTCTTCATTTCTGTGACTTGCACATTTTCTAAGAGTACTTACCACTATCATAATGAGAAAAAACTTGGAAAAAGTGAAAGAAAAGGGAAGTCAGCAAGCGTGTTCATTTCTATCTTTCTGGGAGGTAGGCCTCACCCTTGGGAATAGAGGAAGTATAGCAAAGGCAAGTAGACACAGAAGTGACCCTGCAAGAAAGCCTTATGCATAATGAAATCAGTCCTTCTGTTTTCATCTCTAGTCCCTCTCTGTGGAGAGCTATTAACCAGAAGTAGTCCAGCTGGCAAAACACAATGTACAGTCATTGTAGTTGTTCAGTGTTGTGGCTGGCCCAGGCTCAGTAGGTGGGCAGAGGATAGGAATGGGACATCACAAGCAGGTGAGCCTTGGATGTTTAGGTAGATAGGCAGTTAGGACTAGAAATGTCTACCTGCAAACAGCCAGCCAACTCGAGTTCAAAAGCAGAATGGGTAGGGTTGGAAGCGGGCTTGGAAAAACAAAGCTAAGCCCCAGTAGGGCCCATCATGGTGCTCCATTGCCAAAGGACTCACATTAAGGAAGGGGCTCCATGCTGGTTATTGCCAAGTAAAGTTTCATGTACATTACAGAGATGCACTCAGAGAACTGAAGGAAGAAAACTCTCATCATGCAGCTTGGAACATGCCTCCCATTAGCAGACCATTCATCTGTCATGCATTATGCATTAAGATATTTATAATCCCTGATTAGACTGGAATTTAAAAAAAGATATTTATAATCCCACAATTACCTTGTGAGAAGCACAATTACATTGCGTTATATTTTTGTTTGTTTTAAAAGCACTGAGTTTTTAAATGGAAATATTTAAAATAAACTACATTTAAAATGAACCCTATTTTAGTATTTATTTTTTATAATTAATAGACTACTTTCTAGAATAGTTTCAGATTTACAGAAAAATTGAGCAGATATTACAGAGTTCCCAAGTCCTGCCCTCCCTCATTTGCACACAGAGTTTTTCCTATTATTAATATTTTGTGTTGGTATGGAATATTTGTTACAATTGATGAATCAGTCTTGACTCATAATTACTGACTGAAGTCCATAATTTCCCTTAAGTTTCACTCTTTGTGTTGAACATATCTATGGGTTTTGGCACAAGGTCATATATCCACTGTACAGTATCATATGGACTAGCTTTGTTGCTTTAAAATCCCCTATGTCTCACCTGTTCACTTCTCATTCCTTACCCTTGGGCCATTGGCAACCACTGATCTTTTTAGTGTCTCCATAGTTTTGCCTTTTCCAGAACGTCATGACGTTGGAATCATATACTATGTAGACTTTCCAGACTGACTTCCTTGACTTAGCAACATGCATTTAAGTTTCCTCCATGTCTTCCCCTTGTTGATGGCTCAATTTTTTGTATCACAGAATAGTATTTCATTGTCTAGATGTACCACAATTTATTTATCCATTCACCGAATGAAGGATACCTTCATTGCTTCCAAGTTTTAGCAATTATGAACAAAGCTGCTATAAACATCCATGTGCAGGTTTTGTGTGAACATAAGTTTTCAACTCATTTGGGTAAAATCAAATGGTAAGAGTATGCTTAGTTTTGCAAGAAACCACCAAAATGTCTTCTGAAGTGGCTGTACCAGGGAGCCTGGGTGGCTCAGTCAGTTAAGTGTCCAACTCTTGGTTTTGGCTCAGGTCATGATCTCGTGGTTCGTTAGTTGAGGCCTTGTGTCAGGCTCTGTGCTGACAGTGTGGATCTTGCTTGGGATCCTCTCTCTCCCTCTCTCTCTGCTCCTCCCCTGCTCACACATGTGCTTTCTCTCTCAAACTAATAAATAAACTTAAAAAAAATCTATAAAAAATTTTAAAAAGAAAGTGGTTGTACCATTTTGCATTTCATCAGCAATGAATGAGAGTTTCTTTTGCTCCGATCCTTACCAGCATTTGGTGTTGCCAATGTTCTGGATTTTAGCCGTTCTAATAGTCATGTGCTGGTATATCTCATTTTAATTTGTAATTTCCTAATGGCATATTATGTTAAGGATCTTTTCAAATGAGCGTTTACCATCTGTATATCTTTGTGAGGTATCTGCTCAGATCTTTTGCCCACTTTTTACTTTTTAATTGGGTTGTTTGTTTCCTTGTTTTGAGTTTTAAGTGTTTTTTTTAATATATCTTGGATACAAGTCCTTTATCAGATATTTCTTTTTGCAAATATTTTCTTTGGTCTGAGTCTTAGTTTTTCATTCTTTTAACATTTATTTATATACAAAGAGCCTCAAAAATTGCAAATAACTCAGGCTTTTCCTGACTTCTAAGGATGTAGAGATGAGATAGGTCATCCAGAGAGAATTTCTGGACCTGTTTGGCCTTGAGATGCATGGGGCTTTTAGCCACACAAACAAGCAGTCACTGGGGAACAAATAAGAAAAAAGAAATAGTAATATCTCCTTATGATAGGCCAAGCGCAAGGCATTCTACATACATTATTCCACAACTACTTATGAAATAGGTCAGAACATTTTGATGGGAAGAACCCTATAAAATCTATTCAGGATCAAACCAGTTAAGCAAAACTTGAGGATTTCACATCTATTACATGGAAGAATTGGGACGCAAATAACCACATGATACCACATGTCCAGATGGAAAGCCAACCAGTTTTAAGGCAGGTCTTACAAAGGATGGACAATAGAGCAAACCACTACACTCTCAGGTGCTGAAGCTACTCTGGGCAGGTGTTGAGATCTAAGAGGCTCTCATCTAGTGGGAGGTCTTATTCCATTAAGATGGATCCAGATGGTCTGCTTAGTTTGAAGCAGGGTCACAATGAGCAGCTGGGGATATAGAGAATGGGATCTAATCCTTGCGTCAGAAGAAATGTTAACATGAAGAGAGAATTAAATTTTCAGACAAGCAGGCCAGAGCCCAGTTTAAGGCCACAAACAGACCCAGGGGTCTGGAACCAAAATGAAGAAAGCCCAGCTTTGCAATGTCACCGGCATTCGAGAGAGCCCATTGTGAAGGGGGTGAAGATGGCCAGATCATCATAGGATCCTAGTACAGGAGAACAAGTTCCTTCTCAAGCCACTGGTTGGTGGGTGTGAGCCTGTCTTTTCAGGGACAATCTCAGGTTCTGCACGCATGGCTAAGGTTTCAAGTTAAACGTCCTGAGAACCTGCCATGGAGAGGAGAAGTAAAAAGCTCCAAAGAAGGCAGACACCCCAAGCAGAAGCTCAAGCTATAGGCCAACACTTGGGAAAGAAAGCTGAAATCCCAATTATCAGAAGTGAGGACCAAGGTCAGGGCCATCTGATGCTTGTTCTCAGTGCTGAGCTAGGGATTCTGAAACTCCTGTGACTTTAGGAGTCATCCCAGGAATGAGTACAGGGCTGAGCCTAAAGCTGGAGCTACGTGGGCTCGAATGCAGACAAGGGTGTGACCAAGCTAGCATACCTGGCCCTGGGACACCACAGAGAGGAAGACCTAGGCAATAGATTCCACAGACCAGTCAACTCTGTTTTTTCTTCCACTCAAATTCCTCAAACCACAAGCCCCACCTCATCAGGAGTCAGGTGCACCATGCTTGATGCACTAGAAATGTTCCTGAAAAACAATACACAAACTGAATTTTTGTGTATTGACTGGCATTTTAAGAGACCTAGAGGGAAATGTTGTTTAAAGGAAATAATACAATGAATTACTTTGTAATATAAATTATTACCCCCTAATTATTTTTATTGTTATTATTTATAAATTTGGTTTCAGGCCATTGGATTTTCTTAAATAGAACATACTTTTAATCTGATTTTTTTCTATCAGAAAGTAATATGTAACACTTATATGTCATTAATATACATTAACATATCATAATATATATGCTATATAATATATAGATATAATATATATAAAATACATAATATATTTTAATTGTATATAAGAATCTGACATTTCCCAAAAAGTAATAGGTGCTACTAATAATCTTGATTTTGGCAAGGTTTCAGTTTTAATCTTTACAATATATTCACTAAACTAAAAAACATGGTCTAAACCCATAGTTCCTAACCCTGACAGTACACAGAATTAAACTGGAAATATTAAAGAATGCAGATTTCTGGGCCCCATCTCTTAAGCTTCTGATTCAATGGGGAATGCAGAAAGGCACCAGGGACTTCCCAGTGGAAACTTATGGTTTAGAATCCTTTGTGCAGCCATAGAGACTGAAAATGGATTGAAGTTAACCCAGGGATGACTGTACTGCATGTTCCAAACCCACCCTGTACCAGTGCCCATGGGAGAGAGATTTCCAGCTTACACTGAACACAGTGATCCCACACTGGAGGCTGCTGGCCTAATGAGGTGGTCTCCAGAGTCAAGGTTAGGCAATAGTCCTGCAGCCTGATATGAGAGGCCCTGATCACAGCAGGTCCCTGGGCTCTGGGGATAGGCCTTTAGGTAGGAGGCAGGATGTGTCACTGTGCCCAGGGGGTTGTGAGCTTTGTGTAGAATTCTAAATGAAGAGTTTTATATGCACTCATATCTTATCTAAAAATTACTAAGAGAGGGACGCGTGGGTGGCCCAGTCAGTTAAGTGTCAGACTCTTGATCTCACCTCAGGTCATGATCTCATGGCCCCATGTCAGGCTCTGCAATGGCAACGAGGAGCCTGCTTGAGATTCTCTCTCTCTTCCTCTCTCTGCCCCTCTTCCCTTTGCACATGTGTTCTTTCTCTCTCCCAAAATAAAGAAAGAAAAAAAAGAAATTACTAGGAGAAAACTGAATATGCTCCTGTGGTAAGCGGAATAATACCCCCTGCCCATAATAATGTCCATGTCCTACTCCCTGAAATTGTGACCATGTTAGGCTACATGGCAAAAACACATGATTTCTAATCAGCTGACCTTGAGATAGGGAGATTATTCTGGAATATCTGGGCAGGGCCAATGCAATAACAAGTTTCCTTAAAAGCGGAAAGAGGGAGGTAGGAGAGAGGGCCAGAGAGGTAACAGCATGTGTAGGACTCCACATCGCTGGAGAAATGGGGCCACAAGCCAAGGAATGTGGGTGGCTTCTGGAAGCAGGAAAAGGCAAGAAATAGAGCCAGAACAGCTCTGCTGACACCTTGATTTTACACCAGTGAGATCCATTTCAGACTTCCGACTTCCCAAACTGTAAGATAATCAATTCGTGTTATTTTAAGCCACTACATTTGTGGTAGTTTTTTTTTTTTTACAACAGAAATAGAAAACTAATAGAGCACCCATGACCAAGTTAAATTTTTTTTGCCCTTTAGAATTCAAGGAAAGGAAAACTAGAACTTAAAATTTGACAGCCTGTCACCTCTTTGTATTGCAAGGCCCTGAACGTCATCTCTAATATTTTACTTTTCTTCTCTTCAAACAGACGAAGAAGATTCTGTATCTAAGGTGACCAGGTTCATTTATTGGGCCTATTTTTAATATAGTATGATAGGATTGTTGTAAGATCTAGGATCCACATTTTAAAAATCTCCCTTGGTGTCTCTAGCATGCAACCAGGTTTTCAAACCACTGGTCTAAAATTTAAATTCTAAACCACATAATTACGAGTGGCTGCGTGCCTAGAGAATGAATACTGTGGATTATTATTAACTTAGGAGGACATAACAAATGTGGTGTCCACAGAGATTGGGGCTGGTGATGTAACATTTCATCAGTGACCTGAATAATGGAATGGCCAGCATGCTCATTAAATGTGAATGTGGTACCAAAATGGAAAACAGGCGGAGGAGGGCATTTTAATTAATTAATGAGGGTTGTTAGGATGGAGAGCATATTGATTCAAAGGACAGGTGACAGCAGGGTGAGGAAGAGCCAGAGGAATTGCTTGGAACTGAATGAAGCTCAGTGAAGGCAAATGCAGAATAATACACATTCTGTAGAAGGGAAGGAAATAGCACAATAACAGGCGGGGCGAGGGAAGAGGGAAGACGGTAAAATTAGAAAAGGATCTCAGGATAAGACTGAGCACAGAACGGGAAGGGGCTGGGGAGTGCTGGGGGGTGGGGGTGCAGGAAAGCCACTTGGCCTGGGCCTCACATTCTCATAGGGCCTGAAATTTAGAACTCTGGCATCACTCTAGTATCTGATAAATGTATTCCTTTATTAACATAGACATGTAAAGCTCACCCACAGTTTTAATCCCATTTTTGCAACTTTTTCTTTTTCAATATATTGGGAGCCTCAAAAAATGAAAGTGGCCTGGATGTGTCTGACTCAAGATCATGGTGGATCACAAGATTCAATCAGGACTGTAGTTTATGAGGCAAGTGTAAGCCTCATATAGAGCTGCAGAATATGTTTGGAGGAACTCACAAGGAAGAGCAAGCAGTCTCTAGCAAGCAGAGCTCTGGGAATTAGAATCCAGAGAGGAAAGGAGATGTGCTTTGTTTTTCCTGAAGAAAATATTAATAGGCACTTTTTAAATATTCTCTTTGTCCCCCAGAGTTCTACATGCACATAATCTACAATGTTAAATTGTTCTACAAAATTTGTCATGAAAAACAGCAATCCCCTCTCCTCCTCACCATTTTCTACACTTAAGCCTCTTTCTTTTGGTATTTATCTCCAGGTCTCCAAATTAACAAGCTTGAAATGCTGTTCCTTGCCCTTTCAATGTTAGCCATTATCTGATTTCTGTCCAGGATAGAAGATAAGGTGTCTTTCCTTCCACTGCCCCCACCATACATGTTCATCCTTCCCCATCCTCCATTCTTCCCGTTCCACAATGTTGTCATCTCAGTCAATGTTTGTGTTACAGTGGGTATAAAACATCACTCATAGCTGAACCACAGCAAATCGTGATAACTTCCTTTCCTGCACACCTTTTTGTTGTCCTTGGAGCTAACAACTCTGTTACTTTCTGTTTGCTTCATCTTCTACACATTTAAATTTGCTATCTGTCAGTGTCTGCTCTCAAGACATTCAGAATCTTTGGGTACTCTAACAATTTCATCAATCTCCCCCAAAATCTCTCCCAAAGCCTTCTAATGCACTGCAACCTGGACTTGAGGCACATCTCTCATCTTGGAATCTCGCTTCGTGGTCATCCCAGGGTAGTTCCCTTCTGTGTAAGCTCTGGTGTTATTTGCTTCATGTTTTGACAAATGTCCTGGGAACTTCCTGGGGAAGGGGCATGGGAGATAAATTCTTGAGAATTTGTATGTCTGCAACTTTTGAAAAAAATTTTTTTAAATGTTTATTTATTTTGAGAGAGAGAGAGGTGGGAGGGTGGGGAGGGGCAGAGGGAGAAAAAGAGAGAGAGAGTGGGTGGGGGGAGAATCCCAAGCAGGCTCCACACTGTCAGCACAGAGCTCTACATGGGGCCCTGTCTCACAAAGTGAGAAACCAGGAGTCAGACGCTTAACCAACCAGGCACCCTGGACACGTTTTTAATCCATCCTGACACTTGGTAGATAGTTTGGGCTGGGTATAGAATTCTAAACTGGAAATCATTTTCTTGGAGAATTTTGAAGGCAGTTGCCATCTGGCCCCTGGGTTTGCTATTGGGAAGCCTGAAACCATTCTAATTCATCACCCTCTTCATAGGAGCTATTTTCTCCTCCTCTTTGGAAGCTTGTGGCATCTTTTTGTTGTCTTCATTGTTCTGAGATTTCACACTGGTGTGTCTTGATGTGGGTCTATTTTCAATCCTTGTGTAGGCATTTGATGGACCTTTCCTTTCAGAAATGCATGCTCCTCTGTTGTGGGAAATATTTTTCAATTATGTCTTTAATAATGGTCTCTCCTATGATTTCTCTGTTCTCTCTTTTTGGAATTCCTATTTTCATAAATTAGATATTCTGTTCTGGATATCCCTTTTTTCTTATTTTTCGCTTATGTCTTTCTTTTGCTCTAATTTCAGAGACTTACTCTTCTTCATTTTCTAACCCTTTTATTGTATTTTAGTTTTTATTATCCTATTTCTAATTTCCAAGGCGTCTAGTATTTGTTCCTGGATGTTCCTTTTTCTAATGTCATATACTTATTTGATGGTTACATATCTTAGCTCTGAGGATTTTTTTTAAGTTTATTTATTTATTTTGAGAGAGAGAGAGAAAGAGAACAAGTAGGGGAGTGGGACAGAGAGAGGGGGAGAGAGAGGATCCCAAGCAGGATCTGCCTTGTCAGCACAGAGACCAATGCAGAACTCAAACCCACAAAATGTGACATCAGGACCTGAGCCGAAATCAAGAAACAGATGCTTAACTGACTGAGCGAGCCAGGTGCCCCAGCTCTGAGGATATTAATCACAGGGTACTGGATGTTTTCCTCAACCTGTTTGGTTTCCCTTTTCTCTAAGTTCTTTTCTTCTATTCATTTTGGTCTTTATATTTTATGTAAGAGGCCTTTCTCCATGTCTAGTAAACCTTGATTGTCTGCTCCTATTTAAGAACAGGAGCTGAAAAGCTGAGTGAAGTTCTGAACCTTAGGGGCTTATTGACCAGAGGCTCCACCATACATTCTGGCTGGGCTGTTTGCTTGGGGGACTCCCAAATCAGTGCCTTTGTTTTTCCTCTTGGGGAGACCAAACTCCCCAGAGAGGACTCTTACAAGCTTATGTCCAAAGACATCATTCTGGCTGTGGGCACTGGGGGGAACACAGCAAACAAAGAGCTGTGGGTCTCCACCTATCCACTTCATGCCTCTGTTTTCAGTACGACATCCAGTCATCATCTCTGCCCAATGTCCTCCAATCTACAGACCCCTGATCTAGTCTCTCTGCAGTGGGTACTGGCCTTGCTCTGCAGAGAGGGGAGAGGATGTTAACTGCTTTCTAAATAGAGTTTGAACCACCCCTTATGGTTTTGCATGTCCCCACCTCACTGACAGAGGTCTCCGGGGCCGTCAATTCTTGAGCCTTTGGGAAATTCTGATTGGTTTCTTGAATTTCCCCACTTGCTCGCTAGGATTCCGTTTACCCCTGTCTGCTGTGTCATGGCCACATTTCTTACTTTTCAGCTTTCGAAATTTTGTTGCTCTGAGGAGTTAAAATTTTTTTGATTGCTAATATTTCTTCCTTTAAAAAAATCCATTTACCGGGGCGCCTGGGTGGCTTGGTCGGTTAAGCGTCCGACTTCGGCTCAGGTCATGATCTCACGGTCCGTGAGTTCGAGCCCCGCGTCAGGCTCTGTGCTGACAGCTCAGAGCCTGGAGCCTGTATCAGATTCTGTGTCTCCCTCTCTCTCTGCCCCTCCCCTGTTCATGCTCTGTCTCTCTCTGTCTCAAAAATAAATAAACGTTAAAAAAAAAAAAAAAAATTAAAAAAAAAAAATTCCATTTACCATCATCTTACTGAGGCTTTAAAAAAAGCAAAAGGAGATGTGTGCATGTTCAATTCTCTCTCTTTACCTAGAAGATTTACTTCTCACTCTTTTTCCTATAGTTTTATTTTTTAATCAATATTTATTTACTATTTATTATTCATTGTTTTGTTTTTCACATTAAGACAATGCAGGTGCTTATTTTCAAAGCAGTTATAAGAGTTTATCATGTAGGAACCACGGAATAATGATGAGCCTCTTGAAGGCTTTTAGAGCTTCCAAATGCTGACGTCTATAGTTAGGGCATGTATGTGCATGTGTATTTACCAAGGAGACACCTGCAGCCTACCTGGGGAAGATAATACACCACAAATCATGACCCAGGACCAGTAAATAGTAATGTATTTCTAAGAAGGAGACTAAGTAGGTCAAAATGAGTCATCATCCATAGTGTGACACTTCTCTACCTAAGTCTGGAGAAAAATTTCTAATTCGGTTGGACACTTGAATTATCCCACTTATAATTCATTCTCTGAAGCAGTTGTCTCCAAATTTTTTATTGTAGATCCTTATAAGAAAAACGTCTTTGATGCTCCCTAAAATACGTAAATGTATTTGCAAATTATACATATCTTATAATATCAGTATTATATAGAGCATTAATACACATACAAGTAGAGATTTTTAAAGGATGCCATAGAAAATAAAATTAGAAGTTCTAATATTTCCTTTCAGTACCCCCAGTGAATCGTCTTGCACATGGTGGAACTGTCAACCAGGATGAGAATCAGAGACCCTGGGAAGGTTTTCCAGAAGACTCCTACCCAGTCCCTATGTCTGTATTCTGAATCAGAACCTCTGAGGGTGGGACCCTGGCAGGGCATTTTGAAAAAGTTTCCTTGCTGATTCCCGTGTATGCCTCTCCTTAAGAAATACAGCTCTAAAGATTTAAAAATTAGAGGTCTTAAAAAACTGTAAATAGTAGTCAAAATGCAAAGAACAGGCAATTAATTAAAACGGGAAATGCATACATAGTTTGTTTAAATATCTGCATTATCACATAGCCTCAAAAACCTTTGTCACCTTCCCTTAAGTCCACTGTTTCTTCCTCTGTGTCTGTCTTTTCCCTTACCTTTTAATTTTTTATTTATCTTTTAATGTTTATTTTTGAGGGGCGGGGGAGAGGCAAGAGAGAGGGAGACAAAATTTGAAGCAGGCTCCGCATTGTCAGTGCAGAGTGTGACACAGGGCTAGCACAGACCGCGACCTGAGCCCAAACCAAGAGTCCGACCCTTAACCAACTGAGCCACCCAGGTGCCCCCTTCCCGCTTTAGCATGATTTTAACTTTTCTGTTAAAAACAATAGTCATCCATTGTAGAAAGTAGAGATTGGCAAAAAGAAAAAAAAATAAAAACTCATCTATAATCCTACCCTTCCAAGATAAACACTTAAAATCTCTATCTGTGGCCTTCCAAATCTTTATGCCAGCAAATACTTCAAAGGGGGATCATACTTACATGCTGTTTTTACCTGGCTTTTTTTCACTTGGTAATTTTATATTTTTTCATGACAATAAGAATGAAAGCCCCAGCAGAGCAATGAACCTGGTGAGAAGAATGCACAGAGCAGATTATGAGGCTGGAGGCCCCCTGTGCCCAGATGACCTGCCAGCCCCCTCTCCTCCCCTCCCCCACCATTCTTTCCCTTCCCACTTCTGGTCCTCCCTTAGCGTCTTTCACTTTGTTTTCTACTTGCACCTTTCTCTTTTTTCTTTTACCTTCCACCTCCATCTCTCTTCACTAAAGCAACCAAGGACAAGGGTTAATATTTGACAGAATAAACGTCCCGATAATTCGGTAAGGGATGTGTAACGAGGGAGCTGGAGAGACAGCTGCACCCCCTCTGCAAAGGGGATTTTCAGAGCAAGCCCAGGCAAGAGCCCTCTGTTCTTGATGACTATCTGTTATTTCCACTCAGGAGATTATTCCCAAGTGATTATTAAAGGTGCTTATTTGCCTTGCAGGCAAGGTGTGGCCAGAGCCTGGGGTGCCCAGGTGGTCAGAGAAGAGTCATTTCAGGGAAAGGGCGCTTCTAGAATTGAAACTAAGGGAGATGGTACAGTTGACACAAGGCAGAAACTGAGAAGGAGGCAAGCATGATGATCCAGAACAAACCGGCTACCGAGCTTCTACCTGGAGGGTAATCAGTTTCCCCACTGGTGTTATAAAACCGGTTGCAGAAAACCAGTTCCTCTTGCTTTGGGTGGCAAGAATCAGCTGAGGGCTGGTTATGCTCTCACAGCTCCTCAGCCTGCTGCTGAAGAAATTTCCATCTGTATTTATTAACCCACTGGTAGTGAGGAAAGTTTCTGAAGTGTGAAACTTCTTTGGGCTGGTATGAAAGAAAGTAAGCACTTGTCACCACAATAGAGCCAAATTGTGTTTTCTAGCAGCTGTGGAAAGTTATTGTTTTCATTAAATGCAAATCATTGCCCCCAAACCAACAATGTTCTTGGGGATGAAATTGTCCTTGGCTCCATTGACCGTGAGAGGTTACATTAGCCAGCTCTCTACAGGCACTCTGCTATGGAAGGTTCTAGAAAATGAGGGGAAAGTGAATTGTTCTCCACCCCAATCCCGAGCAGCAGCTTATCAGCTATCTGTTGAAGTAAGATGGGGGGAAGGATATAGCATGCTTGTGCTTATAAAGACTTGTCAGAGGGACAGCAATTAAGTGCTTCAACAAAAGTGTTAGTCACAGTGGGTGGGACACTCCCTGTCATCCTGCTGAAGCAGAGCCAGAGAAGTTCATGATAGCTGAGGAGAGGGAGGGTCCCCCAACACAACTTCTCCTTTCCCCCAGCAATAGCTCCTCAATAAGCAGCACTTACCATGTGTACAGGTCAGAAAGGAGGTGAGAAATAGGGGGGAAATATTTTTACATAAATATGTCCACAAAGAAGGATGTCTTATAGGAAGAATATCTCGGGCCAATGGCAGAGTTGAAACCAAAGAAAAAAAGGTGTTGTTCTTTTTTTTTCCCCTTTGAGAAAGAATGGAAAATTCTCCCCTCCCTGCAAGGAAACAAACCTTTACGTGGAATGGCACCTGACCTTCCATCATTAGTGACTCATTCCTTTGTGTATTACAGACACCTGGCATTTAAGAGGCCTATATTAAAATGCAGATACTTTATATGAGGGCAGCCAGGGATTCTTACTGGAATCAGAATCCTTGAGAGGACTTTTACATGCAGACTCCTGCATTACATACACATGTAGTCTGTGCCCCCAATCCCTACTATGACCATGACCTTTAGCCAATAGGTGGTTGTCCAATTCTCTGGTGTCTTAGTCATCTCAGGCTGCTATAACAAAATGTCATAGACTGGGTGACTTAACCCACAGACATTTATTTCTCGCAGTTCTGAAGGGTGGAAGTCCAAGATCCAGGTGCCAACACACTTAGTTTCTGATAAGAACCCTTCCTAACTTGTAGATGACCACCCATATGTGGTGGTCATCTACATGACCTCATATGGCCTTTTTTAGGCCCTGGAGGGACAAGATCTCACTGTTTTCCTCTTCTTATAAAGATACTTATCCCATCATGAAGATCCCACTCTCATGATCTCCTCTAAACCTAATTACCTTCCAAAGGCCCCACTTCCAAATGCCATCACCCTGGGGATCAGGGCTACAACGTGTGAATTTTGGGAAAACACAGGCATTCGGCTCTTATCATCTGGCTTCTGACAGGACCTTGCTGTAGTTAACTTCAGTTCCTGTTTTTGAGGTTAGAAAATGATTTCCACTGAAGATGATGATTTGGTTGCTCAATCAGAACCAACAGTTGAGAATGAAAGCAATGGAAAGCTGGAAATAGTTGGTTTTTTTTAATATTTTGATACTTCAAAGAGAAGTGAGTATATATGAGTCAACACGGTTGCTTTTCTCCGCTGAATCCATGGCTTCCACCTATATCCTGTCTCTTTCTTTTCCCCTATTTCCTCTGCTAATACATTCTCTTTCTTCTCCTCTTCAAGAGGCCAACATTTTAAGAATGTGATTTGTGTTTATGTTATGCTTAATGGTTTTGTATTTTCTTTTTTTTTTAATTTTTTTAAATGTTTATTTTTTGAGAGAGAGAGAGAGTGCAAACAGGGAGGAGCAGAGAGAGGGAGACACAGAATCTGAAGCAGGCTCCAGGCTTGAGCTGTCAGCACAGACCCCAACATGGGGCTCGAACTCACGAACCATGAGAACACGACCTGAGCTGAAGTCGGATGCTTAACCGACTGAGCCACCCAGGCACCCCTTGTGTTTTCTTTACATAACATAGGTTTAATATTTTACTTGAGGGTGAGGTTACTTTAGTATGTTGGTCATTTTTACTTGATAGGCTAGTAGCGATGACAGGAGAGAATGTCCTGACCCCTGTCTCAAGACTAAGATGAAGGGGATTGTGTATCAGGTACTAAGGGCCATAGGACCACCAAGAGAGTGTGAGAAGGCAGTAAGAGGTGAGTTGGGGGTTCGAAAAAACCAAGGACAAGATTCCTCTACTTCCTGGTTTTGCAAAGAATAAGCTTCTATTATGCCAAAGTCATTCCTGGTCAATAACCTACCAAGGGGAAACAGCAGCCAAAGATGCCCCAGCTTGCTTTCTATTTTTATTCTACCTGAGATTTCCCTTGTAAAGGCAGATATGAAAGGGAACCCAGAATCATTCAATGGGATTGGGACAACACAGTGTGCCTCTCCTACATGCTGACCCCATTTTCCCCACCTAAACACACGTAAATGAAATCAAATTGAAATTAACACCCACAAAGTGTAAAGGAGCTACTACGGGAATATGTAGGCAGAATATGTTGACAGAAGAAGGGAGAAGGCCATCCCAGGTTCTTTAGGTGTTGGGTCATGCTTTGGATGATAAAGTTAGTTGTATTTTTAAGCCTCAACTCGCCAAGCATTCTTCTCCCTGAAGTAGGGATGCCACCACAAGCTACCCAATAGGCTGCCTATCATCTCTCAGCTCCACTCAGCAGCTCAGGACCCTGTTGTGTGGAGACGGCACAACAAAGAATAAGCAAAATTCCTGGGCCATTCACCTCCTCAGACCAACAAGTCTCTGTCTGCTGGTCCGAGACCATTTCTGGAGATAAACATGTGACAGAGCCACAATGTCCGGTCACTCTGTCAGCTCTCTGCAGTTCCTCCTTTTTTTTTTTTCTTTTCCTGACCTCATAAACAATGACCGTTAAAGGTCTCATTTCTGCAGATTCGGAGCCATGATAAGCTTTAGTTACTAGGAAATTCTCCATTCTCCAAAACAGTGTTCAAAATGTTTTCTCTTACAAGTAGGAATTTTACTTACTATGAAATAGATTTTAATACAGTATTTACCATTCCTGTTCTTGTTTTCTATAGTTTCAGTTCATAGCAAAATTGAGGTTACCCAAGAAATACACAAGAAACTTCTTGATAAAGGGAGGAAGTAACCAAGTCGTTGAAAGCAAGAATTAGCTTAGTTCTGCAGTTTCTTCTCTCATATATATGACCTCCCCCTCCAGAAAAAAAAAAAAAAAGAACAAAAGGAACAACAAAAATCGACACATTATGTAACTCAGTTTCCCAACTATCCTAAGAAAACTTTTGCATTCCCTGTCCCATCCCTGCCACACACAGAATTCTTAATAGGAAATTAAAGCAAACAGAGAAATCTGGGTCAAGCAGGTAGCTACATCCCTCTACTGTCACTTCCCAAAGACAGCAAGGGCTGGCTCTCTTGTCTAAATGGCAGGTATCATACCTCTTCCTAATTTCTCTTCTATAAATTAATGCCTAAAGATGGCATTTAAAACAACGGAGAGGGGCACCTGGGTGGCTCAGTCGGTTAAGCGTCCGACTTCAGCTCAGGTCACGATCTCGCGGTCCGTGAGTTCGAGCCCCGCGTCGGGCTCTGGGCTGATGGCTCAGAGCCTGGAGCCTGCTTCCGATTCTGTGTCTCCCTCTCTCTCTGCCCCTGCCCTGTTCATGCTCTGTCTTTCTCTGTCTCAAAAATAAATAAAACGTTAAAAAAAAATTTTTTTAAACAACGGAGAAAAATGGATTATTCAACACATAATATTGAGGCAACTGTATGGCCACATGGAAAAAAATAATAAAAGTAGAACAAAGTCCAAATGAAGCAGAGATTTAAACGTAAAAATGAAAACATAAAAGGACTAGAAAAAACTGTGTTACATTTTTAATAATTTCTGGAGTGAAGAAGTATTACATAAAACCAAGAAGCTATAGGGTTGCCTGGTGGCTCAGTTGGTTAAGCGACCGACTTCAGCTCAGGTCATGATCTCGCAGTTTGTGAGTTTGAGCCCCGTGTCGGGCTGTGTCCTGACAGCTCGGGAACCTGGATCCTACTTCAGATTCTGTGTCTCCCCCTCTCTCTGCCCCTCCCCTGCTCACGTTCTGTGTCTCTGTCTCTCAATAATAAATAAATGTTAAAAAAATTTTTAAAAAAACAAGAAGCTATCAAAGATTCTACTATGTGAAAGTGGTAGATTCAACTACATAAAAAATTTTAAAAACAAAAAAAGACCTGCATGGGAAAACCACCAGAAACAAAGCCAAAAGACGAATGACAAAAAGGAAAAAAGTGTTTGAGTATAATTTCCTTCAGATAAAAAGAACTTCTAATATTTAATTTTCAAAGTACCAAAACCCAATAGAGTAAATGGGAAAGGATACAAGCAGATAGTTTACCAAAAAAAAAGATACGGAAATGGCCCATGAACATATAAAAAGATGCACAACCTTACATATAATAAAAGGAAAGGAAATTTATATTACACTGATATACCATTTTTTTTCCTATCAGATTGACAAAGAATAAGAAATTTGAAGACCTACTTTGTGAGCAGAGCTGTGAGGAAACAGGCAAATTGTAATGAAAATGCAAACCAGTGCAGTATCGGCAGAAGGCAATTTAACATCTTTCAACTTCCAAATATACATAACCTTTGACCAGTAATTCTGCTTGTAGGAATGGGTCCAACAGATAGATACACATAGATGCAAAAAGAAGGATGTTTAAAGTCATTCATAGTAACTGTATGTGAATGGATTACATTGTAGCTGTTAAAAAAAAAAAGGAGGTTCTGTAGGTACTGGTATGGAACCATCCTCAAGATGTTTTTTTTTAAATTTATTTTTATTTTTTAATTTATATCCATAGCATACAGTGCAATAATGATTTCAGAAGTAGAATCCAGTAATTCATCCCCTATGTATAACACCCAGTGCTCATTCCAACAAGTGTCTTCCTTAATGCTCCTTGCCCATTTAGCCATCCCCCTACCCACAAACCCTCCAGCAACCTTCGGTTTGTTCTCTATATTTAAGAATCTGTTATGGTTGGTCCTCCTCCCTGTTTTTATATTTTTTGCTTCCCTTTCCCTATGTTCATCTGTTTTGTATCTTAAAGTTCTCATATGAGTAAAGTCATGTGATATTTGTCTTTCTCTGACTAATTTCACTTGGCCTAATACCCTCTAGTTCCATCCACATTGTTGCAAATGGCAAGATTTCATTCTTTTTGATGGCCAGGTGAAACTCCATTGCATATTTATACCACATCTTCTTTACCCATTCATTTGTCCATAGACATTTGGGCTCCTTCCATACTTTGGCTATTGTTGATAGCGCTGCTATATAAACATTGGGGTGCATGTGTCCCTTTGAAACAGCACACTTGTATCCCTTAGATAAATACCTACTAGTGCAATTGCTGGGTCATAGGGTGGTTCTATTTTCAATTTTTAGAGGAACCGCCATACTGTTTTCCAGAGTGGCTGCACCAGCTTGCATTCCCACCAGAAGTACAAAAGAGATCCTCTTTCTCTGCATCCTTGCCAACATCTGTTGTTGCCTGAGTTGTTAATGTTAGCCATTCTGACTGGTGTGAGGTGGTATCTCATTGAGGTTTGGATTTGTATTTCCCTGATGATGAGCCATGTTGAACATTTTTTCATGTGTCTGTTAGCCATCTGGATGTCTTCTTTGGAAAATTGTCTATTCATGTCTTTTGCCCATTTCTTCACTGAATTATTTGTTTTTCAGGTGTTGAGTTTGAGAAGTTCTTTATAGATTTTGGATACTAACCCTTTATCTGATATGTCGTTTGCAAATCTCTTCTCCCATTCTGTGGGTTGCCTTTTAGTTTTGCTGATTGTTTCCTTCACTGTGCAGAAGCTTTTTATCTTGTTGAGGTCCCAATAGTTCATTTTTGCTTTTGTCTCCCTTGCCTCAAGAGACGTGTTGAGTAAGAAGCTGCTGCAGCTGAGGTCAAAGAGGTTTTTGCCTGCTTTCTCCTCTAGGGTTTTGATGGCTTCCTGTTGTACATTTAGGTCTTTCATCCATTTTGAGTTTATTTTTGTGTATGGTGTAAGAAAGTGGCCCAGGTTCATTTTTCTGCATGTTGCTCTCCAGTTTTCCCAACACCATTTTCTGAAGAGACTGTTTTTATTCCACTGGATATTCTTTCCTGCTTTGTTGAAGATTATTTGACCATATAGTTGTGGGTCCATTTCTGGGTTCTCTATTATGTTCCATTGATCTGAGTGTCTGTTATGGTGCCAGTGCCACACTTTCTTGATGATTACAGCTTTGTAATACATCTTAAAGTCCGGGATTGTGATGCCTCCAGCTTTGGTTTTCTTTTTCAGGATTGCTTTGGCTATTCGGAGTCTTTTCAGGTTCCATACAAAATTTAGGATTGTTTGTTCTAACTCTGTGAAGAATGCTGGTGTTATTTTGACAGGGATTGCATTAAATATGTAGATTACTTTGGGTACTATCAACAATATTTGTTCTTCCAATCCATGAGCATGGAATATTTTCCCATTTTTTGGTGTGTGTCTTCTTCAATTTCTTTCACAAGCTTTCTATAGTTTTCAGTGTATACATTTTTCACCTCTTTGGTTAGGTTTATTCCTAGGTATTTTATGGTTTTTGGTGCAATTGTAAATGGATCAATTTCTTGATTTCTCTTTCTGTTGCTTTATTATTAGAGTATAGAAATGCAACTGATTTCTGTGCATTGATTTTATATCCTGTGACTTTGCTCAATTCATGGATCAGTTCTAGCGGTTTTTTGGTGGAATCTTTTGAGTTTTCCACATACAGTAACATGTTGTCTGCGAAGAGTGAAAGCTTGACTTCCTCCTTGATGATTTGGATGCCTTTTATTTCTTTGTGTTGTCTGATTGCTGAGGCTAAGACTTCCAATACTATGTTGAATAACAGTGGTGAAAGCAAACATCCCTGTCGTGTTCTTGACCTTAGGGGGAAAGCTCTCAGTTTTTCCCCATTGAGGGTGATATTAGCAGTGGGTCTCTTATATATGGCGTTTATGATCTTGAGGTATAATCCTTCTATCCCTACTTTCTTGAGGATTTTTATCAAGAAACCATGCTGTATTTTGTCAAATGCTTTCTCTGCATCTATTGAGAGGGCCATGTGGTTCCTGTCCTTTCTTTTATTAATGCAATGTGTCACATTGATTGATTTGTGGATATTGAACCAGCCCTGCATCCCAGGTATAAATCCCACTTGACTGTGGTGAATAATTCTTTTAATGTATTGTTGGGTCTGATTGACTAGTATCTTAAGAGTTGAGGATTTTTGCATCCGTGTTCATCAGGGAAATAGATCTGTAGTTCTCCTTTTTAGTGAGGTCTTTGTTTGGTTTTGGAATCACCCAAGATGTTTTGTTAGATAAAGGAAAGCAAGGCCAGAGCAGTGTGTGTGGTTAAAAATATTCTAAGAATTGATTTATTTAAGAATTTTCAGAAAGTATCCCTAAAGATCCATTACCCTGGGTTTTGTCTAGGGAAGGAAATTAGATGGCTGGGCAACAGAAACAGGAGGGCTGCTTTTTATTGGATATTCTTTTGTACCTTCTGAACATAAATGTGTTACCTTCTCAAAAATAAAATGTTATAATCAATAAAGATACAATAACCATGAGCTTGAATACACTTCAAAAAAGGATGAGTAAGATGGTGAATTTTACATTATGTGAATTTCACCTCAATTTAAAAAAACAATGAGCAGGATTCCCAACAGGTAAATAAAAAGCAAACCTGTTGCATCACGAGTGTGTCTATCTTGGGACATGACACTCCCTTCATGTGCTGGTAAAGGCTTAAAAACTGATTTCTAGAGGAAAACACTGATTTGTGGCATTTGTCAATTTCTGAGACATCACTTAATACAGAATTGAGGCAGGACACAAAAAGTTTGCTTCATGAGCCAATACTGTCCAGCTCTAGTTTACACACTGGCGTCTACCCAGTTACTGAAACTGGAACCTTGGAAAACATCCTTGGACCCTTCTTGTATGCTCCCCTCTCCTTATTATCCATTATGTTATTACTAACCAGTCCACTCTTCCTCCACTGGGTAGAAGTCTCATAGCTTGGGGATAGACTCCTTCCCTAGGGGGTGGTTCCTAATTGGTCTAATGCAACATGCAAGTTGCTACCCATTGGTGTGTAGAGATATTTATCCCTTGAGATAGCCAGGTGGACCCTGGGAGGTCTGGAGCCCCAGGGCACTTGCTTTGAGCTGTTCTAGTCTGTCAGCCATATGGGCACTATTACTTGTCAAAAAGATCAGGAGGCTATAGCCTAAGGCAATCATGACCTTCCATTCCCCTCATTACCGACTGACTCTGGACCTCAAGGCTAAGTCTATTAGTGCATGGTATTCACTAGTCACAAGATTAGCCCAAATATGGACCCATGATCAACCCAGGTCAATGGGATTTAAAAGGAGGTTTGCTGGAGGCACTTAATAAATTTCTTACTCTTCAGAGAGTAATAGGAAGATATGATCTCTCTCTTCCTCATGCAGATGAGGCCTGGAACTAGGGCAGCCACCTGTCAAGCAACAGAGCATGGAGCCAGCAAAGGACAGAGGGCCATACAGATGGCCAGAGCCAAAGCACTCCACCCTATTTCTGGTTTTCCTGTGCTGTAAACCAATAAATTTATTATTTAAACACTTTGATTTAGCTTCTCTGTTTCTTCCACTGAATGCATGCTTTAACAACGTACTTTAGTAACATATTTTAACCTGTTTTTAAAATGTTTTTCCATATTACTATAGTTTGCTGATCATCTCTATTTACCATTTCTATTGATAGTTTACCCTCTTGTGCTAGTTTGTTTTATGCTGTGGTCAGGCTATAGTACCCCATCATTCAAACACCAATCTAGGTGTTGCTGTGAAGGCATTCTGTATGTGGGATTAAAATCTACTTAAATTGACTTTAAGTAAAGGGGGATTACTTTTGGGGCACCTGGGTAGCTCAGTCGGTTAAGCATCCAACTTCGACTCAGGTCATGATCTCGGGGTCCATGAATTCAAGCCCTGCACTGGGCTCTGTGCTGACAGCTCAGAGCCTGGAGCCTGCTTCAGATTCTGTGTCTCCCTCTCTCTCTGCCCCTCCCCTATTCACGCTCTGTCTCTTAATAATAAAATAAACGTTAAAAAAAATAAAAATAAAAATAAAGCAAACCTGCAGTTTCTCTGAGGGAAAAGAAATCCACCTGTGGAATTATAGCATCAGCTCCTGCCTAAAATTTTCCAGCCTCCCCTTCCTGCTGACCTACCCTACAGATTTCAGACTTGCCTAGCCAGCTACACAATTGCATAAGCCAACTCCTTGTAATAAATCTCTCTGTCATGAATAAAACAGTATAATACACACACACATACACACGCACACTACTGGTTCAGGTAGAAACCTGAATGATAGTAGTTTTTTATTTGTTTATGGATTTAAATCAATTTGAAGTTGCAGACTTTGCATTTCTTTATATGTTTATCAATATGCTTAGACTGTAGCTTTATGAGCATATGTGTATAATTCCTAAAGTAGAACAGCTGGTCAAAAGTTATGCACATTTGGAAGATGAAAAATGTCGTAATTTAACAAGCTGTTAAATGAGTATGAGTAGGTTGTCCCTACTCATACTCGATGTGTTCTCAGCATAGTAAGTACTCAGTAAATAGGAGCAGAATTCTAGGAAGAGACACATGAATTAAGATAGAAAGGCATGAAGGTATGCTAGATTGGAGGGTACTTTGACTAAATCACTATTTTTTAGGTCCCTTTTCTTCTGCAGGTGACATGAGAATTTGAGTGATTCACCCATGTAGTACTTACTTTGCAGCAACAGCAGAAGGCAGAACTCGGAGTTTGAGGTCAGACCTGAGTTTGAACATTCTCTGTACCATTCAAGCTTTGTGAACTTGAACAGATGTCTTAGTCTCTGTGATCCTCAGTTTCTAAATCTGTAAAAGGAACGTGATGACCTTCCAGACTGGGGTGAAGGTCAAAGGACGTAAATATATAAAGAACCTGGTGTGAAGGTCAAAGGAGATAAATATATAGATAACCTATGTAATAGGTCTGGACACGGAGGTTATAATAGGTCTTCTCCCCAAATTTAGGAACAGGAAGCAACAATGTTGGAAGAGCCAATCTGTAAACTGAGCACATAAAGCATCTGAGCAGAGATGTGAGTTGAACATGAATGGACAGCAAGACACCAACTGGGTTGACTTTAGTAAAATACCTAAACAAAGCTCTCCCAACCAGAAGAGGATTAGTCAGAGATAAAACCTAGAAAAAGCAGAGTCAGAGACAAAGTGGAGTTGTGCCACTAAAGCCTTGCCCCATCAAGCCCAAAAATTAAGGCTAAAACATAATTCCACTCATAACAACATACCCATCTGGCTGTCCAAGCTTAATGCCATTTGGTCTTGGAATCACATAAATGGCTTTTTCTATTCTGTTTCCAAACTGAGCAAAAACCTTTCTGATAGTTTGGGTTCCTCTATGGCCTGTCTACAGGAAATGGTCTCTGGTCAGGCTCACTGGGCCAGCCAGCTCTCCCAAACCAACATCCCACTCAAACACCTGTGTTCTTTTTTATTCTAAGGGTTAGGCAGGACAATCTGACCCAGATGGCGGAAGAAACAGCAACCATATCTGTGTCTGATTCACAGCTCTAATTAAGGCGAGAAAAAGAAAAATAGGGCATGAAAAGAAATTCTCCAAGAGCTGAAAAATTGTGAAAGCCTCCATGTCTCTATGGGGATGGCACCCTTGTGAACCTTGCTTTCATGGTTAAGCTGATGGAACACCATCTCTGTTAGGAAGACAGGGGAAGAATTGTCTTGCTTGTTCCTGAAAAGAGTTAAGGCAGGCAGGCATTAATGGCCATCCTCTTGACTAATTATAAAACCAAGGTGGTAAAAGGAAGAGTTTTGTCCAGGATTATATAATTTTTATATAGAAGTCTAGAAACCAAACCTTCGCTTTCTCAGTCCAAGTACAAAGCTCCTGTCAAAAAACCAAACTGAAGATGAGAAAGGAAGAGCATTCAATCTAAATAGAATGCTGAGTTGGAAACCCTTGAGGATGGTGATAGAGTTTTTAAATTTTTAGATTTCAGAGTTCTTGAGTTGTTTTAGATATTTTGTTTATAATACAGAGTGTCCCAAATTGTAATAGAGGAAAACTGATGATTCCAGCCATAACAGAATAGTTTATATTGAACCAACTATCCCGCTGAAAACAACTATTAACAGCTGGACAGAACATGTAACACAAGCATTTGAAGGCATTGAAGGGTAACCAAGACGATCCCGAAGAGAAGGTAAACACATCAAGCACATGTACACTCTGGCCGATTCACAGGGCAGGGAATAGAGTAAGTAGCTGTTAACTTGATTATTCCATTGGGCTGAGGAGACAGATTGCAGTTCAAAGGTGCCAAAGTGGCTGGGATGTAGGTGGTAAAATCTCACAGAGGAGGGAACTACAGACAAGTGAACCCTGAAGGCTAGACGCGATCTCCCATGGAGATGTTTGCTAACTCCCAAGCTAAGCCTGTGCAGCCGCAACCACAGGAAAGCTAACAGAAAGCAGCAGCTGGGTGGCTGAAGCTCTGTGCAAAGATTTTACAGCAGCAGAGACTGAAGAGATTGAGGGTGGAGTACAAGGCCCACCAATGAGAAATAGCAACACCCAACCTCTGATTGAGACCCCAGAAAGACCATAGCTTGGTAATGCAGGTAAACCCAAAGGACCAATTCTAACAAAGCCTAAAACCAATCCTTGACAGGATTAAGGTGACCTGTCTGCACCATTTGCCTTTCTTTTAAAACACACACACACACACACACACACACACACACACACACACAAAATAATCCAGAGCCTCTAAAAGCTAATAACCAGTAGGCTAAAATAGGATTGAAAAAATAGAATAATAAAAAAAAAAGTACCTGATTCTTCTCCCAAAAACAGACAAGAAAGAAGAAATAAAAGAATAAAGAACAGAAATAGAAACATATAACAAGATAGTAAATATAAACATTTCAATAATTACTTTAAATGTTAATAGATGATTATCCAATTAAAAGGCCAAAATTGCTTTTGGATAAAAAAGCAAAATAGATGGGCTATTTACTACAGACCCAACTTAAATATAAAAACACAAAGTTTTAAAGAAAAAAGAATGGACAAAAAAATATGCCATGCCAACCCTGACCAAAAGAAAGCTGGTGTAGCTATATTAGTATCAGACAACAAAGACTTCAGGGGCAGAAATATTTCTAGAGATGAAAAAGAGACATTTCATAATGATAAAAATGTCAATTCACATAAAAGAGTCCTCAATTTGCACGCACCTAATAATTTATAACGTATCATTAACTGGTGAAAAATGTAGCATAGTTTCAATATATGCTAAGCAAAGTTGACAGAAAAGAAGAAACGGATAAATTAACAATCATGGGAGATTTTCGCACCTCTTTCCATAGCAGATAGGACAAGCACACAAAAAATCAGTAAGGATATAGAAAACCTGAACAACAAGAACAACCAAATCGGCCTGACATATACAGAACTTTGCACTTACCAACTGCCACATACATGTTTTCAAGAGCTTATGAGCACTTATCAAAATGGACTGTCGGCTAGGCCATAGAGCAAGGCTCAAACAATTCCTAAGGACTGAGGTCATACAAAATGTGTTTTTTTGACTACAGTGGAATCAAACTAGAAATCAATAAAAAGAAGCAAATGTTTGAAAATTAAGCAACACATTTTTATTTTTCTTTAAATCTTAGTTAACATACAATGCAATATTGGTTTCAGGAGTAGAATTCAATGATTCATCACTTACATACAACACCCAGAGCTCATCACAAGTGTCCTTCTTAGTACCCATCCCCTGTCTAGCCAATCCCCCACTCACCTCCCTCCATCAACCCTCAGTATGTTCTCTATCGTTAAGAGTCTCTTGTGGTTTTGGCTGCTGTGTGGTTCAGTCCGTTAAGCGTCTAGCCTTGGCTCAGGTCATGATCTCACGGTTTGTGAGTTTGAGCCCTCTCTGCTGTCAGCACAGAGCCTGCTTCAGATCCTCTGTCCCCCACTCTCTCACCCCTCCCCCACTCATGTTTTCTCCCTCTCTCTCTCTCTCAAAAATAAATAAACATTAAAAAAAAAATTTTAAGAGTTTCTTGTGGTTTGTTTCCCTCTCTTCTCTTCCCCCCACCCTTCCCATACGTTCATCTGTTTTGTTTCTTAAACAACACATTTTTTAATGTTTATTTATTTATTTTGGAAGAGAGAGAGAGCAAGCAGGGGAGGGGCAGAGAGTGAAGAACAGAGAGAATACCAAGCAGCCTCCGTGTTGACAGCTCAAAGCCCAATGCAGGCCCAGGTAGGGCCAACGTAGGGCTCAATCCCACAAACCTCAAGATCACGACCTGAAATCAAGAGTCGGTCACCTAACCAACTGAGCCACCCAGGTGTTCCATAAGCAACACATTTTTAAACAGCTTGTAGGTCTAAGAAATAATTGCAGTGAAATTATAAATTATTTCCAATGGAATAATAATGAAAATATGACATATCAAAACATTTGGGGTGCAGATAATGCAGGACTCAGGGAAATTCATAGCTTTAATTGTATATATTTGAGAAGAGCAAAAATCGAAAATCCACATGATTTAAGCTTTCATCTTAAGCTAAAAAAAGAACAGCAACTTAAACACAAGGAAATAGAAAGAAAGCAATAATAAAAATAAGAGTAGAAATCTTTGAACTAGAAAACAAATATGCAATTTTTAAAAGTCTACAAATTCTAAAAGGGACTTGAGGTGCCTACCTTTGTTTCTGAGTAAAGATCTGTTTTAGTTCTTCCTTCTCAAACTATTTACCTTTTATTTCCTTCTATTGTCTTATTGCACTAGCTAGGAGTTTCAGTATGTTGCTAAATAGGAGTGGTGAGAGAGGACATACTTGCCTTTTTCCCAACCTTAAAAACGGTACACATTTTCTCACAATTAGGTAGGATGTTGAACATAGGTTTTTTTGTAGATTTTTAAAAATCATGTTGGGAAAGTTTCTCTTTATTCCTAGGTTTGCTGAGAGTTTTCATCATAAATAGGTGTTAGATTTTGTCAATGCTTTTTCTGCATCAATCGATATGATCATATGATTTCTTTTCTTTAGTCTGTTGATACGGTGGATTACATTCGTTGATTTTCAAATGTTGAACCAGTCTTGCGTTTCTGGAATAAATCCAACTTGGTCACAGTGCATAATTATTTTTATACATTGTTGGGTTCGATTTGCTATTATTTTGTTGAGGATTTTTGCATCTGTGTTCATGAGAGCTATTTATTAGTCTGTAATTTTCTTTGTTGTATTTTTATCTGGTTTGGGTCTTAGGGTAATGCTGGCCCCATAGGCAAGTTGGGAAGTAAAGTTTTGTTTTTAAAAGTTTTCTTGAGAGTGCTGGCTTCAGCAGCACATATACTAAAATGGGAACAATACAGAGATTAGCATGGCCCCTGCACAAGGATGACACACAGAATTCATAAAAGTTTCCATGAGAGATGGATGGTGGTGATAGTTGGGTAGCATGATGAATCTATCTGCCACCACCGAACTGTAAATTTAAAAATGATTAAGATGATAAATTTTGTGCCCTGTGTATTTTGTTGCAATAAAAAGTTAACCTTGAAGGGCGCCTGGGTGGCTCAGCCGGTTAGGCGTCTGATTCTTCAGCTCCGGTCATGATCTCACGGTTAGTGGGTTTGAGCCCTGTGTCGGGCTTTGGGCCGACAGTGCCTGAGCCTCCTTGGGATTCTCTGTCTCTCACTTTCTCTCTGCCCCTCCCCACTCGTGCTCTCTTTCTCTGTCTCTCAAAATAAAATGAATAACCTTAAAATGAAAAGCTCCCTTGAGCTTTGGCTGTACTAGGCCAAAGTGCGAGGTCTCTGTGCAAGACCCGGGTCTTAATTGAAAGACCCACAATGATCTGGTGGAATTGGAGCAAAAAGCCAGGTAAAGACTGTAACCAAGGAATGTAGGGAGTAGCTATGGCTGTTTGTTCCCCTGCCAAGTGAAAATCTAATTGGGAAGGTTATATGCACAGTTATGAATATTAAATTAACAATGGAACATAGCATATTGGCCAAAATACAACTCAGAGACTGAATGATGTAGGATTTGAGAAAGGCATGTCACTAAGTCTTTTTCTTCTCCTAAACTAACATAACTCTTTCTTTAGCTCTTGTCTCACATGTGTGGCTGAGGGGGGTGGGGGTGGGGCAGGGTATGGGAAACATTGCCATAGTTACAGGAAAAGGTTCAGCATTTTACAGTCTGGGAAAAAGGGATGATAGATTGAATTTCAAAGGCACATTATTCTATCCAAGGTTGACAAAGCATACCTTTGTAATGTGGAGCCAGAGACAGCTAATCAAGTTAACATCAAGTTAACCCGGAGGCAAAATCGTGTTGGAGGTAGAAACGGGAAGAAGGAATGGATGGCATGGACTTAGAAAGAACAGACACCTCAAGCTCCTAACAGTTATGATTAAAGCTTCGTTACTTGAACTTTACCAGCTTGGCATTTGTGCTAAAATTTAGTGCTACTGCTGAATTTTACTTTCATCGAATGACCTTTTTTTTAAATTTAAGATAAAAGAGTGTTTTAAAGTCTGTCCTTCTCTGATTTCTCAAAAATCATTAAATACAAATTAGTTACTTTTTTTAAAGAGTATCTATTCATTTTTGAGAGACAGAGTGAGTGGGGGAGGGGCAGACACACACACACACACACACACACAGAATCCCAAGCAGGCTCCACACTGTCAGCGCAGAGCCTGATGCAGGGCTTGAATTCATGAACCGTGAGATCATAAGCTGAGCTGAAATCAAGAGTTGGTCACTTAATGGACCAAAACACCCAGGTACCCCCAAATTAGCTATGTTTTTATGAAATAGTCTTATTTTACAGACTATTGTCTATTTTAAGACATCATCAATTATAGTTCACCATTAAAACACTATTTTTAATAAACTATTTTTAAGCCACATTCTAATTTCAGAAGTAGTAAACATGAAAAATGTCCATCTTAGGGGCACCTGCATGGCACAGTCAGCAAAGTGCCTGACTCTTGATCTCAGCTCAGGTCATGGTCTCACGGTTCAAGAGTTAGAACCTTTTCATCTGGCTCTGTGCTGACCGTGCATAGCCTGCTTGGGATTCTGCCTCTCTTTCTCTCTGCCCCTCCCCAACTTGTGTGCTCTCTAAATAAACAAATAAATAAACAAGTAAATAAATAAACTTTTAAAAAAGAAAAAAAGAAAAACGTCTATCTTAGAGCCAAAGAAATTCCTCTTTCCTAACCCCTACGAGCCAAGTGCCTCCTGGGCACATTCACTTCTGTGTCAACACCCCTGAAATTCAATCCATCACTGTTAATCCCTGAATCCAAATCTGCTTCTGTTTCTGTTGTCCATTTTTATTTCCATTATCAAAACCTGACTCAAGTCAGAAACCTTGACTCCTCCTTCCCCCTCATCCTCTACATCCAGTCAATTGCCGGGTTCTGCTCATTCTACCTCCTGGATCTGTTTTGGCTGCATCCACTTCCTGTGTCCCTGCTGCCCCCATCCTTGCTCATCCTGCCAGCCTCCCTCTCCTGCGGGACTGCACAATCCTCCCAATGACCTCTATCTTCTCCTCTCTGCAGCTAAGCAGTCTTCAGTAGCCGCCCAAGGCCCTTAGAATAAAACACCAAATCCTTATTATGGCATCCCTGGCCCTCTGTTCTCCAGCATCACCACATACTGCTTGTCTCCCCGCTCTAGAAACTCCAGCCACACCGACCTCTCTTAGTTCCTCAGGCAGTCACAGAAAGTCTCCCCTCCTCCCTTTTGTGCATGTCCTCCAGGCTTCAGTTAAAATGTCCCTTCCTCACAGAGAACTTCTCTGTACCCCGGATGAGCCCAGGTCCCCTGCTCTATGCCCCCACAGCACAGTGGTCCTTCATTTTTGTTAACACACGGCACACTCGTGATCATTCATCCAAATTCATCTTCCCCACTAGACGGCAAGTGGTGTTCCTGAAATAACCTTAATGCCTGGCACACAGTGAGCACTCCTTAAATTTTGATAAGTTTTTAAAGAATAATGTCCATAAAGGGCAAATGTTATTAGGGTGCCTGGGTGGTTCAGTGGGTTAAGCATCCGACTCTTGATTTCTACTCAGGTCATGATCTCATGGTTTGTGAGTTCCAGCCCCAGAGCCTGCTTGGGATTGTCTCTCTCCCTTTCTCTTTCTCTGCTCCTCCTCTGCTCATGCTCTCTCTCTCTCCCTCTCTCAAAATAAATAGGTAAACTCAAAAAAGAACAAATGTTATTATTTAATTAAAGAATAAACATCCATATGTATACTGTCTGTGAGCATGGAGTCTAGAATCAGTCTGCTGGGTTCATGTCCCAGCTTCCCCAGTGATTAGCAAGGGGACAAGTTATTTCATCTTTTTGGGTTTTAGTTGTCCTTTTAGAAATGGGTACAACAAGGCTATTTATGTCTTATAAGTTGGAGCAGTTATGAAGACTGAATAAATTAGTGTGGGGAAAGCACTTAAGACATTGTCTGGCACATAGTAAGCACTCAAACAAATATTTGCTATTATTATTATCTCATTTATCTGTCTTAACAATCTTAGCAGGAATGATAGTTGATAAATTGAGGGCTGTATACAGTAAATGTCTCCCGAATTTGAGGATGTGGTGAGGAAAATTCACTGTCTTGAGATGGAACCACCGAAAGTCAATATAAAAAAGCCCCACATCAGCCCTGAGCTGAAGTAGTCCTTCCTTCGGTGACAGGCCACATGTAAGCTGCTTCAGACAAAGTTTTGGGGATCCATCCATATGAATCAAGGTAGCAAATGTATCTTCAGACCCAGTCTCCAAGATTAAAGGAGATAATGCACATTAAGAGCACTTAGAAAATCATAAAGTATGATATAAACGTTTGTGGTTTTGATTACTGTTATTAGTATCAGAGTAATTCTATCACCCAATCGATGGTATTGTGATCCAACTGTCTGAAACAACACGATTGCTTGTAATCACAAAAACCTAATAGTGGGGCAGAGGAGCTGAAGAGCTAGGAAGGAAAAAGTTAGTATTGTTTATCCAGCACAATCTAATCAAGAGGGATGCTCGTAGGAGATGAGAGTGGTAAAGTTCGTGGAACAAAGTTTCTCCTGACACCGTGCAAATATTTTGGCTCTAACTGTCGATGCTTATCAAGCAAGTACTTTTTCTTTGATCAGCCTTGCAGGCACCAGGAAAGGGAACAACTTGAACACTAATTGCTATAAAGCGAGTAAATGAGTATTCATTCATCGAACACTTATTGAGCCCCTCCTCTCTGGCCGGCACCACATGGCAGTAAGTAGTGCCTGCCCTCATGTTACGGTCCAGAGGGGAGACAGACAAACAAGTAATTACACAAATGAAACCACGACTGCATCTCCTGCCCAGTGCTGCATTAGTAAGATTGGCTTTTCTGATACTTTACGTGGAGCCAGGAGTCAACCAGATGATGGGATGAGGAGAAAGCTGTCAGACAGAAGGCAGTAAAAAGTTTGTTATGTTGGGGTGCCTGGGTGGCTCAATCAGTTAAGCGTCCGACTTCGGCTCAGGTCATGATCTCACGATCTGTGAGTTCAAGCCCTGCATTGGGCTCTGTGCTGACAGCTCAGAGCCTGGAGCCTGCTTCGGATTCTGTGTCTCCCTCTCTCTCTGACCCTCCCCTGTTCATGCTCTGTCTCTCTCTGTCTCAAAAATAAATAAAAACATTTTAAAAAATCTTTTAAAAAAGAGTTTGTTGTGTTTGAGGATCAGAAGAGCCAATATAGACTGGAAGGAGTCAAGGGATAGAAAGGCCACAGGAATGACCTGGAGAGAGAAGCAGGTCAGATCACAAAGGGCCATGGAGGCCACAGAAACCGTAGGGAATTATTTTGAGTACAAATTACAAAAATAAGATGACTTACAATGTCATTTGTGCTCTATAAAGATCCTTCTGATTGCTACAGAAAGAATGGGTTGGAGGAAAAATTAAAGTAGGAATAGACCAGATAGGGCATTTTGCGATAGTCCAGACAAGGGATAACATTAATGGGGACAAGAGTGGTGGGAGTAGATATAAGAGGACAGATTTGTGATGATATGCTTAGGAATAGGATTACTAGACCTTGGTGATAGACTGGAAGTGATGGAGAGGCAGTTCCAGGATTCCAGCCTGAGCAACTGGCTTGAAGAGGTGCATCCATTCACTAAGATGAGCAAGGGTAAATGAGGGATAGATTAGATGTAGCTGTGGGTGAGAATGTAGGTGTTACGAAGTAAACAAGAGTTCAGTTTGAATATGTGAAGCATATGAGATCCCAGAGGGAATGAGAATTATCCAATGGCCATTTAGATACATGGCAATGAAGTTTAATAGAGTGGTCCAGACTGCCGCAGATATTTGATGGTCACTGGTGTGTAAATACAAACAGTGCCTGAGATTAGAGAGATGACCTAGGAAGAAAATGTGGAAAAGAAGCAAAGAGGGGTGACTGAGTGGCTCAGTCCATTAAGCATCTGACTCTTGATGTCAGCTCAGGTCTTGATATCAGGGTCATGAGTTCAAGCTCAACTTGGGTTCAAGCCCAACGTTGGGTTCAAGCCTAACGTTGGCAAACGTTGGGCTCCACACTGAGCATGAAGCCTACTTAAAAAAAAACAAAAAAAAAAAAAAGCAAAGAGAACCACCAATCTCTTGTGAGCTATAATTTCAGGAGTCAGATTCTTACAACCCATCAAACTCTGGGTGGATTAATAAGATTGGATTTCTGAACCAGAGCAACCTGATACTCATTTCTTCATCCATGGTGACTCTAGTAAGGTAGCTAGCCAAAAAAAGCAACAGACCTCTCCATCCATGACAGCTATATTCTAAAACATGAAAGATTTTATTGTTCCCATTTTACAGAGGGAAAAATGAGATTATGAAAGTTTAAGTGATTTGGTGAAAACTGCAGAATCAGTGAGCGACAGACAGGACTGAGGGTAATTCAGGGCATATAATTGCAGTTAAGAACTCTTCCTACCCTTCAGGAATAGGTCGCAATGGTCACTGTAAGCTTGTGAAGAAATGCAGAAGTTCGTGATCCTGGTGGGAAGACCACAGAACAAAGAAAGCTATTAATCAAAACTAAGTATAAACCTGTGGGACGAAGAGATCATCGTGAACTCAGGTAGGTAATAAAGGGTCCACCAGTGTGGAACCATGAAGGATAACGAGGAATTGGGGTAGGCGAAAGGGGGGGGGGAAAGAGTCTCAGACTTAAGGACACAATGAACCAAGATGCAGGATGCATTGAGGTGTAGAAAAGAGCTAATGGCAAATGGGCTTCCTTTCATAGGCCACCCCAATAGATGGTTGGTGGTTCAATGTCGGGGGATTAACAAGACATATCAAGGGCAGGAGACAAGGAAGCAGAGGCAGAGCGCAGTTACCTTTTCCAGACTCAAGGGTCTGTGTGGGTAGCTACAAAAAAACATATCTGGATAGACCAGATTAAGGTCAGATTATTTCCGCCTGGAAAGCCAAGCTGGAAACATTGAATTTAGTTCAGTAATCTATGAGGAGCCTTTACAGGTTATTGAAGGGGAAGGAAATATAAAATCTTCAAGAAATGAGTATGTTGGTAGTGGTGCTGTGCTACAAAAGATAAAGAGGCAAAGAACTGGAATCCTAGAGGAAAAGTAGGAAGCCCTTAACTTGATATAAATCAGTGGCTTTTCAAACTTTCCTTAGCAGAGAATCCTTCCTAAAAATGAACTCTTGGGGCACCTGGGTGGCTCAGTTGGTTGAGTGTCCAAGTCTTAATTTTAACTAAGGTCATGATCTCATGGTTCATGAGATTGAGCCCCACATCAGTCTCAGCACAGAGTATGGAGCCTGCTTGGGATTCTCTCTCTCTCTCTCTTTTTAAGTTTATTTACTTATGTTGAGAGAGAGAGAGAGAGAGAACGCATGTGAGTGCTCACAGGAGAGGGCAGAGAGAGTGAGAGAGAATTCCAAGCAGTGGGGGCTCAAACTTACAAACCCTGAGATCATGACCTGAGCCAAAATCAAGAGTTGGACCCTTAATAGATTGAGCCACCCAGGTGTCCATACCTGCTTGGGATTCTCTCTCTGCCCCTCCCCTGTTCATGCTCTCTCACACAATTTCTCAAAAATAAATAATAAACTTTATAAAAACTAAAATACATATATATATATACATATATATATATATATATATATATATATATATATAAACTCTTATTTGAAATCCCAATGTATGCAGCTGAAAAAATAGTGGCCCTTTTATTATAACAATTTATTTTATGGCTTTAAACATATAACATATGCTTTTAATAACGTCAAACAAAAGATAAAGGAGGTTGATTAAATAAACAGAAAAGTTTTACCTGCTTTAGCATCCAAATATCTAATTAATTTACGAATTTTATTTAGGTTTTATAATAGCACAAAAATCCTGATACACACTGATAAGTACCTGTGTATGGTACATTGTGTTCATTTTTGTATTTTATAATTTGTCTGCAATTACAGGGTACTCTTCCGTTGGACTAATCTTGAAGGTACTGTTGTAGGATCTTTTTTTTTCCTTAACAAAAGTATGAAGAGCAAGAAGCCTCCAGAGCCAAAACAGTGTGGAGCCATCTCCAGGGTAAGATGATCACGATTGGCCACTGTGTAGGCTTCATTTGCTACTGCTCGGTCGCCGTGTCATGAAGACAGCAAGTTCGTGGAAGAAGCTCTTGAGTGTGGCCAGGCACCTCAGCAAGCACAGTGTGCCTGTACCATGGTAGTGGATTCGTTTGTAATTCTAGATGCGCAGTGCACAGTCCTGAAGTGAAAAGAGAGCAGTGTAAAGTTTCAGCCTTCCCAATATCAAAGACATTAGGTTTTGCACTTGTGTCTGTATCTGCTGGCATCACAATTCTTTATTTTGCTTGGATTGCCTCCAAGAAGAGAAACTAAGGTTGGGAGGGAGAGTGGGGAGGAGAGGAGGAGGTATCAGGTATGAGATATTTCTCTAACTCTAAAGAGAGTCTGTAACTTCTTTAGTAACAGGCTTGGGTTAACATAGATTATTTACAAATCCAGGGAACAAATTCCATTCCGGCACGTGAAAGCTGGGGAAGTGCACAGAGAAAGAGAGAGAGACAGAGGTGGAGAATCCCAAGCAGGCTCCACACTCAGCGCAGAGCCTGACTTGGGGCTTGATCTCACAGCTGTGAGATCATGACCTGAGCCAAAATCAAGAGTCAGATGCTTAATTGACTGAGCCACCTAGGCACCCTTGTTTTCTATGCCTTGAACAGAAAATCAATCTTTAGGAGTAGAAAAAACCATTTGCACTTATTGGAATATTTAATTGATATTCCATTTTTTAAAGTTACAAAATTAAAAAAAAATAAAGTTACAAAATTAAAAATTTGGTTTCCTTTGAGTTTAAATTAGTAATCTTGTTACACAAATTGAGATTAATTCTCTCACTTTTCTTTGATTAATATTTGGTTAGCTCATGGTAAAGAAATTAAATTAAACAATCAGTATCATTTACAAACTTGGATAATTACATCCCCTTAAACATTTTGAACTGCATTTATAAACTTAACAGAGTCCATTTTTATTCTAAATGTTTTAAATGCTTGCAGAGCAAATTTATAACCCAAAGAGGAAAACCTTTCCTAAGCACTTAAATAACTTTTATAAATCTAATGCATTAAATGCATACATATGGTTAATTAAATTCTCTTAAACATTCCCATTACTTGGAAAAAAGATGAGTGTTAATACTGACAGGAATAGGGTCTTGGGAAGGAGAGTGTAGTGTGATAGAGGCAAGCTGATGGAAGGCCTATCAGAGTGCCACAGGGCATTGGGACCAAGATGTCTGGAACACAGGTTCTCTGCAATCTGGGTCATGGGAGTCCCCACCCCAACCTACTCCTTCTCATCTGCTGTGAATATTTTGAAAAGGTTCCTTGATTCCTGGTGTTGCCCAAGTGTCCCCAAACTTGACATGCCTTCATCCAACCCCCATCTTACACCCTTGACCTGCTTGTGACTAGCTGGCTGGAGTGCAGGGAAAGGCTGCTTCAAGAGATGTGAATTTGGCAGCAATCATCTAGTGTTTCCCTCGTAAGCAATCCTTGCAATAAATGTTTACAGAGTAGAGCACCACAGCTTGGGAGGTCCCCCGTAGCGAGGGGGTAAAAAGAAGACACTCCTGAAAAAGAAATTATAAAATTCTGTGTCTAACTATGTCTTGGACAAATTAATAAAGTCCTAAAACTTACCTTTTGTACTTAGCACATATAAGTAACCAAGGGCTGGGTTTCTACTCCCCTCTTCCCTCAGATATATGTTTACTTGTTTATTTTCAAATACCTTAAATAGAAATCTGGTGCTAAAAATCAACATTTGAATCCTGATAAGAAGGTAATGAGGGTTTAACTAATAGCCTAATATATATAGGTTCATTGCAGGGTTCGGGTAGAGACTTTTTCAAAGGGTCTCTCCCTTAATGATACAAAAAACTCAAAAGAAAAAGAAAATGTTTTTTTCTTTTTTAAAAATGGGAGCCCAGCACTGAGTGATGCACTGGGGAGGTTGTGGGAGGAATTGAGATGATATTCCTTTCCTCCAGACTGTACAAGGTAGTTGAGGAGATGAAACTAACCCACATATAACAATAACAACAACTTAAGATGACATACAATCAAATGCTAGGTAGGGTGTGACATTCAGTAGATGATGTGGGGGATGAGAGAGGGGAAGTTTCTGGAAATGGTTGCAGAAGGCAGGTTGGACTTCACAGAGATGCAAAGACATCAGCTGAATATCACAGAATGGGTAGAACTCATACCCCAACCCAGACATAGATTTCTCTGGGTACTTTGAAAGAAAGGCCCATTAGGGAAATATTGAAAATTATGGGTACGCTGACCACATTTTCCATAAAAAATATCAGAACACATGGTCCGACACACGGTCGAACAACAGGAAAGAATATTTTTAATTGGGGCTGTTCCAGAAAATCTACAACATATGGTTACTCCACTTATGGGCCAAGAAAATCCTAACTACAATGAAGGGCTGAACTGACCAACCCTAGGTAGACAGACATGGCCACTACCCTTTGAGAATCTCTCAACTATATCCGCATAGTCATCAGAGTTTATGTTCTTCATTAAAGTTTCTGTTCATCTTTCCAGAGGAAAGGTCAGTACTTCAACAATAAAAGACAGGCTGAGAATTTATATTCGGATTTCTTAAATTATGTTCCTTAATATTCTCTAAATTTACATAAATAGTTTTTGTGCTAGGCAGGGCATATGAATAATGAATACAGAAACATTTTTTTTACCTGGGATTATAAAATAAAATCCAATGTAAAGCGTCCTTCACTATAAGAAAAAGGGAATATCCATACCCCTTGGAGTTCCTAGACTTGTTATCAGAGCCCTCATTCATACCATAACATGTAGGTAAAATGTATCTTAAACTACCAAGATTGTTATACGTAACTTTGCCTTTTGCTTCCCTGATGTCTCACTGTTTTTTCATCCATAGTTTGCTGTCTAAAATAAAATACATGCCAGGAGCTTCCTTATCCAGTTTTGCAATTAAAAGTCGTAGCAATTATTGGAAAAGGAACAGTTTTAAGGACTTGAACTCAAGTCTTGGCAGGTGAAAACATCTTCCATTTCGCCTTTTAGCCCATCGCAGAGCTCCAAGATCACTTGCCAACTCATCCTCAATATTATTAAGGAAATGCACATTTTTCTCCTTTTATGGTTAGTGAATACATTGGCCAAGATGATGTGGTAATCATTGCTGAAAGACAACAACAAAGCCACACATTTGAACATTTCCCTTGCTTCTAAATCAAAATCTTAAATGTATCTTAAAATACATTGATTTCTGATAAAAGCAAAAATACATGTTTTTAATAAGATTTCCTGGCAGTAGACTTGTCCTTTTTTGTTTTGTTTTGTTTTGTTTTGTTTTGTTTTTTGCAACCTTCCAGTATTATGTCAGGCCTCAAAAAACTTAGGTATGTTCAAAGACAGAGTCCAAATTTCATCAGCAGAGTTGTCAAAAAGGGGGAAACACCAAGAGAAACAACAACATAAAGGGAATGTTTCACCACGATTAAAATAAAAAGTTGTTTGGGGGCACCTGGGTGGCTCACTCAGTTAAGCATCTGACTTAGGCTCAGGTCATGATCTCATGGTTTGTGGGTTCAAGCCCTGCCTCGGGCTCTGGGCTGACAGCTCAGAGCCAGGACCCTGCTTCAGATTCTGTGTCTCTGTCTCTGTCTCTGTCTCTCTCTCTCTGCCCCTCTCTCTCTCTCAAAAATAGACATTAAAAAAAATTGTTTTAATAAAAAAAAAAACAAAAACATTGTTTTTTAGCCTTAGGAGAGAATCCAATCTGACACAGGTTACAACATGGATGAACCTTTAAGACATGCCAAGTGAAATAAGCCAGACACAAATACTGTATGATTTCTCTTACCTAATGAGGAACCCAGTGTAGTCAAATTCAGAGAGACAGGGGTTCTGATTGGCAGGGGCTGGAATACAAATGGAAACAGGAGTTATTATTTAATAGGTACACAGTTTCAGTTTTGGAAGATGAAAAGAGTTCTAGGGATGGGTGTTGGTAATGGCTGCATGATGGTGTGAACAGATTTAATGCCACTGATATGTACACTTAAAAATGGTTAAGATGGTAAATTTTATGTTATATGTATATTTACCCAAACTTATATTTTAAATCAAAATTTTAATTATGAATCAAGTTCTAGATATTCACATTACTAATTATCTACCTGGATAAAAATTCTCTTTCCCAATCCTCAAATGTAGGTCCAATGATGACTGGTAAATTATCAGTGACCTTTGGAGAATTGAGTCAAATCCTAAGTACTCAATAAAAACTAGATGGTTGGTGGGGGTGGGGGGGGGGTGGGGGGGGTGGGGGTGCCTGGTTGACTCAGTCTGTAGAGGATGCTCTTGATCTAAGGGTTGTGAGTTTGAGCCCCATATTAGTGGTAGAGTTTACTTAAAAAAATAAAAATATAAATAAAAAATTAAAGCAGTTTGGTGACATGATCTAACAGTTATTTTCCTTGCCTCTTTGTATAAGTAAATGTCAACACATTAATATCATTTTAATATAATAATAATAGCTAAATTTCTTTTTTTTTATTTTTTTTAACGTTTTATTTATTTTTGAGACAGGGAGAGACAGAGCATGAATGGGGGAGGGTCAGAGAGAGAGGGAGACACAGAATCTGAAACAGGCTCCAGGCTCTGAGCTGTCAGCACAGAGCCCGATGCGGGGCTCGAACTCACAGACAGCGAGATCATGACCTGAGCCGAAGTCAGCCGCTTAACAGACTGAGCCACCGAGGCACCCCAATAATAGCTAAATTTCTTAAGTATTTACTATATACTGAGTACTGGTCTAAGTGTTAAAATCTTGACAATCCTATTATATTTTATATACGAGAAAACTAGCCTTAGAAAGATCGTTTGCCCTCTGTCACCAGCTAGTAACCCGTAGATCTGGGATACCAATCATTCTGGTTTCAGGGCCCATGCTTTAAAGCACTAGTCTAATGCTAGGTTTTTAGAAAACAGATGAACCTAGTGTAAGTACTACTATTCTCATGGGTAAAGGTCCTTGCTCAATCTTTCATTTCTTCAAACATTTACTAAGCACTTACTATGTTCCAGGTAATACGCCAAGTGCTGAAGATGAATAAAACTAACAGGACATGATCTTATGAACCAACAAAGAGAGAGAGAGAAGTAAAAGGTACACAGAGAAAGTGTGACAAAGAATACTGTCCACATGACCACAAAGAGGAAGGGCTCAGTTCTACTTGGCATGGGCCACTTTGCCTATTTTTTTCCCTTTGCATTCTCTGAGAAACATTTCGACTCTTTTTTTTAAGTAGGCTCCACCCCCAATGCTGCGGCTTGAACTCATGACCCTGAGATAGAGAGTCACAGGCTGTACTGACTGAGCCAGCCAGGCTCCCTGAAACCTTTCAACTCTTTAGTTTTGGTGGATGATATGTAAATAAATTTGGCAACAGAGGAAAGTAAAACAAGTATTCTAAGACACTTGAGGATACAAGATACTAGAGGACAGAAAACACTCTAGATGGTGTATTTTCACTGTAAGGAAACCAGCTGGAAAGGCCAGGCGACAACCTAGAGACGAGTAACTGGGATTGGGGGGAAAGGTAATAAGGAGACAAAGTAAGCAATAAACAATATTCAGTGTACATACTAAAATAAAGTTAGATGAACTACCAAAGAATTCAAGGACACGTGCTTTATTGCCAAGGATCCCATAATCTAGCAGAGAGACAAAAGGCACAAATAAATACATTTTTCAAGCAATAATTCATAAGGGCAAATTAACATCACATGAACAATATGTAAGTGGTAATCAGGGACCACGCAGAGGAATAAACACAATAAGACCCCAGAGGTTTGGGGTCCAATTTAGAAATCAAGAAGGGATGATGTTGGTGAAAAGGAACAAGGGCATTGCAAACTGGGAAGGGCAGCATCATAGCATGGAAATTGGAAGAAACTGAGTCCCATAAATTCACTAGAACTTCAGAGGAAGCAAGCTTTGCCAGTAACTGTCCTGTAGACGATTATTTACAGATGACCTGGAGGAATTCGAAGGAATGCAACGTGCCTACAGGTTCATGGACAAACATCAAAAAATGTACTTCTAAAGCTGGATAAATATTAATTTTGCTGGTTATAGAAAGGGGAATCAGTGCAGTTGTGCTGATCCAGCTAGCCAAAGGCTGCGCTTCGAATAGTTAAGTGGCCAAGTATTTACCTTATTAAAACATAAACCGGGGCACCTGGCTGGCTCAGTTGGCAGAGTGTTCAACGCTTGATCTCAGGGTCATGAGTTCGAGCCTTATGTTGGGTGTAGAGATTACTAAAAAAAAAAAATAATAATTAATTAAAAAAATTACAAAATAAAATGTCATTAACAGAAGAGTTCAAATTTCTCATAGAGCCCTTAACATGTGGAAGAGGGGTGAGAGAGCAAGATACCTCCTCAAACAGAAAGCCTGCTCTGCAAAGTCTAATAATAGCAGCTGTCACATATTGTATGATCACACAGCACCAGGCACTAGTCTAAGGGCTCACTGAGGGTCTTCTCCTTTCATCCTCATGACCCTGCAGGAAATGGTAAGTGGTACCACTACCCCCAGAGCCCAGGCCCCTCACCACTAGGCTATACCAATTTTCTACTGCTTTTCAAATGATGATGTAAAATTCTGTCTGTTCCTGGGACAGAGGGGCAATGAGTTATACGAATGCAATGGAACAAACATTTCCTAACCGTGATCTATCCGGCCTCAAGAATCTGTTTTATTTTTATGAATTTAAAATGAATTTAATGAATTTACTTACAGCATGCCACATGCCATGAAGGATTTGTGACCCAACAGATACAGGTTTATAGGAAGTAGACTGTGAATTAGGTAGACTCTGCATATGGTACCATAAAAATTGTTCTGAATTTTGAAAATTCTCAAAAATGAGTCATAGAGAAGTAATTAGACTGGACAGAGTTTATTCCCCAGACCTCTGTTTGTTTACAGCTCTGGAGACTTAGAACCAGCCGAGCCCTTTTTGGGAATCATGACATATGCTCATCTGGGAACTCAGCAGGTACCAATTCACAACCCAATCTGTTCCCTGAAAGATAATGAATGACTTTGTAATATCAGGCATCAAAGAATAAATATTCATTTTCTGACACTCTGAAGAGAAGATAAATTTAAAATGTCAGTTGCATTTCATCCTAACTAGATGAAAATTTGTTTTATTCCTGTCAACCTATTAAATAAAGAAGCTGCTTTATTTAACAAAAACACTAAAAAGAAGACAGAGCAGCAAGCACTGTAGGGCAGTGAACAATGCCCCTCCCTAGAAACGACCAGTAGTGCTGCGAGTGTAATAATAATAATGCCTAGTCTTTGATCCTAGCCTATCTCGTCCTCTTTTTGATGCCAGTGTTGTTTCATGGCTATGTTATGAGCTGAGTTTTGCCTCCTCCAAATGCACCTGTTGAGGTTCTAACCACCTGGTACATGGGACCCCTCAGAAAGTGACTGTATTTGGAGATAGGGTCTTTGAAGAGGTAATCAAATTGAAAAGAGGTCAGTAGGGTGGGCATTAATCCAGAATGACTAGTGTCCTTATAAGAAGAGGAAATTTGGACACACACACACACACAGTTCTAATGAAACGAAGACTCAGGGAAAAGATGGTCATCTACAAGCCAAGGAGAGAGACCGGGGAATAAGCCAACCGTGCCGCCATTTTCATCGCAGACTTCTAGCCTTCAGAATTGTGAGAAAATAAATTCCCATTTTTTAAGCCACCCAGTCTGTGGTAGTGTGTTAGAGTGGTCCTAGCAAACTGATGCACTGTACTCTCGCTAGACCGTAAGCTTGACAAGTGCCAAACCACCTGGGTGATTCTCTACTCTTGCACCCCCAGTATGTATCATGGGCTTGGTGCACACTTGGTGCTTAATAAACATTGTTGAATGAATAGCTGGCTGTAGCGAGAAGTCTTGGTCCATTTTATTGGAGTGCAGGGATACAACCATTACCAAATATTAGCAAAAGAAACTTTCTCCTTTTATCAAAAAAATAACTTTATATTCATACTTATGGAGGGGTTCCCCTCCATTCTGAAAAATAGAGAACAATACAAAGAAGGGAGAAAGAATCACTTAAAACCCTGCCAATTAGAGATGACCACTCTAACATTTAACACTCTCTGGTCTTTTTTTTTTTTTTTTTTTTTTTTCCTATACATAAACATACTTTAACACAGTAGAATGATACTGCACCATCTACCATATGTCATATTTTCCCTACAGTGTTAAAACTTCTTAATTAACACTTTAAATGCTTCTAAATGTATCATATCATAGGTATCTTTCATAATTGAAATCCTCATCATTACACATACAGGTGTTTCTAATTTTTCCTATCATACTTATCACTGCAATGAATATCTTTGTGTAGAGAAGCTTTACTGCACTTTTCTGAATTCTTTAAAGGATGACATCGTAGCACTACATTACTGATTCAAAGGGTATGGTCATTTCAATCAATTGGTAGGGCCTTTAATACACATTCTTCTATTGCTTTGTGGAAGAGATGAGCTAATTTATACTCTTACAAGCAGTCCATGAGATTTCCCACCATGCTTTGCCCTTAAGTATGGTTTTTACAAATCTTGTTAATTTGATAAGCTAAAGTGGCATCTGGGAATCATTTAAATTTTCATCCTTTGAATATTAATGAAGCTTTCCATTTTCCTCCATGCATTAGCCATTTATAATTGTGCATTTTGAATGTCCTGCGTGTGCCTTTTGAAAAGGGGCTTTTGAGGAAGGAGTTTCCAGCTAGGCCTCTGCTACAATATTGCCTGCCCTTCCACAGAGGCCTCTACTTCTAAGTTACTGAAACCAACACATCCTAAAGCTGTCCCAGAATTTTATGAGCTGCTACAATGTAATGAACTCTTCACTGTTCTGAAGAGACAGAGAAACTTGTTCCAATTAGTCACTTCTTACTAACCAATTTTTGATACATCTAGTGCAAGTGCATGTTGATATATTTAATTTAGCTGTCTAAGTATGAAATCAGTTTTCTTTGTGGAACAAAAGTTCTCACTTCAAAAAAATGGAACTTTTAGAAGGAAAGCAGAGAGTTCTCTATTTCCAATACAATGTTGGCATAAATGCATCTATTTTCCTTAGCCGCATTTGTTCAATTCAGGGCACGAAGGAAATTCAAAATACATATATTTTCCAACTGATTTATTCTAGAATTCACATCCATAGTGAAACATAATCTTATGCCTAGAATAAACCTTAGAAGTCTTCTAATCAAGTACTTCTACGTTCAGAACAGGAAAGCACCAACCGAAATGTTTGTTAAGGTAGTAGTTGGTGGCAGAGCTCTGTTTTGGAGACAGAACAGTTAGAATTTGCAGAGAAATTGCTGATGCTGCATAGGTTGGGGGAGCTGGCCAAGTACAGTGAAGTAAAGACCATGCAGGTTTGAATCACTTAGTTTGCTTCCTTTCCCCCTCCTCACTTAGCTAATCTGTACCCATCCTTGAGCTCTGTTTCAGCGTCACAGTGAAACAGGGGTCCTGGGCCTTTCCAAGGATAGCCCCTGCCCCTCCCTTCCTCATCCTCTCCCTTCACACCTCCGGATGTCATCTGTCTCTTCCCTCTCTTGTGTTGTCATCCTTCCCTCTCCATCTGTTCTCAGACTAAAAATACATTCGACTTTCCTTTTCCTAAAGAAAGCTTCATTCTAGGCTTTCCCAGCTAACATGACCCTATTTGTCCCCTTTTCAAACTCCTTGAAATGTACACGTTGTTTTTCTTTTCCACCCAATTCCTACCCACACACATATATTAAGGTAGCTGCTGCTCTAACTCTGCCCCCACCTCCAATTAGGTTTGCCTGTTCTTGAACTTCATATAAATGGACTCATACAGTGTGCACCCTTTTGCGTCTGGCTAAAAGAAGCATAAATATGCATTTATTCTTTTTTTTTTAATTTTTTTTGACATTTATTTATTTTGGAGACAGAGAGAGACAGAGCATGAACGGGGGAGGGTCAGAGAGAGGGAGACACAGAATCTGAAACAGGCTCCAGGCTCTGAGCTGTCAGCACAGAGCCCGACGCGGGGCTGGAACTCATGGACCGCGAGATCATGACCTGAGCCGAAGTCGGCGGCTTAACCGACTGAGCCACCCAGGTGCCCCTCTTTTTTTTTTAATTATGGTACAATGTACATTGCATAAAATTTACCATTCCAACCATTTTCAGTATGCAGTTCTGTGGCATTAAGTACATTCACGTCGTGGTGAGACCATCACCACTACCCGTCTCCAGAACTTCTTCATCTTCCCAAACTGAAACTCTGTACCTTTTAAACACTAACTCCCCATTCTCTCCTCCCTTCCAGCCCCTGGTAACCCGTAATAGTCTTAACTCTTTCTATGAATTTGCCTATTCTCTGTGTCTTATATGAGTGAATTCATACATTATTTGCCCATTTGTGACTGACTTACTTAGCAAAATATCTTCAAGGTTCGCCCATATCCTAGCATGTATCAGAATTTTACTCCCTTTTTGGGGCACCTGAGTGGCTTATTCGGTTAAGCAGCCACCTTCGGCTCAGGTCATGATCTCACGGTTCGTGGATTGAGTCCCGCATCAGGCTCTGTGCTGACACCTCAGAACCTAAAGCCTGCTTTGGATTCTGTGCCCCCTCTCTCTCTGCCCCTCCTCTGCTCGTGCTCTGTCTGTCTCTCTGTCTCTCTCTTTCTCAAAAATAAATAAAAGATAAAAAAAAAAAAGAACTTCATTCCCTTTTAATGAACGATACTCCACTGTATCTTTGTATCACGTTTTGTGTATCTGCTCAGCCATGGATGGACATTTAAGTGGTTTCTGCTTTTTGGTTACTGTGAATGGTGCTATATGAACATTGGTGTACAAGTAACAGTTTAAGTCCCTGCTTCAATTCTTTTGACTGTATGCCTAGGAATGGATCATATGGCAATTCTGTTTTAAACTTACCACGAAATAGCACCACAATTAGCCACAGTGGCTGCGCCATTTTACATTCCCACCAGCAATGCCTTTCTCCCCATCTTCACCAACACTTGTATTTGTTATCTTTCTTTTTCTTTCCTTCTTTTCTTTTCTTTTTTATAATGCCATCCTAATGAGCATGTAGTGGTATCTCCTTGTAGTTTGATTTATGCATTTATTCTTAAAATGCTTTCTGTCCTTGGTTCCTGTCTTCATATTGGCTCTTTGTTTATTTCTCATTCTCCTTGGCTGACTCGCCTCTTGGCCTCTTCATTGTGAGTTTCCCTGGTTCCTTGCCAGCCTCTCCTCCTTTCTTTGCACATGGTCCCTGGAGATTTCATCCACTTCCATGGTGGAAGTATCACACCCATACTGAGAGGTCTTAAATCTGTATTTTTTCCCGTTAGGACCACTCTCTGAGCACCGTATTGCCTTTAAATCATCACCTTTGGAAAATAAAAGAATGTGAAGTTTGAAACTTGGTTGAATACATGGACACAATTAATGTTCTTTGATGCTGGTAAATGAGATTAGGGAAGGAGGAAGAAAGGAAAGACTTCCACATTGTTTTAAAATGGTGGTAAAAAAAAAAAACATTTAAAATTTACCATCATAACCTTTTTAAAAAAAAATAGACTATTTTTTTTTACAGCACCATTTGCTTCAGAGAAAAATAGGCAGAATATACTCCCATATACTCCCTGCCCCCAAATATGCTCAGCTCCCCCATTTAAAAATACCCCACCAGGGGCGCCTGGGTGGCTCAGTCGGTTGAGTGGCCGACTTCGGCTCAGGTCACGATCTCACAGTCTGTGAGTTTGAGCCCCACGTCGGGTTCTGTGCTGACAGCTCAGAGCCTGGAGCCTGTTTCAGATTCTGTGTCTCCCTCTCTCTCTGACCCTCCCTTGTTCATGCTCTGTCTCTCCCTGTCTCAAAAATAAATAAAACATTAAAAAAAAAAATTAAAAAAAAAAATACTCCACCAGAGTGGTGCATTTGTTACAATCAATGAACCTATTTTGCTACATCATTATAACCCAGATTCCATAGAGTACATGAAGGCTCACTGTTGGTGTACATTCCATGGGTTTGGACAAATGTAGAATGACATTTGTCATTTGACATCTGGTGCATATAATGACATATATGCACAATCACAGTATCAGACCAAGTGTTTCCACTGCCCTAAAAATCCTCTGTGCTCTGCCTATTCATCCCTCAATTCCTCCTAACCCCTGGCAATCACTGATCTTTTTAGTATCTCCATAGTTTTGCCTTGTCCAGAATGTCATATAGTAGTTGAGATCACATAATAAGTAGCCTTTTTAGACTGTCTTCTTTCACTTAACAATACATACTTAAGGTTCCTCTATGTCTTTCATGGCTTGATAGCTCATTTCTTTTATCACTGAATAATACTCCATCGTATACCAGCGTGCATACCATTGTATACCACAGTTTGTTTATCCATTCACCGACTAAAGGACATCTTGGTTGCTTCCAAATTTGGGTAGCTATGAATAAAGCTGCTATGATCATTTGCGTGGACATGAATTTTCAACTCATTTGGGCAAAATCAAGGAGCGCAGTTTGCTGGATCATATGGTGAAAATATGTTTAGTTTTGCAAGAAACTGCCAAAGTGGTTCCCCAAGCAGCTGTATCACGTTACATTCTCACCAGCAATGAATGACAGTTCCCGTTGCTGCACGTCTTCACAGCATTTGGTGTTGCTAGCAAAAAAAAAGGAATTCATAAGCCAGATTTCATTAAAATTGAAAACTTCTGCTCTGCAAAAGACACTACCAAGAGAATGAGAAGATAAGACTGGGAGAAAATATTTGTAAAAGACACATCTGATAAAGGACCGTTATTCTAAGCATACAAAGATCTCTCAAAACTCAACAACAAGAAAACAAACAGCCAGATTTTAAAAAGGGGCAACAAACACCTCACCAAGGAAGATACGGAGATGGCAAAGAAGCATATGAAACGATGCTCAATGTAATATGTTGGGAGAAAATTACCAATTAAAACAAGATAGGGAGTGCCGTGATACACTTACTAGAATGGTCAAAATCCATTGTAACCATTTTTATAGAGCTCAGTAGTGGTATTATTCGCACTGCTGTGCAACTAATCTCCAGAACGCTTTTCACCCTGCAAAACTGAAGCTATACACCCATGAAGCAATAAAACCGCATTTCTGCCTCCCCCCCAGCCCCCAGTAACCACCATTCTACTTTCGGTTCCTATGTATTTGACCACTTTAGTTTCCCACTATAAGTAGAACCATACTGTACTTGTCTTTGTGTGACTGGCTTATTTCACTTAGCATAATGTCCTCAAAGCTCATCCATGTTGTATCCTGTGACAGGACTTCCCGTGTTTTTTTTACTTAAAAAAAAAAAAAGTGTTAATCCTTACACTTAGGAAATCTATGCTGTGCTGGTCCTTTACCCCGTCTCCCCCCAAACAACATTCCCCATCCTTCCCTCCTACTCTGAGTCACAGGAGGCTGATCCCTGTGGATTGCCTTACCCTTGCCCTCTAATTTCTGTTTGGGTTTGGCTAATGGGGACAACAGAGTTATTTTTTTGTTCCTCCACACAGCACTCCCTTCTTGCCTCGCCCTTCGTTCAGGCAGGGGCTGCTCTTGATTCTTCTTCCCCAGCACTAGCTCACTTCAGGCTCCCTTCACATCATTCCCTTCCCCTCCAGCCCCCACCCACCTCCCCAGGCCGCTTCAGGCTTGGATCAATTTCCTGTTGTTGCCCGTTCCTGCCTGCTTCACCATCCCTTTTTTGTTCCTATAACCTCACTCATACCTTGGCAAACAAAATCTCTTTATTAAAGCCTCTTCATTAAACCCTTCTGAGTATGACATCTGTTCCTATGACTCCTGCTGTGATCCTGAATCAGACTCATGCAGCTATATAAAAAAAAAAAAAATTGTGTAGAAGGCTAGGAAGTGAAAAATAAAAATCTGTACTACCCCCCCCCCCCATAGCTTTTTACTTCCTTCTATTCCATGTACAGTTGTTGCCATTTTGTTTGTTGTTTGGGTTTTGGGCGGGGGGGTGGGGGGGTGGGGGGGTGGGGAGAGTAGTGGTGACCTTACCTTGAGCTCACTCATCTAATGGGTGAGCTCTGGCTGGTCTCAGACAAAGTGTTAAATCCTTCTCCCTTATTGGTAACTGGTTCAAAAATCCAGGCCTAATCAGCCCAGGGTATCTCTTTTTCCCGGGGGAAGGGGCTGAGAATGGGCTTCTTGAGTCACTGCCATGACCCAGTTCAGGCCAATGAGAATCCACAGAGCAATTTGCTGGGGGGGGGGGGGGGGGGGGGGTCCTTCTCAAGAGCACCATGCCTGAAAGTGAGGCCTAGAACTTCTAGAACCAGTTTGAGGAGTCGGCAAAGGAGGCTGAGACAGGAGAATCAGGGCAAGAGTTGGGTCAGCAGGTTAAGCTAACCCTAGATCCAACCAGGCTCCACACATCCAATTATGGTATCTGATAAACTTAATGGTTTTCTGTTTACTTGCAACAAAAGCATCGTAAACAAGACTTGTACATACTGTAGAACACACATACCCCAACAGAATCTTATCACAAGTATTGTAGAGCAAATTGCTTTTTTCACTAAGCCATAGAATCCTGAACATTCTTCCAGGTAAACGCATGTGGATCAGCTTCTTTATTTTAAATACTGCATGGTATTTTGTCAAAAGGAAACATAGTTTATTCATCCTTTTCCCTACTGAAGGACAATTGAGCTTGCTTGCAGTTGTTCCCTATTACAAACATGGGCAAAATGACACAGGCTTTGGTGTGCCTGTTTTATTAAAAAAAAATTTTTTTTAATTTTTAAATGTTTATTTATTTTTGAAAGAGAGAGAGACAGACAGACAAACAGAGCACAAGTAGAGGAGGGGCAGAGAGAGAGGGAGACACAGAATCCAAAGCAGGCTCTAGGCTCTGAGCTGTCAGCACAGAGCCCAACGTGGGGCTCCAACTTGTGATCCGTGAGATCATGACTGAGCCAAAATTGGATGCTTAACTGACTGAGCCATCCAGGCATCCCTGGTATGCCTGCTTTAATATGCACATAAGATAAATTCCCACTATTGCTTGGTCAATAAATCTGAGGATTTAAAATGTTCAAGAATACTGCTATGGTGCCTTCTGAAGGGTTACACCAATTTACATTTCAACTAAGAATAGATGAGCATAATTATTTCTTCACACCCTTGCCAACATTGGGCATGATAAAAAGTTTAAACCTTTGGTGATCAGATAAAAATTACATATCATCAGTGTATTAATATTTTTATTTATGAGTGAGGTCAAAGCATTTTTATGGGTTTTTTTCCTTGTAAACTAGTCATGTCCTTTTGGCCACTTTTCGATTTAATTTTATTTTCCTTATTGATCTAAAGTAGCTCTTTGTGTATACTTTTAAAATAGCTATTTATTACAGATGTTATATATTCTGTTCCCCTGCTTTTGTTAATCATTTTCATTCATTTGTGGCACATTTTAATGAGAAAGTTTTATGCAGTGTAATGTATTGATTGATGTTTACCATCATTATTTAAGACTATTGCTTTGTGTATAGAGTCCTTCTTTCACTCCAAGATTATCTAGGTTCATTAATGTTTTCTTCCAGTAATTTTATGGGTTTAAATTACATCTAAGTCTCTGATCCAAGTGAAAAGTTTTTACACAAATCTGTACTCTTATTTTGTTGCCATGAGTATATACTAGTATTGTAAGTTTTAAAAAATTGTCACTAGCTAGTCTAGCACAGATAGATTTTCTGTGAAAATCTTAACCAAAAAAAAGACCAATAACAGATGTAATTTGAAAAACACCGATATGGCAAAAGAATGAAACTCGGCTTCCCATATTTTGCTTTGAAATGTGAAAGAGCACCATATGCGAGCCTCTCTCTGCTATGTCTAAACTCCTCTTCCGTGTGTACATACCGTTCAGCACATGAAGACTTCCAGCTTGGTTTTGGTGGCCACCCCTCCTTAGGCTCCATATCAATCCACAGAAACAAAGGAAGAAGAGAAGTCAAGAGAAAAAGTAACAGAGTAAGATACAAACATAGTAAGATGTAAGCAACCTGTTGTAACCGGTTAGAAGCAGAATCAACAGTTTCTATCAGGCAGCAACAACTCTTCCTGACACATTGGGACTGCCAAATAGCACAACTCATTTCTCCACTCCCACTCCAAAAAAACTACTCCCCCAGCCTCTCTAGGCCATAGCCCCAAAGTGTCCCCACTTTGCACGAAGTTAAGAGCACAGCCTCTAGAGGGGCATCTGGGTGGCTCAGTCAGTTAAGTGTGGGACTCTTGGTTTTGGCTCAGTCACGATCTCATGGTCTGTGGGTTTGAGCCCTAAATCGGGCTCTGTGCTGAGCAAGGAGGCTTCTTGGGTTCTCTCTCTCTCTCTCTCTCTCTCTCTCTCTTCCTTTCTCTCCTTTCCTCTCTGCCCCTCCCACTCACTCTCTCTCCCAAAATAAATAAACTTAAAAAAAAAAAAAAAAAAGGGCAGGTTTTGGAGCCAGATTGCCAGATTCACACTGGATTCTGCCACTTATTAGCTGTGAGACCTTGGCACATTGCTTGAATATCTCTGGGCCTCAGTTTTCTCACTTGTAAAATGGGGATAATAAAAGTAGTACTTTCCTTGTGTAGATAACCTGTGGAAGCATTACCTAATATACCTAAAGCATTTAGCCCAACCCTGGAATATAATGGTGCTCACTATATATTAACTCCTATTTTTATCAGAGACCGATTAAGTCTGTCTAAGCTACAAGTTCATTGTAGAAGTCCAAAGGTATATCAGAAAGTTAGGAATTAGACGACATTCCAGTTTTCCTGTTGTTTGACATGTTTGCAAAGATCACGCAAGCTCTCCCTTTCTACTTCATTAAGCTATAATATATGGATAATTAGTTTCTTGTTGCAATTAACTGCTAATTGTAGAATGCAGTAAATATGCAATTTGAGGGCTACTGTTATTAAAAGGGTTCTTATTCACCTGACTTAAAACATGTTATTTCTTCTCCAAATGACTCAGTGCTCTACTCACTATGATTACGCAGTGAAGTTAGAGAGTTACTGAATCATTTCAAGCCTATTTATTGATGCTAAGATCTCTCTGTGTAAACGGCAAAAAAAAAAAAAAAAAAAAAAAAAAATCTTAGTCACACAGTAAGACAACGGCACCATAATGTAAAGAAAAAATGTCTTGCTTTGTAAACAGTGGAGCTGAGTGCATTTTGTGATAATAATTCTCCCCAACAGCTCTATGTAGGAAGTATTTTCTACAGTTGTCCTATGAAGTTTCCCTCTTAAAGAAAAGTGAACTAAAACTTTCCAAGATTATATTACTAGCAGGGATCATTAGGGCTTATTTTAGGAAACTACCCTACCACATCTTTATGTAGGTATACATTTATTTTTCAAAAAACATTATTAATACAATTGAAATGCATTTTATTTATTTTGCTATTTGGTTTATCTACTAGGGCTTTCATTACATTTTTTTGTTTTCAAGATCAACAAAAAGATGTAAGTAATTTAATTTAATTACAATAGGTAAATTAATTAAATTCTTTAATTAAAAACTTCCTGCTGTTATGGTTGTAGTATCGTCTCATAACTCTGAGGTTACTGATTATATCTAATTTAAAATCATATTTGCTCTGGTAACTATTTCCTTGGGCATTCATGCTTTTACTTATTGGGTTTGGTGCCTGCCTTTCATGGGCGGGCGTTGCCTTTCTTTAAAAGCCTGATGATTCCTGGGGTGCTGTTTGTTTTTGTAATTCAGCATCCCTGTCTGTGGGAGCTGGTTCTCTGTGAGCTTGTCTCTGGTCCTTGTGGATGGGCCAGGGTAGAGGGCTGAGAGGAGCTCCTCGTTTCTCTCCCATTCCTTCTGCACTTCACTTCTCTCTGGAGCACTGTTTCTCAACCTTTGTTTCATTATCGTCCTCCAGAGGAAACTTTATAGGCACTTTTCCCCCTAAAACCAGTTAAGCCCAATGAAATATCACAGAGATGGCCACAAATTATTGCAATATCTAAATTCCTCTTTCCCCACTCTCACTGAGAGTGATATCACGTATCCCCAGCTGAAAATGGACGCCCTGAATAATGCCCTTGCCTTTCCATACCAAGTATGCTGGAGGGAAATGCTCTTACTGCTTTCTGCTTAGAAAGGAATTGTCCAAAGAATTTTCCTGCTCCTTTATCCAATCTTTCTGAATTAAAAACATTCCTACCTCTAAAGGCTCTTATGTACTAGAGTTTTTTTGTTGTTGTTATATATATTTTTATTTATAGACTTTACTTTTTAGAGCACTTTTAAAAAGGTTCACAGCAAACTGAGCAGGAAATGCAGCGTCCCCACAGACCCCCTCCTACCTCACCCCAGCCTCTCTTGCTAGCCAGGCACATTGGTTACAATCTGCACTCTCTTTAAAACTGAGGTTCAGGGGCGCCTGGGTGGCTTACTTGGTTAGGCATGTGACTCTCAGTTTCCGCTCAGGTCATGATCTTGCTTTTTCGTGGGTTTGAGCCCCACTTTGGGTTCTGTGCTGGCAGCGCGGAACCTGCTTGGGATTTTCTGACTCACTCTCTCTCTACCCCTCTCCTACTCATGCTGTCTCTGTCTCTCTCAAAATAAATAAATAAACTTAAAAAAAAAAAAAATCATGTTAAAAACTAAGGTTTGCTCTAATCCGATGATAAAAGCTTTCAAAATTTCTGGAATTTTTAAAAAACTCAATCTCCTGATACTTTGTTATTTTCAAGCAATAGAATGAATGCCTCTTCATCTTTATAATTTTTGTAATTTTGAGGAACTGGGGCAGGTGGGCAGGAAGGACTTTCTTCACACCCTCCATCTCAAGTCAGGCTCCTAGAGAGTTAGTTCTACCATGATTTTTAAAAAATGGGGTAGAGGGCAGCTGGGTGGTTCAGTGGGTTAAGACTCTTGATTTTGGCTCCGGTGATGACCTCACACTTTGTGAGATCCAGCCCTGAGCCTGCTTGGGATTTGTTTCCTTTCTCTCTGCTCCTCCCCTGCTTTCTCTCTCTCTCTCTAAATGAATGAATGAATGAATGAATGAATAAATAAACAAGTTTGTTTGTTTATTCATTCATTTATTTATTTAGAGACAGAATGAGCTCGAGAGACAGACAGACAGACAGACAGAGAATCCCAAGCAGGCTTCACACTATTAGCACAGAGCCCCATGCAGGGCTGGAACTCACAAACCATGAGATCATGACCTGAGCTGTAATCAAGAGTGGGGCACTTAATCGACTGAGCCACCTACACGCCCCTCAAAGTAAACAAATAAACTTTAAAAAATTGGGCAGGGGGGCAGGGAGGAATTAACTTCCACTGACTGTTATTGTAAGCCATACCAATGATCTTCTAATTTTAGCTCAATAATTCTTCTAAATTCTAAAAGGTAAGCAAATTATTCTTAACTAAATATCCAACATTAAAAAAAAAAGTAATCTCTAGGCCCAATGTGGCTTGACCCAGAGATCAAGAGTCACATGCTCTACCAACTGAGCCACCAGGCACCCCTAAATATTCAACCTTTTCAATAAATAATATATATTAACTTATGTGTGGTAAAGTAGGATGGCTCTATTTTTATGAGTCCCTTCTGCAATGTACTATATTTTTGATTGTTGAATTTATGATATATTTGATTTATATAGTAAATTAAAATTACTTATCAATACTATACATTTAAGCAATCTTATAGAAAAAAACCCACAAACTGCATTAGATTCTATTTCTATTACTCTGTATTCACTTTTAATCTGTCAGTATATATGAACATATATGGCATAGTTCTAATATTTTATGCATACTATTTCTATTACTGTTTTGTTACCCAACACATATGCATGTCTACTTATATTTACAAGTCTACAAAATGTCATTTTTCCTACCCATGTAATTATTAAACAGAATGGAATCATCATGTTTGCTGACATCTTGTTAGTATTAAGCATATTTTTTATTGTGTGGAAGAGTATGAACACCATCAAGCAGCTTTCTAAAACACTTAACCCAGCCCCACCAAACACTGGGTTCAAAATTTTAATTAGTTTGGAAGTTTTTAAATTGACACTTTTTTTTTTTTTTTTTTTACATTTGTGACCACATTTTCCCACGTAATGACTTCCTATCTGTATTCTCACATGTATGATAGTGTTTGTGGTAGGTTGTTTTTGCCTGATCTGTCTGGAACAACCAAACGGTCCCATACTTCTTATTTGACACTCCTCCCACTGAGCGGGAACAGCTCTGCTTCTCCTCTACATTTTGAGTGGCCTTGTAATTCTGGCGGAAATGACACTGTGTGACCTCCAAGGCTGTAGCATGTTTGGGTTCAAGAGAAGTGTATCAAAAGATACACCTTGTCTTAAAACTCAGCCACCTACCTGTGAGGAAGCCCCAGCAGCCTATAAAGCAGCCCATGTGGAGCCAAACAGAGGGCTTCAACCCATAGTCCTGGCTGAGGTTCAGTTACACAGCCAGCCCCAACTTGCCAGCCATGTGAGTGAGTCATGTTTACGCACTAGCACCAGACTAGTCACTCTTGCTAATGCTGTTGGCAAACAGGAATATGACACCCCTGCTGAGTTCTGCCCAAATTAAAGATTTATGAGCAACATCAATAATTGTTTTGTTTCAAACCACAAAATTTGGGGCTGGTTTGTTACCCAGCAACAGATAATTGATACAGTGTGCATGAACCATGTATCGAGTGCAATTTGGAATGTTGACATGCACAGGCATACCTGGGGGTGGGGGTACTGAGGGTTGGGTTCCAGACCACAGCAATAAAGTGAAAGCAATACAGTGAGTCAAACGAATTTTTTTTTGTTTCCTAGTGCATGTAAAAGTTTTGCTTACACTGTACTGTAGTCTATCAGTAGCAGTGCAATAGCATTATGTCAAATAGAAATGCGTACTTTAAAAATATTTTATTTTTATCGCTTCTCGGCCTTTTGGCTAAGATCAAGTGTAAAAATACTTTATTTTTAAACAATGCTAACGATCATTTGAGCTTTCAGCAAGTCACCATAATAAGCTCACAGGTCACCAGGACAAATACAGTAATAATGAAAACAATTGAAACATCGTGAGAATTGCCAAAATGTGACACAGAGACATGATGTGAGCAAATGTTGGAAAATGGTGCTGCTAGACTTGTTGACACAGGGTTGTCACAAACCTTCGATTTGTAAAAAAAAGTATTATCTGTGAAGTACAAGAAAGAGAAGCACAATAAAACGAGGTATTCCTGTATTTGTCTAATTCTTTATTTGGAATAACCACCTTTTTTTTTTTTTAAATCAGAGAGAAATACAGAGAGGTGAGAGGCAGTATATCACAAAGTATAAGGGCACTCTGGAATTAGACTGCTTAGGGTCAAATCCTGGCTCTGTCGATCACCAGCAAATTATCAACAGATACCTTGTCATCTGTTAAATGGGGCTGATAACGACAACCATTTCAAGAAGTATTATGAGGACTAAATGAGTTAATGTATGTGAAATACTTAGCCCAGTGCATAGCCAACAGTAAATCCTGTTTTAAGCGTTAGCCATTCCTAACAGTTACATATTTTCACATATAACTCTATTCTGTTGCTTTTTTAAGAATTGCATTGTGACATACACATTTTCTTTACCTTTTTTTTACACTTGTCTTTACTTTTATACTTAGTATCAGCCAGGATTTTTGCTAGTGTAATAACAGAAAACTCAATAAAAACTGAATTAAGAAGGAAATAGTTTAATTAACTTGCTAAGAGGTCTTAGTTGGACAAGATCTACAGTTGACCAGTGTATCATTTCAACAATGCCATCAAAGATACAGATTCTATCCAGCTCTTAGATTTGCTAATATTGGCAACAAAGTGGCTAGGTAATTCCAAGCATCATATCCAGGTATGGCAAATCCAGAAGTAGGCAGGCCATCTCCTCTCTTGATTATATCATGGGAGCAAGAAAGGTTTTCTTCACAGACTTACATTCGTTGCCAAAAATTGTGCATGTACCCAATTCAGAAACAAATCCTTTGCTATATATCATTGGAGTGGAAAGAATGTTGGACCATCAACCACAATGTTTACTGAACTTTCTAGCATATGCAACTTCTTTTTGGTAAAATATAGTCTGTTTAATCAGTAGTTCTGATTTCTTCTCTGACTCAGGTATTTAAGAGAGTGTTCTATGCTTTCCAGATGGCTGGTGACTTAAAAAAAATAATTTTTGGTATTGTAGATGAAATTACATGTAGAATTATGGTCTTTTGTTTATTATGCATCTTTGAATCTCAAGGAGAAAGTCTATTTTTTTTTCTTTCCATGTCTGTTAATTCTACTCTATTTCATTGTTCAGCTGTGTAATTAGTTGTTTAATTGATCTGCCATTTTGATAGTGGGACTTTAAAGTCTTCAATTATGAATATATTCCTGTTTACTTCTTCTTGTATTTCTGCATTAGCTTTTGTTTTAGGTATTTGTTTGCTTTATTTCTTAAAGACAGATTTAATGTTGCTATTTTATGTGTTAATATAGTTTTTACTATCACATAGCAATCTTGTTTCTCACTTGTACTATTTGTTTCAAATCTGTTTTACCTAACACCATAATAGAAACTCTGCCTCTGCTTCTCTCTCTCTTCCCATTTTCTTTCCCTAATTTATTTTTGTTTTGTTCCTAGACAAACATGTTGAAACTCAGACCATCTCTAAATAGCTGTCTTATCTCTCATTTTGATAATGATGCCAATAACAACTTTTAGCTTAGAAAATCACAAAAATATCTATTGATTATATTTTTTATGCCTATTCTAATTTCCTGGAACTTTGAGAGCCTATGAGTCCCTGAAATTTGCATGTTTAAATAAACTTAACTTTTACAAACTAGTTGGTACTTCATTATGGAGTATCATCAACATCATTATGGTTAATACTATATTTTCTGATAATGAAGGTATTTAGTTGGATGTAAAGATACAACTTCAAACTTTGGCAATCAGTAATGCCATGAAGGTTATTTTATCATCCAGTTTTCTATTCAATAGTATTTTGAGGGCACTACAATTTTATATGGAATTCTCTCTAAACAACTGCAGACTTTTAAATTGTTCTCTAAGTAGTCCCATAAGGACTCTTAGAAGAGTTTGGGTATTGTGTATTACTATGTACGTGAGAGAGAATGGAGCACATGTCTGTAGCTGAGAAAAGACCCCAAAGATATCAGGTCCTAGAGCCTATAAATATTAACTTATTTTGAAAAAAGTCTTTGCATATGTGATTAGATTAAGGATCTTGAGACAGGGAGATTGTCTGGTGGGCCCTAAATGTCATCACAAGTGTCCTTATAAGAGACAGGCAGAGAGTGATTTTACACACACACACACACACACACACACACGCACACACACACACACACACATAATGGGGAGGACTGAGAGGAGGAGGAGGAGGAGAAGAAGAAGAAGAAGAAGAAGAAGAAGAAGAAGAAGAAAAGGGGGAGGAGGAGGAGGAGGGGGAAGAAGGAACAGAGGAAGATTTGAAGATGCTGGCCTTGAAGATTCGAATGACGAGGCCACAAGCCGAGGGAATTTCAGCAGCTACCAGAAGCTGGAAGAAGCAATGGATGGATTCTCCCCAAAGCCTCTGGAGGTAGCAAGTCACTGCCAACACCTGATTTCAGTCTAGTGATATTGGTTTAGGACTTCTGGCCTCCAGATTTCTGACAGAATAAATTTCTGTTGTTTTAAGCCATCAAGTTTGTGATAATTTGTCAGGGCAGCCATAGGAAATGAATACAATGCCAATCGATAATATATTTTCAGATATCAGAAAATAATTTTAGTAGTGTCCTATGCAATGACAGCAGGCTTCCAGGATAATGTAGTAAGAGCCAACCTTGGTATCCAATATGAAACCAGAAGGCTGTATGGAAATGACCCCCTGGTAAAGTAAGTTGCCTTCAGACCCAGGAGACTATTCTGCTAGGTTCCTCAATAGAATCAGCTTTAATTATCTAGTTAAGGAGAATATGGAAACACTCTAGCTTCAACAAAACCGAGTTGAACAAAACACCCTGCCTATAAAATGCCAACTGAATGAAATGTACAAGTGGAATGCAGCTATACAGGTAAGGCATATCCTTTCTCTGCGGACAGAGATTCCCGTTTGACAGTATGTCTTTGTATTTGGGTTACTTTAGAACCAGCTGGGTGGGGGGGGGGGGGGCGGGGGTGGTGCCCACAGGCACTGGAGATAGATGCAAGGCTTTCTCTGTTTCTCCACCACTTTTTTTTTTTTTTAAGCTTCCTTTCTTGGTCTTGCTTTGTTTTTAAAACCAGGAAAGCAGCCTGCATTCCCAAGGTCATTAGCTCCTCTCCTGTCTCTTCTTTTCAGGACCATGTTGTTTTGTTTTGTTTTTCCTTAACCTAGGAAAAAATGCAACCACAAATGTAATGTTTATCTTTCAAAATAGCAGCTGAAAAAGGCACAGGATGTGTGAGACTAAAAACGCTCTTTTGGTTTCCTCTCCTTTTTTTGTGTGACTTTCCTCAGGTTCCTCCCAGAGGGAGCCTGCTGTAAGTAACATTTTTCTGTTTGGCTTATGGGGAAAAGTTCCCCCAGGGAGAGTGGCATCACCTCAGGAACATAACCTGGTGTACTCTGTGCCATTAGGCACAGGCTTAACTGCACTTCAGTGATGATTCTCCACCGTGTTGTCTTCCTCATTATGTCATGACTCCAAGTGGATTAATCTTCAGTCTCTCCTCAGTTTGGAAATAATCATGGGTCGTGGATCCCAGTGCTACTGAAATATTGACTTTTCTTGGGAACTCTGTAAGAAAAACTTCTTGGAAATCTATCTTCGACCAACTTAGCTGTTTGCTTTCTTTTTGGGTGCATTCCATCAGACAACAGGATTTAGTTGTTCAAATTCTTGCCTCACAGAACTACTTGTTCTTAATGACATGTGTCCTTTCTTCCACTTCTCATTTCTTACACCCTCTTTGCTCAATTCTCTCTTCCTTTATTTCTACATCTTTGCACGGTCTTCTACAATCATCCACCTATTTGCTATTGACTAGGGGCCTTTCTCACCCCCATTATTTTGGATGTGACTTTTATAAAGTATATAGGAACCGTGGCAAGTGTTTTTCAAAAAACTGAATTGAATTGCTCTGATTACATGCCATTAAGGCTCCTTATCTGCAGTACACATATGTTTGTTTCTGTTACATACACTCTAACCCTTCATAAAATTAACTCTGGTGTCTCAGAATGATGGCCATGTTATTTGTTGGTGATGTCTAGAACACAAAGTTTTATTATGCCTCCAAAGTATCGTCTTTCTCTTTGCAGAATGTAATAAATTCACTTACAGAAAGAAATGAGTTTCAAAGCTTAAAAGTTCACTAATGCAAAGAAAGGCAAAACTGGGTATGGTGTATCTGGAGAAGCATGCTCCATGGGTAGTTTGACCCGTAGCACTGAAAGATGAGGCATTAAGAGAGTCACGACCAAATGGTCCCCATCTGAGTAGTGCATAGCCACATTGAGGTAGCACCCCTCCTTTTATCTTTTTTTTTTTTAACTAGGCTCCATTTCCATCATGGGGCTTGAACACAAGACCCTGGGATCGAGTCCCATGCCCTACTGAGTGAGCCAGTCAGGTGCCCCTATTGCCCCTCCTTTTGGTGACTTAAGGAGCTTTAACTGAGACTATACTACCTTAGGAAAGTTCCTAAGTGTATGGGCATTTCTAGAATGACTAGAAATTTTTGTTTCTTTTCTATTGATTGGAGGTTTATTTGCCCTTCTACACTGTTTTGTTCTTTCAGGGAATGTCTTACTGCGTCTGTTCCTTCCGTTCTTATATGCCTAAAAAACTGGCCCTGAGTGAGTACTTAGAAAGGAGAAGAGATCCTCTCTTTTTATTTCTTAGCAGTTTTCACTGAGGAAACCAAAGGCAGACCACTTCCTTGGTACGTCTTTTAGTATCTTATCAGATTTCCTTTTATTATATTTTTTCTCTCTGTGTGGTCTCTTAACACAAATGGTAGTTAAACGTGCTATTTCTGGCTTAGGTCAGGTATTTTCTCACAGTGTATTTTATAGGCCTTTTATGCAGTGTGATCAATCAGCCCCAAGCATATCCTAAGGAGAAACTTCTGCGTTGAGTATACCTCACATGGCTGAATTTCCCCTGGCCTTCAAATTTGTATATCCTGGGGGCGCCTGGGTGACTGAGTCGGTTAAGTGTCCAATTTTGGCTCAGGTCATGATTTTGCAGTCTGTGAGTTCAAGCCCCACATCGGGCTGTGTGCTGACAGCTCGGAGCCTGGAGCCTGTTTCAGATTCTGTCTCCCTCTCTCTCTGCCCCTCCCCCATGCATGCTCTGTCTCTCTCTCCCTCTCTCTCTCAAAAGTAAACTTAAAAAAAATTTTTTTTATATCCTGAATCAGCTCTTATTTTATCTGTCTGAAACATCCTTTAAGGGAAATTACGAAAATAAAAAAGAGGTTTTTACATAAATATTTGGGTCTAGGTTCTTCCGAGTTTTAATAAATCAAACCTTTGTCTCTCTTTGCTTAAAATAAGCCGAAGGAGAAGGAGATGAAAGATAACACAGAAACCGCCTCTTTAGATGCTGTCTGCCTCAAAGTACAAACAATTTTTCTCTTGGGTTTAAGTCCTCTCTGTTATGCAATGATTCGAAGCATAACAGAAGAAAGTGGATTATACCAGATTGAAAGTAAAAATCCAAGTAGGTTTCTCCAGCTCTGGTGGGCCTATTTGCATTTCCCATATTCTTTTTCAGGTTAGTTAAAGTGGTCCGGGACCCAGGCAGATGTGTCCAATATGGACTGGGGAATCAATAACGCCTTTTGTATCTGAGTGCTTTGTAGGGAGTAGTCTGTAACAGGCAGGCTCTTAAGCACATTTCTTTAAGACCTCTTTTTTTTGTCCCTGGTGTGGGTTACACAGCACAATGTATTTCTTACATTTTTTATGTCACCTGGAGCTCCTTTCATTATAAGCTCTCAATTTCCTTTACCATTATCACCTTACTAAAGAGATAAATATTTGCAACAGTTTTCATCATCAAAACAATCTTAAAATTTTTTTTTAAATAGAAAGTATGGGGGCAGAAGAAGAAACCAGCTTATTTCACCAGCCCAAGGATCTTGCAATTATCACCAAATTTAAGAAACACAGTTCCTCAAGTATATGCCCTACCTAGGAGTGCAGTAGCATGGAGACTGATCTAGGTAACATAGGTCAACAATGTCAGTTGGTTCTAAGGGTTTCAATGTCAATAACTCATTGTGAGATCTTTCCTAGGTCTTTGTGTCTATTAAGAGCGAGGAATGCAGGGGACAGTTTTAGGCAGGCATAGACTGTCATGTTGCTCTAGGACATGATATCTGAGTAAATAGGAAATAGACTTCTCATCAATATTTATGGCGGAAAGCCATCTAGACTGGAACCTACCTAAGAGTCATGAAGACTAAGTGTGGCAGAAAGCTCTTCCTGTTTTTGTGCTGCTAATTATGCTGCTTTATGAATGATTTTGTTGTTGTTGTTGTTTAGTAACTATTGGCAGATGCAATGTATCTTGGGGTTCCGAGGTGGAAAGGTCACTTTAGTGATCTTTGACCACAGTTCCACTGACCACAGTTCTGCAGGAGACCAAAATCATTCAAGTTTTTCTTTGATTTTTGAATATTTTGCTTAATGATCATAAGAAAGTAATTTTGTGGTGGCTTTTAAAAATAAGTCTGTCTAAATAAGTGTGACCTTCCCATTAGCTTGAATTGCAATCTGTTCTTGGACTAGGCAGAAAAAGAACTATCAGAACTTCTTGAAGTCTTTTTTCCAGGACTTTGATTCTATTAGCTAGAACACTGTTTGAACACAAGGCAAAGTCCTTTAGCTGTTCAGTCTGAAAACATGAAACTTCACATTTATGGTTTTCAGAAATTTGAGTGTCCCAAGCCAGCCATGTTTGTTTTGTGATTTTCTGCCCAGTGCACTTTTCCTATTTTGACTTAATCAAAACAATTTTTTAATGTTTATTAATTTTTTTTTGAGAGAGAGAGCGCAGGTGGGGGTGGGGGGGTGCAGAGAGAGAGGGAAACACAGAATCCGAAGCAGGCTGCAGGCTCTGTATTGTCAGCCTAGAGCCCAATGTGGGGCTCAAACTCACGAACCGCAAGATCACGACCTGAGCCAAAGTCAGATGCTCAATGACTGAGCCACCCAGAGACCCCCCTGATTTAAATTTAAATTGCACATATATTTTTTTAAAAATTGCACATATATCTTAGATGTAATTAATGAGTAGGTATGAAATATAAGATATAATATACAGACATATTTAGAGATGTGGAATATCAAACCCTGATTAGACTATCTCACCCATTCTCATACAGGTTCTAGACAAAAGAGTTTTTAAAATTATTTAGCAGTTAAGTTTACAAAATATCTCTGGGAGATAATGTATGTTATCATATGTTCCACCAATGAGTGCAGCTACACTTTAAACTATTTTCAGAGTTAGGATTAAGTAATATTATTTTCCATATTTCATGAGAGTGTCACAATGTTAAATAATTTACCAGAATTCACATAAAGTTAGCATTGTTTTTGTCTCCACTGTGGGGAAAAGGTTAAAAAACAAAGAAGAAAAAATTTTTAGGGATTGCAGGGGGCCTTTTAATTAGATCCTAGGGTGATTAATACATTTTTTAAAAAATCAGTGTTTTTTGTTTTTGTTTTTAGAGAGACAGAGAACTTGAGTGGGGAAGAGAGGTAATATTAAGCAGGCTCCATGGTCAGCTCGCTGCAGGGCTTGATCCCATGACCCTGGGATCATGACCTAAGCCAAAATCAAGTTGGACACTCAACTGATGAGGCCACCTAGGCACCCCTAAAAATCAGTGTTAAATGGAATCTGCCTTCAGGTGCTTTTTACGTGTGTCCTATTATATGTACCAGGTTTATCTCATTTTAGGAAAGTGCACAAAAAAGATGGAATTAATGGTCTGAAAATTTAGTCAAGCATCTAAGAAACCCACTGAAAGAAATTTCGTAGTACTAACTTCAGATTCCTTTTCTGTTATAATAAAATGGCATTAAAAATGGCAAACTATTGCTTTCTCTGTATTAATTAAAATAATAATTTTGATAAAGATAGAAGGAAGGCAAATTCCTGTACCGAAAGCCAGCCAGAATAGAGTGACAGAGCGCTGGGGATATAAGTCTGGCTTGGTGACAGAGGGCCTCAAAATTTAAATTATATACATACACACATTGTGTGCATAGCAGGGGGCTGTGAATCATATATGTAGTCATGACAGAGAAATATCAGTGCCTCCTCCCACAATTCATGTTGCCAAAATAATGATTATGATAGTAGCAACACTCTCTTTGCCTTCTTGGATGAAGCCCAGTATGACACTTGGTAAGATTTAACTGGAGTAGGGTAGGCTTTTTATGATATTTGGCCAGGCTTTGTGCATATGTCTTTTACTTGACTTAAACACACACATGCTCTCTATTATAAATTATCAATAATATTGGGGTTTACAGTATCCCTTCTTTGAACATAAATAAAATAGCCCTATGACCCAGCAATTGCATTACTAGGTAGTTATCCAAAGGATACAAAAATGCTGATTCAAAGGAGCACAAGCACCCCAATGTTTATAGCGGCATTATCAACAATAGCCAAGTTATGGAAAGAGCCCAAATGTACAATAACTGATGTGGTATCTATATACAATGGAATATTATTTGGAGATCAAAAATAATGAAATTTTGCCATTTGCAACAACGTGGATGGAACTAGAGTGTATTATGCTAAACAAAATAAGTCAGAGAAAGATAAAAATCATATGATTTCACTCATATGTGGAATTTAAGAAACAAAACAGATGAACCTAGGGGAAAGGAAGGAAAAATAAGATTAAACCAGAGAGGGAGGCAAACCATAAAAGACTGTTAAATACAGAGAACATACTGAGGGTTGCTGGAGGGCTGTTGGGTGGGGGGATGGGCTAAACGGGTGATAGGGATTAAGGAGGGCACTTGTTGGGATGAGCACTGGGTGATACATGGCAGTGATGAATCACTAAGTTCTATTCCTGAAATCATTATTACACTATATGTTAACTAACTTGGATTTAAATACAATTAAAAAATTAAAAAGAAAAGAGTATTAGAAACTTATCTAATTTATCCTCATCAAATAAATAAAGGAAGGAAGGAAGGAAGGAAGGAAGGAAGGAAGGAAGGAAGGAAGCTTTCAATGGCCTGGAAACTTCCTTCTTTCTTATTCACCCAGAATGCCAATCAATCTTCACAGAGCAATCTTTTTGTTTTGTTTTGTTTTGAACAGGCTATTTGCAAAAACTCTCAGCAGTTTTCTCAGAAAAAAAATTCCACACTACTCATTTTAACACGACATGGAGATTTATAGCTCCATCCTGCCTATCCTGCTGTTATGCCCCACATTACTCTGCATGTACCTGCTGGAGGCCTCTCACTCAGCCCTCTCACGCAGTGGTCTTGGTGTCCTTGTTCATGCCATTTCCTTCACTCAGGCTTTTCTTCCTCCTCCTTTCTCTGCATCCAAATCTTTTCCATTCCTCTAACTAAAATCCTGTCCCCTCTATGAAACTTCACCAGGCCACTCCAGGTCATTCTGGACCTCAATGTCATACTTTGAACAGTTGACTTATTCGAGTATTACTGGTAAAATATGAGGCATGGTGAAGTTTAAGCAAGACTAGGGCTCATGTTGTTTGAGTGGATTCTAACCATTGGACCCATCTCTGTGCCTCTCTTCTATTTCTCACTCTATCTCTATCTCTATCTCTCTCTCACTCTTTTTTGTTTTTCTCATCTTTTCTCTCTTTTTTTCTCTCTCTCTCTTTTAAAGGTGAAGGGACATACTCCAAATGTGGAGGTACTTGGAAAGCCATGCTTTGAAGGGGGAAGCTAATAGATGGTAACTGGAGGACTGGAGCATCCAGGGTGGGGGCATATCCAGTCATTCCACCATCAACACAACACAATCCCAAATGCCAAGAGAGCTTCATTTATTGTTAGGACAATTCCCAAAGGCATATTACAGCCTGAGATTCTGAGAGGAAAAAAAACAAAGCCCTGAAAAACTAATTCAGTTCATCAAAGAAAATAATGACATGATATAAAATAAAATAACTGAAAAACATATATGGTATTGAGGTAGGGAGGTGATAAGAAATATAAACTTGGGAGGTAAGACATTTAGAAACAATAAAAGATATTTAAAGTTATGGAGAGAAGAGCAGTGCCTGCTTAAATCTGAAGAGAGGTAAGTTGAAGCCTTAGCATTGCCTGGAAGAAATACATTTTTTTTTAAATTTTTTTATTTGAGAGAGAGAGAGAGAGAGAGAGAGAGAGAGAGCACCCTTAAGTGGGGGAAGGGAGCAGAGAGAGAAAGAAAGAGAATCTTAAGCAGACTTCACACTCTGCATAGAGCCAGATCCCACAACACTGGGATCATGACCTGAGCAGAAAATAAGAGTTGGAAGTTCAACCAACTGAACTACCCAGGCACCCCTGGAAGAAATATTTCTTAAATAAAAGTTGAGACAAACCCACAAAAGATGCCCAGCCAAGCCACACACTGGGTTAAGAGAGAAGATATCAAAAGCACATTTCAAAGGGCATACTGAGTAATGTTGTTTCACTAGGGGCCCCAAATTTGCAAAAATTTCCAATCCTCTTGCTAAATCTGAAAGAGAATGAATTAAAAGCATGGAGATGTAAAAAACCTAAAAAACGAAAATCCTTATCCAAGCATTTAGATTTATAAATCTAAATGATCTAAGATTCTTAAATACTTTTTTAAAAAAATGTTTATTTTTTTAGACAGAGGGAGAGACAGAGAGAGAGAGAGTGCGTGAGCAGGGAAGGGACAGAGAGGGAGAGAGAATCCCAAGCAGACTCCTTGCTGTCAGCACAGAGCCAAAGGAGGAGCTGGATCCCAGGAAACAGTGAGGTCATGACCTGAGCCCAAGATCAAGAGTCTGATACTTAACCAACTGAGCCACCCAGGTAGCCCTGATCTAAGATTCTTGAATTAAGTTCTCTATGTTTTGTTTTCCCTGATGGTCTTTTTTTTTTTTTTTTTTTAAGGTTTTATTTTAAATAATCTTCACTCCCAATGTGGGGCTTGAACTCACAACCCTGAGATCAAGAGTCTCATACCCTATGGACTGAGACTGCCAGGCATCCTGTCTTCCTCCCTGGTTAAACAGAAAAACAAACACCAACATCAAGAAGAAATTTAAAGCAAGGATCACTTTTAAAATAGAGTTTCCTTACTCTCTGAAAATTAATGTGAAAAAGGAAAACAAAGGTCTTAGTTAATGGTTACTTACCATTATGTTTTTAGCTTTCTTTTGTTGAGTCATCAACTATTCTCCTCCCCCACTCCTTAGATTCCAGGGTCAACAGGCAACCTTTTATTAAATCATGGGACTGCGTTTGCTATGTTTGGTCTTGATCCAGCTTTTTTATTATCTGTGCTGTTGTTGTGCACTACACTGTTTTGTAGACACATCAGATAAAATGGGGAAACAAAACCGGGAGACTATTCCCAGACTATTTGCCAACTGATTTTAGACTGTTGCTGGGTACTGGTATGCAAAATAATAAATAGTCTTTTATTCCTAAATCTTGTAGAATAGAAATGGGGGGGGGGGTTTGTTAATTTCCGATTCTGTCAAATGCCTTCATTCTTCCTTTGCCTCAGTTTCCTAATTTAATAGTGTCCAGAATTTTTTCTTTTCTTCCCTAATTCTATGTAATGCAAATGCCTTCAATATTTTTCCATCATCCCATCATAACAAAAAGAGAAGCAGGAAGGATATATGTATAATCATTTATAATCCTCCAGATCTTGTTCTGGAATTCCTTAGTTTTCAATGGTAGTGTCTCAGGAAATCTATGAAACTATGCCAGTAGTTCACAAAGTAAACCTCACAGGGTTGATCCCTCATCAAGTGAGGGTCAGGGAGTATCAGTAAGGTGCTGCAAGACATATGGCTAGCTGGGATCAGAACTCACCAGAACTGGAATTCAACTCTTGGCCATTCTCAACTGAACTCTCAATTTTCAGTGGAATTTCAGAATGCCTAAGCAGACTTAGGGTCTGGATTGGGTTTCTGAGTCCAGTATGACCTTTGGAAACATGGTCTGAAAGATTTGACAATCTTGGGTTGTTTCACAGGGATTTTGGGGTCTGATTCTACCGAGTCTGGGACCTAACCTCATTCTGGAGCAGAGCCACATTCCCAAGGACCTTGGCCTCAACCTACTTCCTTCACAGTTGACCGAGGTCAGAGTTGACACAGCTGAAACATTCTACACTGTATCCACCTTTCTGGTGGAACAAGGACAGAGTGGGGGTGGAAGAGTACAAGATCAACCATTTGTTCAAAGAGCTACACAATCATTAACCCAGTTAACAGTGCAGGCCAGTATCCTCTTTCACATTAGCTATAAGAAGAATCTTTTCAAAATATAATTTTGCCTTACCCTGATTATTATTTTTAATTTTGCAGAAAATTACTAAAGACTCATCATTGAGTACCTTGCCTTTGAATCACAAATCATCCGGTGTGCACGTGGGTTTTGTTCAAATCTGCACCAGAGTGGAACATTTTGTTTTAGGAATGTGAGAAGTACGAAATACAAATCTGCCAAGAGTCTTCCTCCAAAGTGCTCTGGGATTAGGCAGGGTAGGTATTGACCTTCCAAGGGAGGGGGTGAAGACATGGCAAGTCTGAGTCCGGTAACGCCCTTGGGTGAGGTCCCAGGAAGATAAAAGTAGTCAGATCACAAGGATAGATTGTATTAAACATTTCTGCCCTCCACTGGGCCAGTTCCATAATATAGAGAGGAAACGGAGGTGTGGACGCCCAAAACTTCCAGTCTTTGGACTTGCGGTGGGGGCAGCGAGCAGGAAAGGGCCTGCCTGCTACTGCCTGAGGTGAAGCCACTGTGCGCGGCGAACCCAGCAAAGTTCACCTGACTTCGTTACAAACCTGCAACATTGAGCCCGGAGGTAAACTGGGTGTAAAAGAACTCAGAACCGGAAAATCCAGGCCCGCACCCAACGAGCGCCCGTCCCCGCTCCCCGCCAACCGGCAGGATCCTGCGTGGGACCTAGGGCGGGGGCAGAGTCTGGCGCGGCGCCCGGCCCCGCCCCTCCCGCCTGCGGTCCCGCCCCTCCCGTCCTCCCCGCTCCAACCCCGCCCCCGGGGGTGCGAGCCGTCTCCGCCCTCGCCCGGGAGCTGTGAGGCTGCGGGAGCGCTGCAGCAGTAGCCGCCTCAGCAGCCGCGGAGCCGCTCGCTTCACCTCCGTCGTCGCTGAGCCGCTCCCGGCCGAGGAGGCTGCAGCCGAAGCCAGGAGCCCTCAGCCCTCGCCTCGAGCTCGCCGCCGCCCTCCGAGGGCGCCCCAGGCCGCGCCATGGTGAAGGTGACGTTCAACTCGGCTCTGGCCCAGAAGGAGGCCAAGAAGGACGATCTCAAGTGCGGCGAGGAGGCACTCATCATCCCCCCCGACGCCGTCGCGGTGGACTGCAAGGTCCGAGGGCCGGGGAGGTCGAGGGACTGGGAGCTCGGCCCGGCCCGCAGGGCTACGCGGGCCCCGGGACGGCTTTGCGGTGGCGCGGGGGTGAGGGCGAGGGTCCCCGGGAGGGTCTCCGGGCTCTCCTTCTTCTGAGGCTGCTCCCCCTTGCGTGTCCGGCCGCAGCTTCTCCTTTGTAAGAAAGTGCGTGTGCAGGAATCGGTGCTTAACACGGGATCGGGGGCTTGCGAGGCCTGGAGAGAGGGATCGAAGAATTGTGCCGAGTTCACGGTCGTTGTGCAGTCGGGGGAAGGTGCGTTGGGTCGTGACTGGGTTCGTTCCACCTGGAGACCGGCGGCGACATGCAAAACAACAAAAACAACCACAGAGTTTGGCACTTCCTCCCAGTGTAAATAATGTGCCTAAAATGGCTGACATCATTACAAGCCTAAACCTCTGTTGCTTCCTACTTTCGTTTCCAGGCTGAACAGCACTTGGACTAAGTCCAGCTGCTGTAAGTCTCTTAATTTTAAAAGCATTTTCTTTACTTCCTTTTTCCACGGCCCTTCGGTATTGGCAGGTGAACTTCACTTTGGGGTCTGGAGAGGGGGGGCTGAGGAACGGGTGACGGAAGGAAGCGAAATGACGATCTTTTCAGAGTAGCCTTTGGCTACTGATTTTATAGTTAAAACAAATATTCCCGGTAAAGATCCGTAATTACTGTGTACATGTTAGTGTCAAACCGACAACTGGTTTTTCAATTATATAAGCGTCTTTATGAGGACCCCTTACGCTAAGTGAAACTAAACGGGAGAAACTTGTCCAAGTCCCTTATAAAATTCTCCTTTATTTCGCAAACTCCCCCTTTTAGTCCTAATTAAAAATCAGGAGTGGGACCATAATTGTGGTAGCTTTTAGCGGCTTACAATAATAAGTCATTTAGAATACGATTGTAATTGTCTCAAGTTAAAAAGGAAAGACTCCTAGCCTATTTTCTACGAGATCTTCGGGCTGCAAAAATTCAGTCCTCTAGAAATTAGCTGTAGAAGTTATTTATGCTGCACAACTTACTTTTTCCTTAGCATTTTTCAAGACGTGTTATCAGTAGGGCACACTTAGTTTTTACTTAAAAAACAATAATTGTGTGCCGGTGTGAGTAATAAGTTATTTTTTTTTTATATGGTTTAGTGAAAGTTACTATTGAAAAATATGGCACTGACATACTATAAAAAATTTGAGATTGTGTGAAGCTGGATGTGCCTGTACTTATTTTTTGGGAATGTTCTAGTTAAAAACAAAAACATCAGGGGTTGATTTTTAAATGACTGCCTTGCCTTGAAATAGGAACAGTGAACTGATTCCCTAAAAGGATTAAGAGTTTTGGTATTGGTATTGTTTTTCTGAATCCATTGCAAACAGTCTTGGTCTTAAAAGAAAATGTTTGGAATGCACAGAGGATAATTCCAGTAGCAAATTATTATCCTAGCTCTGTGTTTATTTAACATTCATTGCACCTAAAATAGATTGTCAAGTGCCCTGTCATAACAGTCACAGTCTCAGATACATATAGAGATTTTAATCGTATTATGTATCTTTTAAAAAATCCTATAAATAAATATAATTCCTCCCGTTTAAAAAAAGGGAGGGAGAAAGCATCAGATGATGTCACTTCAGAGAGCTTTTCTCTGTTTCTCTGTACTGAAGGAGATTTGAAACTCTGGATGAACGACAGAATTAATTTGCTAGGCAGCTTTAAATCTGACTTTTAACATTTTCTGTCATTTCTGAAATGTTAACTTTGTTTTCAGATTTTCAGAATTTCTCGCAGTTTCACCATACGCTAATTTTGTTTTCCCAGCAGTTGTGAAAAAGTAGCCATTGGTAGCTCTGTGCTTTGTTTTCTATTTTCTTTTTCTATTTGCTTTCTATTTTCTTAGATCCTATATGTAAATAAAAATACTTGAACTAAGCTGTGAGGGCCAGAGTATTCCTTTGTAACCACACAGCAGTCATGGATGAATAGGCAGATAAAAAAATGACTAATTCTTTTTCTAGCAATAAGCTCAAAGACTTCTTTTCTTCAGTGAGTGACAAAATATTGCTCTACATTAAAAGTAGAACCCGTATAATCAGTCACTTAACGGTAAATGAAGACTTTGCTTAGTAATAGACATTGTGAAAGAACTTCTGATCTGCATCTTAGCTTGGGCTGTGATTACATAATGTGCTCTAGCTCCTTGGGGTGACTTTACCAGTAACCACTGGTTTGACTGCCCAGATTCTGCACCGAATCAGCCTTCCTTTTTTCCCCCTGGGGCATTTCCTTGCCTGCCTGGTTGGTTGAGAGAAACAAGTAAAGCTAATTATGGACCAGAACTCCTGAACAAGACATTTTTAATACCTTTAAACCCTCCTGGACCTCAATGTCCAAAAGACATTTGTTTCTCAAAATGTACAGTTAAGGGTCACCTGCCCTGATGTCATTTTGGATTCTGGTTAAAAAATGCAGATTCTATTGGTTAGAATCTACCAAAGAATTCTGATCTCTACCATCAAGAATTCTGATCACTCCAGCCATCTGTCTTATGTAACACACATTCCAGTACTTTAATGTTGCTTCTGTCTTTTGCTGTTTCTTTAGCTCTTATTGCAGGTTCCATTGCCCCATTTTTCAGTCTTGTCTTTGCAGTAGCTGTCAACTCCCAACAGCCATGTCTCTTGATTATCTCAACTAGCTCGCTATTTACTATTCTTAATGTTTATTTATTTTTGACAGAGAGAGAGAGAGAGAGAGAGAGAGAGAGAGAGAGAGAGCATGAGTGGGGGAGGGGCAGAGAGAGAGGGAGACACAGAATCTGAAGCAGGCTCCAGGCTCTGAGCTGTCAGCACAGAGCCCAACGCGGGGCTCGAACCCACGGGCCACGAGATCATGACCTGAACTGAAGTCAGATGCTCAGCCAACGGAGCCACCCAGGCGCCCCTATTTACTATTCTTTCACTACATTTTCCCTTTAATTTTTCACCTTCCTCTGCCTGTCCCAACTGTCACAAAGCTCAGAGATAAAGATACAGAAATAGCAGAGTATGACCTCTGTTCTGTGTAACAGGTGAATTTGAAATCCCATGCATGTTTTATGTTAGGTGCCCCAATTCATTCACTTACATTTGTGTCTATAACTTTGAGCCTTGGAAAACTGTTATATATTTGCAGATATGAAAGAAAATACTTAATGTACTGAGTCAGAAGTCCCAGTTTTGTCTTTACATAACTGAGCTTGGGCTTAAGTTTTTCATTTTCTTTATCTGTTTGATGAGCGGGTACAGCCACATGGTCTATAAGGACTCTTCCAGTTTTACAATTTGATGAAGATGTTAGGATTACATAATTATATTTGGCAGGAATTAAGTTGTTTTAATTGTGAAAAATAACAACTAGCTCCTCACCCTAACCAGACCGTGCCCTTTCTTCTTCCCCATGTTTAGCATGTTACATTCCTTCTTCGTATTAAGTACCAGTGGGTCAAAGAGAAAAGAAATGGACCAAGGTTTTATGTAATAAACCAATTTTTTATTTTGGGTTACCTCACCAAGAGAGTGCACCCACATGAGCAAGGGAGGGGGCAGAGGGAGAGAGAGAGAGAGAGAGAGAGCGAGGGAGGGAGAATCTTAAGCAGGCTCACTCTCAGCTTAGAGCCGGATGCTGGGCTCAATCCTAGGACGCTGTGATCATGACCTGAGCAGAAATCAAGAGTCAGACACTCAACCAACTGAGCCACCCAGGTGCCCTTTGGGTTCCCTCATTTTAGAGCAGTAGTTGGTAACAGCTTTTTTGGTAATGCCTAATTATGAAACACCTTTCCCAATATCAAAACTCAGAAAGCTTAAATTTGCTTCATAGGTATTCCTGCCACTGTACTGCTGAAAAATAGCATTGCCTCTCTTCTGCCCTGCATTGTAGTTGTAGACGCAAAAGGGGAGAAAAGGAAACTGCTTGTGTGGGAGAGAAGATGGGGCAGGATGGAAGTGGGAGAAAAAGTACAGGACCACTACCCCAGTTAAGTTCTGAGTTACCCATTACAGAATGGCTATTTGGACTTAGTTCTTTACACTTTCTGGTGTTTCCTGTTTGCATAAATAGGACTAATGGGCTCAGTAATTTAGCTTTGTGGTGGTGGTGGTTGGTTTTTGTTTTTTTGGTGCGGATGAAGGGGAAGGAGGAACATAAAATATATGACATTTACTGAAATGTGTTGACCTTTAAAGAAGAGATTGGGAGCTTGGTTGTTTTTAAAGAATCTACATATCATTACCTAGTTGTGTAATTTAGTGCTTGTAAACAGTGGCCAGTAAAAAATTTATAGTCCTTAACATTTTGGTTCTCCAAGAGGGTATTTATCGATAGTTGAAGTGTGAGGGTTTAATATTGGGAGATAAATTAAATGTCCCTTGTGCATACCACATGACTTGGCAGGACCTGACCCCTCCTTCCACATACCTCTGGGGTTGCTACTGCAGAGGGTGGACAAGGTTGCATATTGTGCATTTGGAGGACAAATTACCTGCCTGGGGTCTTCACAGTGTCACCTTAAACATATTTTGTCTGTACTAAACAGAAGCAAGTGTATCATCCCTAGCAAAATAAGCACATCAGATGTTGTAGAATTCAGCTCTGCCATATAAGTGAATATAAGTGTTTTTTTTTTAACCAGAAATATCTTTTAGAACTCATGGCACAGGCTTAATTATAGTTGATTTAGAATTTAACTTATAAAGTTTTCATTATATATTACTAAAGCTTGATGTGCTTTCAACTAAATGTTCATTGAAAAATGTAGTAAGTAGTAATTCTGGGACATTTTATTTCTCCTTTTCTATCATATCATAACTTAATATCTAGAGTGCCTATTTAAAGGCATTTTCTTTTTCCAAAAGGAAATACTTTCTGAATTCATATTATAACTAAAGCTATTTGGACTGCTTTGTATATCATAGTGTCAATAGAGGAAGATTCAGAAAATATTTATGTCTTTTCAAATACAGAATCGGTGAATTCATCCTCTTAAACCTTTTAGGTAAACTGTAGGTACCTTTTAGGTAAACTTGGCAATTCTTATTAGAGCTTAGACTGAGGAGTTAAGGAATTTGCCATCAAAAGGCTTTTTCAGGTCATAATTCCTGCCTGTTTTAATACAGGATTTGACAGTTCTGAGTTTCTCAGGTGGTTTTTGTCCAAATGATATAGAAAACAGTCACACTGGAACTAGGTTTTCAAGAAGCTTATGTGCAGAGTTATTTCCTGGCTCTCTTATTTTCTTTGCACAAAACTTAACAATGAATGTCTTTTACAGGGTAGATGGCTAAAAGTTTAGAAATTTTAGTACAGATATGACCCAAAGAACATCATTAAAAAATCATTTACTTGTGATTATCCCCTTTAATTAGTATTTATGATACATATTCTTTTTTTTATAATTTTTTTTTTCAACGTTTTTTATTTATTTTTGGGACAGAGAGAGACAGAGCATGAACGGGGGAGGGGCAGAGAGAGAGGGAGACACAGAATCGGAAACAGGCTCCAGGCTCCGAGCCATCAGCCCAGAGCCTGACGCGGGGCTCGAACTCACAGACCGCGAGATCGTGACCTGGCTGAAGTCGGACGCTTAACCGACTGCGCCACCCAGGCGCCCCATATGATACATATTCTTAATAGCTTTAAAGATATCTACAATATAATCCTCTTTTATGTGTTACCAGCAAGTGAATGAACAAAATTATTTTAAACAGTTGAAGATTTTTTTTTAAGCTCTTTAATTGATTTGAGGGGAAAAACAATTTTATGAAGTATTTCTATAATTCTGTCACTTGGGGAAAAATCAGGAAAGAATGAACATAGGCTTTATTCTTATGCAGAAGAATTTTAATCTTGAGTTATAGAAATGAAAAAAGTATTCTTTTTTATATGACAAGAAGGATATTCTGATTTTTCACTTAATGTATTATCTTTTAATGTTGATAAGGTTCCCACAGTAATTATAGGACTTAGATCTAGTGTGTGTGTGTGTGTGTGTGTGTGTGTGTGTGTGTGTGTATGTGTATGTATTAGAAGAGAAATTAATGTTGAAATAAAATTTGTGTAAATGCCTGAACATTTTCAAGTTAAATATCTAGGAACTTTATTTGAAAATTGACAGTAATTATGGTGTTAGATGTTGGAGATTTAAAAATATTTGCATAAACCTTTTTGGCATAGTTGAATTTCATACTTTAGGAAATGAAGTCTTGATGGGTTTTTGTATATTTGAAAGTTTGTTTTAATGCCAACATTATTATTATTTTCTATTTGAGAGAGAGAACTCTCATGGGTATATGTGCATGTGGGCTCAAGTGGGAGAGGGGCAGGGCAGAAAGAGAGAGTGTGAGATAGAATCTCAAACAGGCTCCGAGCTGTCAGCCCGATTGGGGCTCTGTCTCAGGAATACTGAGATCATGACCGGAGGTGAAATCAAAGAGTCAGACTTTAACCAACTGAGCCATCCAGACAACCCCTGGCCAAAATTATTTTTAAAAGTTTGTCTGTTTCCCAAAACACCTAAGTGGCTTAGTCAGTTAAGTGTCCGACTTTGGCTCAGGTCATGATCTCACAGTTCCAGGGTTCAAGCCCTTATGGGGCTCTCTGCTGTCAGTGTGGAGCTTGCTTCAGATTCTCTGTCTCCCTGTCTCTGCCCCTTCCCTGCTGTCTGTCTGTCTGTCTCTCTCAAAAATAAACATTTAAAAAAAATTTGTCTGTTTTGCAGAACATATTAAGATTAAAGCCTAAATCTTGAATTGTTTACTCTGCTTTAAATATGATTATTATGTTTAAAATTATTTAATACAAAGCCCCAAAAGGTGAGTTGCATTGTTAAATAAATTAGTTGGATCACTGTAGTGTCCAAAAGAAGACCCAGCTTTGTGTTGGGAAAAATGATTTCCAGAGTCCGTCTGTCTGCGTCTGCATTTCTTAAAATTCATTTTCTCAGCCAACCTTTTAGTATTTCTGTTCTGCTATATACACTCTTCTATCAGTTTTTATCTTTTATTTTGTAGCTTTCGTCTTCAATTTATTTTTTTCCTTGCTTTCATCTTAGTGCCAAGAACATTTCCCAAGCGAGACATCAGTATTAGCCAGGACAATGATAGACTCTTTAAGCAGAGATCGCAAACTCAACGCCTCCTGGGCCCAAGCAGATAAATTAGTGAAGCTGGGCTTTTTACCTATTAAACGGTTAGAATATTCTTCATTTTCATTTAAAAAAAAAAAAAAGGATCCAGTGTTGTTTGATTCTCCAGTTTTTAAAGGCAAGGTAGAATCAGGGTTTTTATTTGAAACCTGAGTTTTAAATATTAACAACTAATTAATACAGGAATTTCAGGCAAGAATTGACAGCTTGACATGGGCCACTGTTTTAGTCTCCTTTATAGTAGAGAGCAGGGCTGGCAAATTATGGCCCATGTGTTCAAATGTGGCCTGCTGCCTGTTTTCATATGGCCCATGAGCTAGGAATTATTTTCACATTTTTAAATGGTTGAGGGGAAAATCAACCAGTTTCTCCCTTTTGCCCCAGTATCCTCACTCAGTAAAGGGGTACAGATCAGGAAGCCGTTGAGTCTAGTAACTGAGAACTCAGACTAGGCAGTTCTACTTTAGGATTTAAGTCCTATCTCTACTAGCCCTTACTGTGATACTCAGCTCTCTATGTCTCATTTTCTTCTTCTGCAAAATGGGGAGTATGATAATCTGTAAAAAGTTTATCACTGTGCCTGGAATAGAGTGAGAGTAAGACTCCATAGACATTAGCTGCTGTTATTACTACTACCATTACTGTCACTTATAACTACAGCTGTCACAGGGTTTGGCATTCCTCAGATTATTAAATAGCTATGTGATGTGAGACCAGATGTAGCATCTGTCTAGTTTTCCTGTTTGCTTTGATTCCACTTTGCACATGTCACTTGTTTTAAGGAAAGTTACCTTAAAGATTTCTAGAAGTAAGATTTAAAGATAGAAGTAAAGTGAACGAAGCAGGGCAGTTACTAATTTCAGTTTTGTTTTGTTTTTTTATAGACCAGTGCCCCACACCTAAAGCCATTTTCAGATAGGGTGAGATCCTACTGGCAAATGTTAATGTTGTAATCTGGATCTGGTAACTTGCACAAGTCAGGAAACCTCCCCAAGACTCAGTTCCCTCGTTAGTAGGATAGTGTGGTGACACTGGCCTTCTAGAGAATTGTTGGGATGAAATTAACAATACCTGCTACATAGAAACTTAAGTGTTAAGGCATTTCCTTCATCCCTATCTATTAAAATAAAGACCCACTTTTCTTCCTCATCATTCTTGTTCTGGAACATTACTTCTTGTGTTTACTGTTATTGTTTATCTCTATGTCACATGTCAGTTACATAACAATATTGTTATTAAATCACGCTCTCCAAGGATTCTGATGAGGATTCCTTTCTATAACATAAAACCCTTAGCCTTCAGTAGTTGTATTCATTTTCCTGCGAAAGTGGGTATTTTCCATCACATAAAGGATGTTAATAGAGTTTTATAAATTTAATTTTGGGTTTTACCAAGTAATACTTTATTTTAAAATGCAAATAATCCTGCCCTATCACAGAGGAACCCACTTTTTAAAAATCACACTATAATTATATTCATTACAATGCAAATTTTGAGTGTACAGTTATGTAACTTTAAACATACGCACCTGAATAACAACCCAATCAAGGTAGAATGTTGCTGTCAACTCACAAAGTTCCCATGTCCTTGTAGAGTCTCCTCCTCTCCCCTTAGAGGCAACCACTATTCTAATTTCTATCTTTGAAGATTAATTTGAGGCAATTGGGTTCACTCTGGCTTCTTACGGTCTTTTGTTATCAGAGTGGCCACTAGGCTACACTCTGCCTTTCTGAAAATTAGAAAAGGCTGCCCTCTGCGGTTTTGGTGAGCAGAGCACAGACTGGATTCTGGCTTCACTGATCTCCTTGGCCCTGTATTCTTGTACTCAGAACAATCTGCCCAGCCGTATACGATGATCCTAGCTCCGTGTTTCTATAAATTAGTGGTTCTCAAACTTTCTGGTCTCAGGACCCTTTTGTACTCTTAAAAATTGTTGAGGATCCCAAAGAGTTTTTGATTAATGCAGTTTATATCTATTGATATTTACTATATTAGAAATTACAACAATATTATTAACTTAAAATAACAATAATAAACCTATAAAACATTACCATAAATGACAATTTTATGAATACTGAACTTTTCCAAATAACCAGAAAAACTTTTTAAATTTATATTCAAGTCAGTTAGCTGGTTACAGTGTAAACTGGTTATAGTGTAAAATAACCAGAAATTTTTAAGAAGGGTAACACTTTTACATTTTTTCAATACTCTACTGAATAGCTTAGTAGAAGACTATTAATAATAGCTGATTCTCACATCAGCTTTTGTGGTCAGCTTATTGTGCTATCACACATTCAGCTTCTGGAAAAGTTGACTATACACTAGTCAGAGAGTGAGAATGAAAAAAAAAACAGTGTCTTAGTTTTTTTATGAGAATAGTTTTGACCTTGTGGAACCCCTAAAAGTGTCCCTGGACCACATTTGGAAAACTACTCTCCATATTTGCTTATGCTGCTGTTCATAGTTTTTGTTTTGTTTGTATTTTTTGCAGTTTTAGCTTATCACCTACTGGCTTCCTTATATGGAAAGTGAATATTTAGCCTTTTCTATATATTAACATATTACAAACATAGTCTATTCTTAAGGTATAGTTATAGTAATTTCTGGTTAAATTGATATTCTTTCCTTTTATTGTAATTGACATAAACATCATTTACACCTGAGTAATGTAGCTTTATTCTATTTCTTTTCTCATACAAAACCTTTTTATTATCCCTAGAGTTTAAAAAAATGTTTATTTTTGAGAGAGAGACAGCGAGAAAGACAGAGCATGAGTGCAGAAGGGGCAGAGAGAGAGGGAGACACAGAATCTGAAGCAGGCTCCAGACTCTGAGCTGTTAACACAGAGCCCAGTGCGGGGCTAGAACTCATGAACTGCGGGATTGTGACCTAAGCTGAAGTCAGGCACTTAACCAACTGAGCCACCCAGGCACCCCATTTTTCTTAGATTTAATCATTGTTTCTTGGGCCAAGGAGAGTTGCTTAATTTTCTATGTATTTATTGTTAATTCATCTTCAGACTCTGACAGCAGGTCCTGCCTGTCTGTATTTACAGACTTACTAGGTAACTCATCGAGTTTTCTGTTTTTCTTGGTGGTATTCCACTTGTCATTCTTCACTTTTGCCATCCCAACTGGTTGTACTCTAAGCATGTTGCTATACAGATGTCCAAGAGTAATTATTATCTTAGAATTGAATTGCCTTTGTCTTTATTCTGTGTTGGATCTGCAGTTGTATGAATCTGAGAAAAAGTGTCTGAAATCAGTTTTTTAAAAAAACTTTGCTTGTCTGAGAATCTTTATCCTCACATTTAATTGACAATTGGTAATTTATTTGGGTATAAAAATCTAAGTTAGCAATTTTCTTTCACCATTTTGATGGCATTGATTCATTTAACTTCTGGACTGATGCCATTCTGATTCCTGGTTCCTTATACATGACCAATTTTTTTTTTCCCCTCTAGAAGTTTGGGATTTTTGTCTGTATGCTTTTGGCTTTCAAAATTTTTATTGACATAATTTGTTTAATGTCATTCATTTCCATTCTCTGGCTTACAGTTTATTAATTTGCTTATCCCTTTATTATTACTCTGTTGAGCTTTCAGGAAGAAGTAAACATGACTATTTAACTGGAAATCAATAATAGGACTTTTAACTCTGCTGTCTTGGTAGCTTTTTAAAGATTAAAAATGGATTTTATGGTAATAATAGCTAATAATGGAAACCATTATTATCTGCATTATTATCAGCACTATTTTTTAAAGTAATCTTTACACCTAACATAGAGCTCAAACTCATGACCTCCAGGTCAAGAGTCCCATGCTTTTCCGACTGAGCCAGTCAGGTGCCCCATATTAGCATTAGTTTTAAGGTCAGACAGGATGGCCTAGAAAGATAGATGAGGCATCTTCTGGTTTCCCTCTATAAAGTTCTAAAACTGTCTCCTTCATGAGTTATTTTAGAGATAACTCACTCCCTACCAGCTTTCTGGTTTTGCTTTGTGGCTTTATTACTCTACTTAGATTCCATTTTTTTTAAAAAAAAATTTTATTTATTTTTGAGAGAGAGAGAGGGAGACAGAGAATCCCAAGCAGGCTCTGCACTGTGAGCACAGAGCCTGATATGGGGCTCAAACTCATGAACCATAAGATCACAACCTGAGCCAAAACTAAACGACAGATGCTTAACCAGCTGAGCCACCCAGGTGCCTCAGGTTTCATTTTTATAATTAATATCTTGCCTTTTCTATTTACTTTGAAATGTCTATATGCTGGTAAGCCTGACTTATTTTCCTTTGTTGTTTTTGCTTTGTGTGCATAGGATTTTAATACTTTCTGTTACTGTCCTTTGTAATTTGATGAGCAACAGAAAAAGCGTATTAATTTTCAACATAATAAATACAATACTACTGTTATAATAGTTAACACATAGTGCTTAATATGAGTGTGCCTCAGTTCAAATAAAATTATGATAGCAGAATTCTGAAGAAACTCGGGCTAAGTCATTTCTGATTGGATATGAGGATTATCCAATTATTACCTGGTGTCACTTCACTTATTATCAGTGTATTTGCGTAAGCTATTTAGTCAGGTGGTTTACCTAATAGCCCCATGCTTTTCCTTCCCTAAGATGTACATGGAGTGAGATGATATTCAGGCCTTACTAGTTCTGTGGTACTACACAAATAATTTCACTTAACTTCTCTGGGCCTCATTATATGTATCTGTAAAATGATGTGTTGGACTAAATGACCTTTCATGGTACCAGTAGATCTTTTCTTTCTGAAAACTGTACTGATCATGTTTTCAGAAGCGTCTACTTCATGGCCAGACACTATTAGGAATTTAAAAATTACTAAGCATCCTAGCCTTCAAGAAAGCACCTAGTACAGCTGAGAGAGACCAACCAATTGTGTAAACCAAATTAGTAACAACCTATTTAAATGTTGCAAAAAACACACCCCCCTGGACCCTAGAGCTAGGAGAGTGGTGGGATAAGGGAGCAAGATCAAATGTGAGTGACTACTGATGTATTGTGCGTGTATTTGGTGCTAGGCATAAGTTCAAAGCACTTTTTATGTGTTCATGCTAGACAAGTATCTCTCATCTCAAGAACTGGAATTTTTTTCCAGTAATTTTGTCTAACTTTAAAAATTCTAAACTTGGACAGAAGATTTAACTTTCTACATTTAAATTATTTGATGCTTTTAGAAAAATATAGTTGGAATTTTCTTACCAAGAGTTCTGCATTTTAAATGGAATTACTCATATTTGAATATGAATATGAATTATCTTGTTGAATGACTTTGAAATCCAAGATTTTTACAAAAATGAGTCCAGAATGAGTTTGCTTCCCCCCACCCCCAATCTTGACACTTAATTTTATAATGAGTTATAGCAAGTAGAGCATTCCTATCACACTTTTACTTTGAAGAAGACAGTTGGTATTCTTATTAGGAGCAATATGAACTCATAATTCAGCCAGTGGCAGAAGAACTCTATCTTGACCACTTTATCTGTCTCTGGGAAAGGCTATGATTAATAGTAAATAGCAGTTGTGGATAATGCTGTTGTTTACAAACGTCTGGTTGTTACTGTTAGTGTAGGCTTTTCTTTTGACTACTCAGTACCTTTTGATCTCACTTCATAAAATAGAAAATGCTCTTCAGTGGAGATTGAATAAACACTGAAGAATAATGAGTACCTTTAAAATATGTAAAAAAACCAAAAACAGAATAGAAAATGTTTAAGGTATGCCTATATTAATATTCTGCTTTGTATTAGATACTCTGCTTGTCCTGAATGATATAAAGTGATTAAGTTGTGATCCAGCACTAAAAGCATTTTATAGCCAATTTTTTTTTTTAGTTCTGACCTATATATATATTTTTAACCCAGGCCTGTACCAATTTATATAATGCCGGTAGTCTGGTTCAGATTTCATAATTTTTTACAGTAGTTAAATAATTATAAAGTGGCTTAAATTTTTCATTTTTTTTGTTTCTGTATTGCTGCTCATGTATTGTTCTAGGATTTATTCACAAAAAAAGACATTAATGAAAATCTGTTTTGTAGACATTGTAATTTTCTATTAATTTTGCACTTTTTAAACCTCTCTCTAGTTCAAGTACAAAATAATGCAGTAACTTTATTATCCTTCCAATGCCAAGCACTTAGAAAACTCTTCCTTTTTATGTGCCAGACACATTTGTCATGTGGACTTTATCATCATAGTTGAGATTATAGCAATCTTACTTGAAAAGTACGTGAAAAGCATAATTCAGATACTAATTTAAATGAACAAGACAAAATGCAAACAAATCTTTGATATTTTTATAGAATTTAGCTTCTTAGCCATAGATTTTGTGTTCTACATATAACAGACTATATATTTAGCAATAGTGCTATAAATAATGAGCAGACTGCTGGATCGTGTCTTTTTTTTTTTTTTTTAAGTTTTATTTTATTTATTTAGAGGGAGAGAGAGGGCCAGCAGGGGAGGTGCAGAGAAAGAGGGAGTGAAAGAGAGTCCCAAGCAGACTCCCCACGTGGAGCCTAGGCAAGCCCAAGCAGAGCTCAGAACTCAGGAACCATGCTGAGATCATGACCTGAGCCAAAAACAAGGGTTGGCCACTCTACAAACTGAGCCACCCAGGTGCCCCGGATTGTGTCTTTTTGATTCTTTCATACGCAGGAAAGAAAACTAATGTAGGAGTCAGGTGAATAGAACATATACAAATAATAAATGAGTGGCACTGGTATTCTACACAGCAGTGATCTGTTGGAGCAATCACCTACATAACTTTTGTGGTTCTAAGAATATAGGTAGGAAAGCATTTTTGGAAAATGCTTTGTCTGTCATTTTAGAATTCTTGCTTGAGTAAGAAGCGATTTAATTTTCCCCGCTGGTACTGTAAAATCTTTTTCCAGTTGGCCTTTTCGGTACTGTTGTAGATTGCTTTGTATTGGCTTCAACCCCAGTGGATACTTGTTTCAGCTTAACCTTTCCTAGCTAAATTAGATGGTGGCAGGATAATAATAGCTATCATCAGTTGAGCACTTACTGTTTCCTACATACCAAGCTGTGATCTAAATGTTTCACATATATTTCCTCATTTAATCCCTACAACAACTCTGTGAGATAGGTGCTATTATTAATCCATGTTTATGGTGACATAATTGATTCAGAGAAGTTAAACTTGTCCACCTGTTTCCCATTCTCCAAAATTCTGACATTTTTGTCTGCTGTCTTTTCATTTTTGTCTTCTCTTACAGGTTTATATCTTTTCCAGCTTCTTTAGTAATCATTTACTTGAGTCTGAGGAAAAAACCCTGTCCCGTTCCTTGCAAGTTGGGAAAGGAGAGGAATTTGAGTTTACTGGAGTATTATTTGCATACTGAAAATTCAGCCTTTTTAGGTATACAGTTGTGTTAATTTTGACAAATGTAGTTGTATAATCATCACAGTCAAGATGCAGAATAGTTTCCTTACCCCAAAATGTTCATACCGCTTCGTAATTCTTTCTCTCACTCCATTCCTATTTCCTCTTTCTGTAGTTTGCTTTTTCCAGAATATAGATGGTATTATACCTGTAAGTAGCCTTTTATCATTCTCATTGTCTTTATATTTTCTGGGAACTGGGTGTTGTCTAGAACAGATCTTTCATTCCTGTAGTTCTTGGTCCATGGTTTTATCTAGGCTTGTTCAGTTCCAGCTCTTCTCTGTTACCACTTTTGGTTTGCTGATACCATCCATATCCAGATTTATTGTTTATAGGAGAATTCCTGTTGTGTCATTTAAAGCATTGGGGTTTTTTGGTTTTGTTTTAAATTTTATTTTGTTTTAGAGAGAGACCGAGCAGGAGAGAGGGGCAGAGGGGTAGAGAGAGAGCGAGCCAGACTTGGGGCTTGATCCCACGACCCTGAAATTATGACCTGAGCTGAAATCGGGAGTTGGAAGCTTAACTGACTGAGCCACGTACGTGCCTCAAGCATTAAGTTTCTTTATTCACCATACTAATTCAGTCTGAGACTCAGAAGTCAAAATCCTTTATATAAGGAATGGTTTAGACTGGTTGTTTTATAAAAATTGGTTCTCAGAAGGAAGCACACCTAGTCAGAGTAGGAAATGAAGATCAAGGTTAAAAACTAAGCAACACGGTAGAAAAGAATATGGGATGTTGGCCTTCAACTGGGGAGAAAAATGATGAGAAGTTGAGAAAACTAGAACAATGAAGAGAAACTCATTTGTAAAAATTTGAATCATTAGATTCTTTTTAAAAATGTTGCCAGCTAATTCTGTATTTTGGAAAATAGAATATAGGCCAAACACATCCCTGGGCAGCTGGCCTGTGTAACTCTATATTTATCTATATTACTAAATGTGTCTTAAAAATGTACATGTTTCTAAGTAACCAGATCTATTTCTGCAGGTTCAGTAGTTCATGCTACTTTGAGTTGAATAAACTGTATTGATTCTTGTCCCTATTTGTCTCATTGTTATACTTAAAGCATTTTTATGCCTTTTTTCTTCTCCTTTTTCTTTTTCTTTCCTTTTGATTTTTCTTTTCTTTGCTTTCTATGGTAATATAATTTTTAACCCTAGGAGATGTTTTCTTCTTTAGTATTCTGGTTCCTAAAGCTTTGTTATTGCATTTGCTATAATAAATTGCATAATAGTATAAGTGGGAGCTTTGGAAAAAATGTCTCTTCATTCATCCTATAAAGAAGTCTCAAATGGAAGTGCCTGAGGATGTGAGGGGATTCGTTAGTATAGGAACAGTATAAAAATTATATGAAAGCCCTTGTGTTTTGTCTGAGTTAAGTTGATAATGGAGGCACATTTACTGAAGCCTCTTAGGGAACTGACTGAGGTGACCTAATTCTTAACTAATTGAAGTACCAGAACAGAATTTACCCTTCATTTTGCATAAAATATAATTTAAGTAATTTTACTTCATCATATGATGATAAGATTTATTTGAACCAGAAATTAGTTCAGTGAGAGAGCGAGAATGCTTCCAAAAACTGTCTTTCCATACTGCTGTGGAGGGATGATTATAGGCCAGAGTGTGCTTCAATGTCTTCATTTATAAACTGGGGTAAAAACTTGAGGTTTTAGGAAGATTAATGAGATGATAATTGTACAGCACCTATGGGAGCTCTTTTACCTCATCAGCATAATTTAAGGTGCACCAGTTTTATTGCAGTACAAGGGGAGGAAATGTCTCTAACTTGTTTTAAATTAGGCCAGGTAAACTTATATACCCTGGCAAGGAAGCCCTTGTTCATGGGTGTTTCCCCTTTTTTTGTTGATTTTTTTTGTTGTTGTTGCTGTCCTTTAATTATGAAATAATCCAAGCATAGAAAATCAGAGAATGTGTAGTACCATTTGATATGTTTTTAAGTCTTAAATATCATACACTGGTAATATCCAACTTAACTTTTTAAAAAAATTGGGCATTATGTTTCTGAGATTTATCTCAAAATCAACTATGCTAGTTGATTTCATTTTAATTATTATTGTGTGACCCTAAATACTTTATTCTCCACTTGATGGACATGTAGGTTATTTCTAATGTTTTTCCTAATTGACCATTCTGCAGTAATCATTTTTAGACCTTTGTGTACATGTATAAAACTTCATCTAGGGCCATATTCCTAGGAATGGAATTGCTGGGTTAGAGGGTATGTGTGTGTGTGTGTGTGTGTGTGTGTATCTTCAATTTTATTAGATTCTGCCAAATTGTTCTCCAAGCAGTTGTACCTGCCAACTGTATGAACATTCTCAATTCCCATTACTCCACCCTTTTCCTAGCATTTGGAAAGCATTAGGCTTTCTCTATTGCCTGGTATTATAAGAACTTGTTTGATTTTTTTTTTTCTCTGCACTTTCCATATTGAAGTATAATTTGCATGCAATAAAATTTGCCCATTCTGTGTGTATAACTTGATTGAATTTATGGTAATTGCATAAAGTTGTATATCCCCCACCATCAAGATATGAAACATATCTGTTACCCTAAAAAATGTCCTTATATGCCTTCAATTTCCCTTCACCAACCCTTGGCCATGGCAACCACTGAGCTACTTTTTGTCACTTATATTTGCCTTTTTTAGAATTTCATAAAAAATGGAATCATGCAGTAAATAATCTTTTGTGTTGGATTTGTTTCACTTAGCATATTTTTGAGGTTCAATATGAAACAAACCACAATTTATCTATTCCTCATTTAGTGGATATTTGTGTTGTTTCTAGTTTGGAGCTATTATGAATAATGATGGTATGACTAGTCACATATATAAATCTTTGACTCAGTTGATTTTTAATTACTGATGTTCAGCAGTTTTGCTGAACTTTAATTAGTTTGAATTATTTTTCTTTCTCAGATTTTCTAGACAGTGATATCATTTACACATAAGGATAGTTTTGCATCCTTTCTTTCTTTCTTTCTTTTTTTTTTTTTTTTTTAATGTTTATTTAGTTTTGAGAGACCTCAAGCAGGGGAGGGGCAGAGAGAGAGGGACAGAGGATCCGAAGTAGGCTCTGCGCTGACAGCAGGGAGCCCAATTTGGGGCTGGAACTCACGAATTGCATGATCCTGACCTGAGCTGAAGTCGGATGCTTAACTGACTGAGCCATCTGGGTGCCCTGATAGTTTTGCTTTCTTTTTTGTAATCTTTATATCTGTTCTTGTGCTTGTCCGTTGTGTACTAGGTAGGATGTGTAGTATAATGTTAAATGGAAACATTTGGTTTTAGTGAGCAGCCATTATAATTCCCTGACTTGAAATATGGTATAAGTCTGAAGTTTCACCATTAAATATGAGGTTTGCTATGGGTTTTTTTATCATTAGCCTTATTTATGTTAAAGAGTTTTACCTCTTGGTGCACCTGGGTGGCTCAGTTGGTTAAGTGTCTGACTTTGGCTCAGGTCATGATCTCATGGCATGTGAGTTTGAGCCCTGCATTGGCTCTGTGCTCACAGCTCAGAGCCTTGAACCTGCTTTGGATTCTGTGTCTCCCTCTCTCTCTCTGCCCCTCCCTTGCTTGTGCTCTGCTTCTCTCTCTCTGTCCCCCTTTCTTGCTTGCGTGTTCTCTCTCTCTCAAATAAACATTAAAAAAAAAAGGAGTTTTACCTCTTTCTAGTTTGCAAAGAGATTTTATTATGAATAGGAGTTGGAGTTTGTCAAATGCATTTTTGACATATTTTGAGATGGTCATGGGGTTTTTCTTAAATTTCATATATGTGGCTTTGGGCTTTCTCTTTACAGTGTTAATTTAATCATTTAAATGCACTTTTAATGATCACTTAGATTAAAAACTTTTCTGTCTTCAGTATGTTTTAATCCTTTCTCCATAATTCAGATTGTAATATGGAATGTCATTTATCTGTCATGAATAATGTTAATTTTGACTGTAAATTGCTTAAGGTATGAGCCATGTCTTAATCACATTTGAATTTCCCACAGGATCTAGCACAGTACATTGCAAATAACAGGTCCCTAATAAATGTTGAACTGGGCTAAGTACTTAGGGCTGCTTTTCTTTGCTAAATAGCCACACTCTGTTATGTGTCATGAATTCTTATGTTGCCCCCACCCTTCATTATCATGCTGGCTGCTGATGTAACTCTTATGGGTCATTAGAAAAGTAAATAACCAAGCTTTAAAAACAAATCTAAATTTCATTCACTCATCAAATATTTGTTGAATGCCAACCAAGTACTAAACTTGGCTTGGAGCTACCAGTAATGCAAAATGAATATGAATGGATACTCACAAGAACCTTATAGCCTAGTAGGGAGAGAGAAGATCTGTATATGAATTATTCTAATGCAAGGTAGAAAATGATCACTAGAAAATAAAAGGAAAAAAAATAGATTAGATGGACTTTGAAGATCTGATAACTCTTCTAGGAAGTACATGACTGTGGTGCATGGACATGGATCTATAATTTGGCCAAAGACCCTTAGTTTCTGATTAAAAAAAAATTTTTTTTTAATGTTTATTTATTTTTGAGAGAGACAGAGAGCATGAGCGAGGGAGGGGCAGAGAGAGAAGGAGACATAGAATCTGAAGCAGGCCCCAGGCTCCGTGCTAAGCTGTCAGCACAGAGTCCAACATGTGGCTCAAACTCACGAGTGATGAGATTATGACCTGAGCCAAAGTTGGACCTTTAACCAACTGAGCCACCCAGGTGGTCCTCCATTCTTAGTTCTTGTACCTTCCCCACCATGTTGGATACTCAGCCATACCACATGTGGTCTTTGGAGATGCTGTGCATTCTGGCTCCATGATTTTACTCATTCTTTGCCCTAAATATAATGCCCTTTAACTCTGTCTTCCGCGTGGGTAATGAGCATTTGTCCTTCAACATTCCACTCTAGTATTCTCTCCTCTGGGAGCTCTACTCCAAACACTAGCATCCCTTTTTCTGTTTTCTCCATTTTTCTGTTAGAACCCATATCATGTTTATGTTCTCTTTGTATATTTATTTTCCAGGCTGATCTGAATGATCTCTTTCTTGGCAGAGGTTATTTACACCAGTGCCTAGTACAGTTCTTGGCACCTAGTAGACATTTATAATTTCTTAAAATTATTGTTTGCTGACCAGTTAAAAATGATATATCAAAAGGCCTAGAAATTTGTCATCAACTTGACATTTGGGGCTGCATATTCTTTTACAAGTGTCAGCCCATGCTCTTTGGGTATTCATTTATGTGCTACTAGAGAAGGGAGTCTGCCAAGCAGGGTGGATGTTGTACGCACATTTGACTGTCTCAGCAGCTGATACCAAATGTTTGGAAATGACTGTTGCCATCTGTCATTTTCATCCCCCCCACCCTGCTTCCACCCTAAAATTAATTATGCTAGGAACTGTTTATTGTCTCCTTACATATTTATATCAGACAGGGGCTCAAGCAAAATACTAGACTTTATCATTCAAGTTTTATAATACCTTATGACTCTGTGGAATTCTTAAAGCTTTCCGTTCACAGATGGAATACCTTCCATGATTTGATAAATTACTCTAGGCTTATTCGTTTTACACACTATTTTGTAGTGCACTTGTGTTAAGTATTTGTACAGTACTTGGACAAGTTCACCTACTACAGCAAAGCGTAACGCTCTCACAGTGTTTGATCCAATCTTTAAGTTATAAGGCATTTGTTCTATATTGTTAAATTCTGTTTAAAACCTCAGTTAACCTAGGCACACACTGTCTGGCTCTAAATTGTTCTTGGTTGACTGGGACCTCTGGGACTGGGCTTTTTTTCAGTAGTGTCATGTTGAAATTTCTCATCTTAGCATTGAAAACATAACCTTGACTTTCATTCTTTCTTGGTTGTATTCCTGCTTCAACCATATCTAGTATTGTTCATATAGTTTTTCTTCCTTTTTATTTATATTCCCTGTATTTATCTGCAGAGGTGTGGGTCAAGTCTACTTTCTCCCTTAAGCCATCCTATATTCAGTTTTCCAAGTAAAGATCAGAGTCATGTACTTGAGTGGCTGTACATACATACTACTAACTAGAACATCTTTTATTATGTTGGTTTCCAGTCAATTGGAGCTTTTCTTTTGCTGTCTGTACTATGTGTCTTGAGCCATGAGTTAGATAACACTAGCAACTAATCTCGTTTGTCACCTTTTTGACATTAACCTAGGTACAAATCAGAAATTAGCTGTAGATCTGTAGTGACAGAGTAGTGGAACTGAGTTAGAAGGGCAAAGGGAGTATTTAAAGGACTGGATATTGTGACCCCAGATGGCGTTCTAAGGCTAAATTATTTCCTTGAGTGGATCAAAATAAAAATTCTAACTAATTGTATGTCTCTTACCTTTGTAAGTTTTTCTCTGTTGAATCTTTCCTCATTTTTCTACTGCTTCTATCTTAAAAATGAAAACATTTGTCAAACGGGGATGTTTTTTAGAGTAGGTCAGTGGAATTATGGGATTATTTATGGATAAGTTTGTCTTATTTTTTAAGACTCCAGTTGTTTAAAGAATTTGTTTCATATTATTTGTTCTGTCCCTTATTTTCCTGTTACTTTTTCTTGTGTATTGTTAGGATTGCCTTTATACCTGGTGTGAACTATTAGCCATCTGTAGTAGGCTAATACATAATTTTATAGTATAATGTAATATACACCGAAGTTATAGTATAATGTAATATACACTGAAGGCTCAGTACCATAATACTTCATGACGAAGTTGTGTTGTAGCCTTTCCTGAATTTTTAAATGTTAGAAGATATTTTAATCACCAAAAGTTGTGCACAGACAATAGAAATTATAGACTATGTTATTGTTCTAGAGGTATGAGTAGCAGAGGTGTTGAGAATTAGAATAAAAACCCTCCCAAGAGACTGATGGCTCAGCTTGAGTGGCATTGTGGTGACTTCTGGCACCACAACCTAATAATTCCTGGGTTGATTTTGATTAAAGAACTGAGTCTTTATATCTTGGTTTATAAAATGATAATCCTTTTTAGACTTCTTTCGATCCTGACCTTTCTATGATTCTCACTGGATATATGATACTGACCATTTTTGGTCTTTTTCATATTTTAGGACCCAGATGAAGTGGTACCAGCTGGCCAAAGAAGAGCCTGGTGTTGGTGCATGTGCTTTGGACTAGCATTTATGCTTGCAGGTGTCATTCTAGGAGGAGCATACCTGTACAAATATTTTGCACTTCAAGTAAGTGGAAAATGCTAAGGACTTTTTTGCCTTTCCTTCACATGTATTAGAAAATTGGCCCAAATTTGTTCTAAGCCTGCACTTTTTGTCTGTGGCCTTTAGCCAGAGTGGTGGTCCTACTTTAGAGTTGTGTGTAAAAATCTGAACGTAAGTTTGCTGAGCCTTTTGGAAAGTCACTAAAAGCAGAATAGTGTTTTGAAATGTTGCTGACTAAAGAGTATAGATTATTGGATGATTTTTCAAAATTGACTAACCTTCATTTTCCTACTATAATTAGTGGCTAAGGTATAATGTTATTAATTGCCAATTGAGTAAATACATCAGACAACATCACATGTTGTCTTGTTGATAGACTATAACTTGATACTCAGTTTGGACTCCCCTACAGTAGCCTTTGCTCCTGGGCACTGAATTCACTGGCACCACATCTCTCTGACTCTTTCCCAGTTTTTGGTTTCTCTTTAAGAATTGCGTGACTTCAGCAGTGATGTTGAAGTAATTTAGGATGAATGTTGTTTTATAACTTGAGAGTGTTTAATAGTAATCCTAGTGGGTTAAGACATGAGATTTTTCTTCTCATGATACTCATGATTTATGATCTGTGTTTTGTGATCTATTTCTCTTGGCAATAATTTCATAGGTTTATATTTTCTAACATTTTAAAATTTGGAGAAACTGTTGGCAAATAGATTTTATTAAAATAATGAACATTCTGCCATAGTATGTATACATTTCATGTTCATTTTCTATAATTTTCAAGAAAATTGCATGTTGGTAGACATTATTGAAATACTAGTCATCTTTTTCAATGCCGTTTTTTTTTTTTTACAAGAATTATATTTGATGTAGAAAAAAACATTTTGCAATTACCTGTCCAGAGATATTTTTTTGCCTTAACATATTGCTTGTTACATGCTCCTACCTAGTCTTTATGTAGATTTTTTAAAAACAATCTTTATAGTGGTTTCTCTAATCTGTTAGGCTGCCTGTTATTTTCCACTTCATTGTAATACATTTTAAGAAAAAAATCACAACTACTTGTATTCCTGTAAAAATTACAGAAAAACGACTCCTTTTTTTGGCTAAAAGAAAAATCATTTAGTCAGTGAATCATATCAAAAAGTTTTGAAAGTATATTTCAGAAAAAAACCATTCATTTCTGAATATATTCTTTTATAAAAATAATGCCTACAGGTAGAAGTAGGCCTATGTGTTTCTTCAAATTTAATTGTCACCAGATGAATAATTGCTTTTATATTCTATTTTTGTCGACTATAAAAAGTAAAGGAAAAATCAGCTGCTTTTCTCCTTCTGAAACAATTTTTTTTACAATACTTCAAATCCCTGTCTTAAAGAATGTGTTAACTGTGTAATTAAACTGTCTGACTTGTCATCTAAAAGTAAGAGTTTGCAAGCAAAATGCTATTTAGATAAGCGGTGGCAGCTTAAGTAATGCTTACATTTAAAAACCTATCTCCCTCTGAATTGCTGAAATAGTGTTTAAACTCTCTATAGCCAGATGACGTGTACTACTGTGGAATAAAGTATATCAAAGATGATGTCATCTTAAACGAGCCTTCTGCAGATGCCCCGGCTGCTCGCTACCAGACAATTGAGGAAAACATTAAGATCTTTGAGGAAGATGAGGTTGAATTCATCAGTGTGCCTGTCCCAGAATTTGCAGATAGTGATCCTGCCAACATTGTTCATGATTTTAACAAGGTGAGTCAGCTGTCTAGAACTGTAAAAAGAATGCACGTTCTTTAATTTGTGCTTTTTGCAGTTTTAATTTCAGTATTTTCTGATTTATTCTATTTAGAGTTTACTTTTTACTTAAAAAGAAAATGGACTTGGGTTTCTTCTTCCCTACAAAATGCCCTAACATTTGATGGATTTCTTTATCTGAAGCCGACCCTCAATGGACTTGGCCTTCTTCCATGTTAACTTTTCTTCCCTTGGCTGTGTTTACCTTAAAGCCCACCTTATGGCTGCTTCTCCTTTGCTAGTAAATTGCTATTTCTTACGTGCTCTCATTTTCTTAGATAAGAGGTGATTCACGCTCCCATTTCTGTGTAGCATTTTCAAATATTAGTAATCTTAGTTCTGTATCATTTTATTAATCTATTTTTAAGTTCTCATTTTACATTTCCCCCTAGTTTTGAATATTGTTATGCAATACAAAAAAGGTGAAGTGAGAATACAGTGACTATCCCAGATCCTCCACCTATTTCCAAAATTTTATCACATTTTCTTAATTTCTTTTCTCACATTTGACACTTGACCCCTAGATACTTGAGCTGTTGTCTCTTGTACATAACGTCTACATAACCATATCATTTATTACCTCTAAGAAAGTGAACATGATAATATGGTATTATTTAATATCTAGTTAATAGTTATATTCCCCCAATAATTTTTTTCCCAAGAATTTTTTGTTTTCTTAAAAAATTTGGAAGTTTACCTATTATCTGTGGATTTTGCATCTCTGTATAGTTTGCCAGTTTGAACATTCAGGCATGTCACTGAATTGAGCTTTGCAAATATTTCATGCCTAATAAATACAACTGATAAGTGTTTATAAAGTAATTTGAGAAATTACATATCTTCAAGGTAATAAGCCTATCCAAAGCAAATAGTAAATAATAACTAACACTGAGCTCGTAGAAATCAAAGTGTTTACATGATTTAATTGAACTCTTGTTAATCCTCAAAACCATCCCATGAGATAATCCTTCTCAACCACAGTCTCATCTGAACCACAAGAACACGGAAAACCATTTAATTGACTGTTATTTCACTTTCTCTAAGGATGGTAGTAACTAGTACTATTCTAGATGCATAGGACAGAAGTTAATTCTTACATGTAATGGTTGGATACCTTGGAGGGCATTGGGTTTACTACATGTGAGGAAACTGGTTATATCTCTTAATCAGATGATAAGGCTATTAATTTTAATAGTTTTTTGTTAATCACTTATAGAAACAAACCCCTGATAAGAATTTTGTTTACTAGTAGTGATAATTTTTCCTCTTTCAATACTACCTTCTGTTCCTATCCCACCAAATACTTCATTTGTTGAAATGCAAGTGATTTACACATTCTAAAGCCAACCCATTTTAATGGTACAAATTATTCTTAAAAATCAGTTGCTATGTTACAAATATTAATCTAATGAAAATTTATCTTTTTCTTTCCAGAAACTCACAGCCTATTTAGATCTTAATCTGGATAAGTGCTATGTGATTCCATTGAATACTTCCATTGTTATGCCACCCAGAAACCTACTGGAGTTACTTATTAATATAAAGGTATAAAATGTTCAGATATTTCTTATTAATAATGCTGTTATCTTAGAATTCATGGTTGAGATATTAACCCTGTAAGTGCCCATCTTACTGGAAATACAGCCAAGAATTTTATAAAGAGGAATTAAGATGTGTGGTTTTGGGTTTTTCCCTTTTTATATTTTGAAATAAAATATAATTTCTTAAATCATATCTTTGTTTTCCTTATGGGCCAGATAATCAGTAATAGACTTTTAGGAAGTACGATCTGTGTTGCAAACTATTCAACTCATAGACAATATGTAAGCAAATAGGCATGATTGTACTGCAATAAAACTTTATTTGTAAAAACAGATGGTAGGAAGTAGTTTGCCAACCTCTGTTGCACACATTTCCTCATCTGTTCAATGTATGTTTTGAGGTATTCATAGAATTTATTTTCCAAATGTAGGCTGGAACCTATTTGCCTCAGTCATATCTGATTCATGAACACATGGTTATCACCGATCGCATTGAAAACGTTGATCACCTGGGTTTCTTTATTTACCGACTGTGCCATGACAAGGAAACTTACAAACTGCAACGCAGAGAAACCATCAAAGGTAATACTTTTTACTGTTAAAGTGCTTGCAGCAAAGTTTGTTTTACTTCGTTGTGTTGAACCTAGATTTAGATGTAGGCTGATATTGTTATCATATGCTTCCACGAGTGAGAAAGTAAAACTATATTGTATCACTATATAGTATTTCTAAATTCCCAGAGAATCACCTAAATTCTAAATTCACTCTTCTCAGATAGAATAGGTGAATGTGAAATGTCAGTGCCTTGAGATGTTGTCAGCTCACGTTCCATGTAGTCACCCAGTCCAGCCTTCCATCCCACCACTTTGGTTCAGTGACATTGTGTGAGAGTTCTTATCCAGAAGGTCTCTAGAGGAGCTCTTCAGGTGTGTGCTCAGGGATCTGGATTCTAAACAGAGAGTTTGCCTTTTGGATCACGTTGAAGATAATCATAGTCAGGTTAGTTAGAAGGGAATTTGGCTAAAGAATTAAGAGCATTGACAGAAGTAATGTGGCTTTGCCAAATCATTTAGCCTTTTTTTTTTTAAACCTGAAAAACAAGAGTGACAGTATCTCCCCCTTTCCTTTCAAGATCTTTGTAAAAATAAAATGAAAGTACATGTGACAAAGCTGTAGAAAGTAAGAAGTGCCACTTGAATCACTGTGGTGTGATTTCTTTGGAATTGTGGCACCTAGTAAAAGTGCTTTCCTGGCTTTTTGTTAGCACCTTAATAATGTTCTCTCACCTTGGACGATGAGTCACCTGAAACCTGCTTGATTTCTTACATTTTAAAATTATCTTTCTAGCTGATATTTTTTTTAAAAAGCCAGACTTACACGTATAATGAAATACACCCTCTTTAGTGTGCACTTCTGAGTTTCAACAAATCACCACCACAGTCAAGATATAGAACATTTCCACTACAAAGTCATAAATTTATATGCGGCATTATCATTGTTAATAAGATCTGTGAAGATACTTAGTTCAGACGAGAGAGGCAGATTATTTTCTCCAGTGTTAAAAAATCAAACCATAGAAGTTCATGGAATAGAGTATAATATTTCTGTATATGTAAATAATAACTATGAAGATTAATATGAATTACTAAAGAACCAGAAATTTAAAAACTTTTCCCTCCATACAGGTATTCAGAAACGTGAAGTCAGCAATTGTGTTACAATTCGGCATTTTGAAAACAAATTTGCTGTGGAAACTGTAATTTGTCCTTGAACAGTCAAGAAAAACATGGGAGAAAAATTTAATATTGCATCATAACCCCACCCTTTGTATTTTGTGCAGTGATTATTTTTTAAGATCTTCTTTCATGTAAGTAGCAAACAGGGCTTCACTATCTTTTCATCTCATTAATTCAATTAAAACCATTACTTTAAAAAAATCTTTTCTTCTTTCCAAGTGTGGTGTCTATCTTTTATCTTGAATTAGTAGTTGTATGAAGTCATAGATAATAATACACCATAGATCTTATGTGTTAGGAAGAATTTAAATTTCTTTAAATCATTTATCCAGATTTTTACGTTTGAATTATGCATTTTCCAGAGGAGGGGTTATCTAAAGAAAAATCATATATATGCATACGTAAGAATGGACCACAGTGACTTATTAGTAGTTGTTAGCTGCCCTGCCACTTAGTTTGTTAGAGCATTTGAGCACACATTTTAATTTTCCTCTAATTAAAATGTGCAGTATTTTCAGTGTCATATTTAACTATTTAGAGTATGATTTCCACCTTGATGTTTTAATATCCTAGACATCTGCTGTAATAATATTTTAGAAAATGTTTGGAATTTAAGAAATAACTTGTGTTACTAATTTGTATAACCCATATCTGTGCAATGGAATATAAATATCACAAAGTTGTTTGACTAAAAGACTGTGTGTTATTTTTCCCCTATAACAAAACCAAAGAGTAATTTGGTTCTTTATATCTTAAGATAATCTATGTAAAGGAAGAAAGTATCTCTTAAAAATTCAGTTCGCTACATATAGTGGGTAAAAATACAGATTTTTAAAAAATAAAAACAAACTTTTAAACTAACTAAGGTACATTCTTTGTGGGTACTATTGAAGTAACGTCTAAGACTCAACCTTGAGCGATGTTGTGTAGTACATTTTAAACTAATGCTTTTGTAGTTAATGGAGGGGCTATTATTAAACCTAAGGCTTCCAAGAAGCATAAAATATACTGCTTTTCTGTGAATGCTTCCCTCCCTCACAAATGGAGCATTTCGAGTTACAGAGGTGATTCTCTTCTATTTCCAAGGTTACTTCCTATCTGAAATAGTTCAGAATCCATCACCATTTTAAATATCTAAGAGTAATTTCTCTGTAAATCCCTAAGAAAAAAATTTCAGTTCTGAATCTAGGAAGTCAAAATTTTTAGTTTCACAGAAATCCATAAATGATCTGGTCTAGGAACCAGTTCTAGTCCAAAAAGATACCATTTGATTTTTGGCTCTTAGTTTTATTTCAGTAGTACTGTAGGAACTTTAGGCTGGCTAGTCAGATATGCAGAGATTGAGAATTTATTTTAGAAGAAAATATATTCTGATGAAATGAGAATTGTTTTTTTCCTACCTTCCAAGGCTCTAAAATTTCATGTTTTTTAGGGAGCTATGAACATTTAAGAGCACATTATATATTCATTGAGCAGATAACTTACTGGCATCTTTTAGTGCATCCGTAATGCACTAGCATTAAGTGTGAAAGATACATCTGTGAGGAACAACTGCTGTTTAGAGGAGACTCTCAAGTCTAATGAAAGGAACTGGTGAATAGCTACCTAATTACAATACAGTTGTGATTGGTACTGTAATGGGGAAGAACAGGCCCAGGAACTTTGGGAGAATTCAGGAGAGACAATGAGATATTGGAGATGTGAAGTGCACTGCAAGGTTATGGAGGACCTTGTATGCCAGCTTGAGGACTTTCTTCAGTAGATCATGAACTGCTATTGAAGGTTTGTATTTTAGTTTCTGCTTTACCACCTATAAGAGTAATGCTGTATTAAGATAGATGAACTGCTTGTAACAGCCACCATCTGAATGGCTTCAGATAGTAGGAGTTTATAAGCTTTTATCCTACTTCATTGTGGCAGGCAGGCTCTAGGCTCCCAGGGACCCAGACTTCTCCATCTTGTAACAGTTCCAGCTTTGATTCCTCAAATTTCCCATGGAAGAACAGGAGTTAGAGTGGTAGATCCTGCAGGGTTATGGCTGGGCCTGACCAGTGGGCGTACACCATTTCTGCCTATTTCCATTTACTGGAGCCCAGCCATATGACCCCAGGCCAATGGTAAATAAGGTGGGGAAATGCAGTTATCCTGTGTGTAAAGAAAGAGAACCAAAATATCTTGCTTAACATACAGCATTTTTACCACCAGCGGACAATTCAAATGAATGATCAAATGAATGAAACAAAAATCACCAGAAAATAATGATCATCCATGGTTCCATCACACAGAAATAAATAATCATAACAAGATTTTGAGTGTGTATGTTTAAAACTTGTGTTATCTTACTACAATAGCAACATGCTCTTGGTGGATTTGGAAAATATATAAAAACACAAGGAAAATAGAAGTTGAATATTCCTCACCAAGAACTTACTGTTTTTTTGGTTATTTTGGTTATGTGTCTTTACTGTTTTACAGTCTTTTCCCTCCATTTATACGTTATAAACACTTTCCCCTATCATTCAAAATTATACATTTTAAAGGCTGAAATTACATTTATTGTAGATGTACCACAGTTTTTTAATGAGTTCTCTTTTATTGAACATTTTGGTAATTTATGACATTTTTGCCATTAAAAACACGGAGATGTGTTTCTTTTAATAAGCTTTTTATACACATATCCATGATTATTTCCATCTGGTCTTGAAATTATTTTTCTTTTTGCATTTGCTCTTCAAAAAATTGTTGAAGTAATAGATGCAAATAGAAATCAAATAGTATCAAAGGGAACTTAAAAAAAAGAAAGGTAGTCTCCTTTCTCCTTCCCTAAACCCACATCAGACTCTTAATTCTGATACTTTCTCCTTCTCATAATACTTAACAGTGTTTCTCATACTTACAATGCTATTTTAAATATCTCTTTATGTTTTCCTCCCCAATCTATACTTTTTATTTCCTATTCTTGCCTTACTGCATTAATAAGGATTTCCAGGATGACATTGAGAAGAAGTGATGAGAGGCAACATCTTTGCTCTGTACCTGATAGTGGGAAGGCTTCTAGTTTGTCACCATTGAGTGTGATGTTAGCTGTAGGGTTTTTTGTAGACAGTCTTTATTAAGTTGAGGAAGTTCTTCTCTACTTCTGGTTTACTGAGAGTTTTTATCATGAATGGGTATTGGAGTTTGTCAGATGATTTTTCTCCATTTATTGATATGATCAATTATTGATAATATGGTTTTTCTTTTTTAGTCTGCTGAAGTGGTGGATTCCATGAATTGAGTTTTGAATGCTAAACCAGCCTTGTACCTGGGATAATTCTCACTTGATCGTGGTGTATAATTCTTTTTATGCTTCTTTCAATTTGATTTGCTAATATTTTGTTGCATCTGTGTTCAAGGGAGATTTGATCTGTAGTTTCCTTGTAATGTCTTTGTCTGGTTTGGGTATTTGGTAATGCTGGCCTCATAGAATGAGTTAGAAATTGTTCCTTCTGCTTCTGTCCTTTGTAAGAGATTGTAGAGAATTGGTATACCAATTTCTTGCTTAAATGTTTGTTGGTAGAATTCACCAGTGAAGCCATCTGGGCATGGTGCTTTGTGTTTCAGAAGGCTAATTATTGATTCCTTTTCCTTAATACATACAGGTCATTCAGATCATCTTATTCTTTTGAGTTTTGGTAGATTGTGTCTTTCAAGGAATTGGTCCATTTCTTCTAGGTTATCAAATTTGTGGGCACAGACTTGTTCATAGTTTTCCTTTATTATCCTTTTAATTTCCATGGGATCTATAATGATGTCTCATTTCTGATATTAGTAATTTGTGTCCTGTTTTTTTTCTTAGCCTGTTTAGGCACTTAACTGATTTTTATTTATTTTTTTTCATAGAAGCAGGTTTTGGTGTTGCTGACTTTTCTTTGTTGATTTCCTGTTTTAAATTTCATTGATTTCTGCTCTGATTCTTACACTTTCTTTTCTTCTGCTTACTTTAGATTTAATTTGCTCTTCTTTTTCTAGTTTCCTGAGACTTAGATTATTGCTTTTAGATCTTTCTTCTTTTCTAATATATGCATTGTCTATAATTTGCCTCCAAACACTGCTTTTGTTGCATCACACAAATTTTGACAAGTTGTATTAACATTTAGTTGAAACTACACAGTGGACATTGTGGTTTGAGAGCAGACATTGATTTCTATTCTTTTAAATGCGTGTTTTTCTTAATTCTTTTAAGTTTGCTAAGATGTGGGGGTTTTTTTTTAATGTTTATGTTTGAGTAGACAGAGTGCGAGTGGGGGAGGGGCAGAGAGAGAGGGAGACACTGAATCCGAAGCAGCCTCCAGGCTCCAAGCTGTCGGCACAGAGCCCAATGTGGGGCTCAAACCCACAAACTGTAAGATCATGACCTGAGCTGAAGTCAGATGCTCAACCAACTGAGCCACCCAGGCGCCCCTAAGATGTATTTTATTGATCAGAATGTGGTCTATATTGGTGAATGTTCCATGAGAGCTTGAGAAAAATGTGTCCTATTATTGTTGAACTAGTTTATAGATTGATGGTGTTGAATTTAACTATGTCTTGGCAGTTCCATTGTGTAATGGTGAGCACTCTGGACTCTGAATTTATGTCTTTACTGATTTTCTGCCTGCTAGCCTTGCTTTTTGTTGTTGTTTTAGGTTTGTTGTTTTTGAGAGAGGGGTGTTGAATGGCCTCCAGCTATGATAGTGAAGTAATCTATTTCTCCTTGTAGTTCTGTCGGTTTTTGCCTTGTGTAACTTGATGTTCTCTTGTTAGGTACATACACATTAACAATTACTATGTCTTAGAAAATTGACCCCTGTATCATTATGTAATGCTCTCCTTTGTCAATGATAACTTTCCTTACTTTGTATTAAGCTCTGTCTGAAATTAATAGAGCTATTTGTACTTTGTTTTGAGTAATGGTATCATGGCATATTTTTCTCTATCCATTTACTTTTAATCTGTCTGTGTCTTTATATCTGAAGTGGGTTTCTTATAGACAACATATAGTTAGGTTGGGTTTTTTGACCGTTGACATTCAAAGTGATTATTGTAATTGGATCAGTATCTGCCATTTTTATTAGTTTTCTGTTTGTTGTTCTTGGTTCCTATTTTTATCTTTCACTCTTCTGCCTTTTGTGGTTTGGGGTCAGCATTTTCTATGATTCCATTGTCTCATCTAAGTCAATACTAGTTTTTTTCTCTCTGGGTCTTTCTCATTAATATATAACCTGAGGAAGAACCCTGGTTTAGTCTCTGTTTTCTTACTATTGATCATTGTGAGCCTTTTATCTTAATGAGAAAATATTAATCACAATTTAAAATTTTAAAAACTATTTACTGTAGATCCCACACTTAATTCTTCCAACCTTATATTGTAAATTAATCCTGAGAAGCAGAATGGGTGGGAATGGGCTCTTGAGAGCTCAAAATCCATTCCTAAATGGCATAAAGCAAGATAGTCCTAGCTCTTTACTGCTTACATTTGTAAATAATTTGATGGGATTTTTATATTTATTTTTTAAACTTACATTTATATTCATATTTTGATGGTAAAAAATCACATAGAAGGATTGATGGTAAAAAAAAAATGAATGCACCCCTCTTTCTACCATCCTCTTCTCCAGTCCCATTTTCCAAGGGAGACCATTGTTAGTAGTTTAACATGTAACAAAATTTTTAGATGACTTTGTTCTTACCCTAGTGGTAAAAGAAGAAATTGTCCTCTGGTCAGATGATGTGGTCTTATGTGTCAAGAACTATGTGTTTGAGAAGTCCAGGGCAGAAACTTCATACTCTGCACAGCTTCCAAGTCATCCATCTCCCAGCATCCTCTAGTTGTTCTTCTGCATTCATGGTGTAACTCACTTCACTACATCCACTTCTGTGTCCCTACAATAAATTTGAAGTTTTATCACATGCCCTGCTTCAAACGCTTTTATGGCATCCCCTGGCTAGGATAAAGGCCATACTTAATCTGCATGATCTCATCCCAACCCAGCCTCTCCAGCCTCATCTTAATCACACTCCCTTTTGTTCTTTGCATTCTGCCACACTGACTGCCTTAGTTTCTTGGTAAATGCAATTTTCCCTCCCTTAAAATTTATTCCCATCCGTTCCCCATTGTGCCCTTTAGTTAGCTTCTAGTCAGCTTTCAGAACTTAGTGCAAATGCACTTCCTCAAGGGAAACCTTTCTTGAAGCATTAGGAAAGGTTCTGGTTTTAAAATTTTGTCATCTTTGCTTGTTTAATATAGACCCTTGTTTAAACTAGACCCTTCAATATATATAGGATGGCTGACACCTAGTTGGAGCTTTTCCTTATTTATTGAGTGGATTAATCCTTCCTTCCTGTACCACCCTAGTCTTACCCACTGTTCCCTTTATTCTGGATAGTATGTCCAGATGTCTCTATAGATCTCTTCCAAAGTCTTTGCTGGCTTCTAAAACCTATTCATTCTGGATCTTAGCGAGTTGACAAATATAAATCTGATTATGTCTTTCATAAAAGTTTCTGAGGTGTTCTATTGCACTTAGGAAAAAATACAAACTCTTTTCAAGCTCTAAAATTCTGCTCTGGGTACATTTCTGTTCACCACTTAACTTTTTATCCTAACTTCTTTCTGTTCCAGCCTTTATGTAAGCTGGTGGCCCTGCCTGAAACAGTTTTCTCTCTGCCTGTCCCCACCCCTGCCTCCGCAAACAGAACATTTAACTCCCACTCATCCTTCAGATCTCAGATTAAAATTAAACATTTCCTCAGAGAGGCCACAATGCCTATCTTTATTTCTTTTAACTTCCATGTTACTTTATTATCTGTCTCCCCAAAACCTTTCTTTAGACTATCGCAAAGCTTATGCACCATCGTGTCCTGTCTACCTGACACATGGTAGGTCTTAACATTGAATGAAAGAGTAAACTAATTTCTTGGTCAGTTGTAGCTACAGAGGAAAAAAAAAAAAAAGTTCAATATCAACTTCATTAAAACCGAAGTATTTTTTTGGCACACAATCTTCGGCATTTGAGTGGACCGTTTAATTAATAATAAATGGGCTACATTTTGTGGTTCGAGTCACTCAGCTGATAAGGGTTTTACTTGGAGGCAGCTTCATCCTGGCTGGCATACTGTGCAAAAGACACAGCCTTGTTTTAAGTAAAATGTTCTGTGGGGGGCCATATTAAGGTTTTTATAGGACCAAGTGGTGACTGATAACTATATATCCCCGAATGTTTCAAGCCAAGATTGTCTTTTTCCGTATCATGTCATTACATGGAATTTGGGACCAGATGCTCTTTGATATTCAAAAGGATGCCAACATTCTTTTAGGCCCAGTGAGGACCAAAAGGAAGTAGAATTAAGTTTAAAAATGTAGGCAGACTACTTGGTTGTCACAGTCCTGGAGATAGCTATTTGTATTTATTGGGTAGGGCCACAGATGCTAAATGTCTTAAAAGTACGGAGTCCTGCACAACAAAGGATTGCCCTGCCTGATTTGTCAATTATACCCCTGCTGGGAAGCATGAAAAGAGACTTTCTTGAATACCAGGGAGAAAGGCATCCATTAGACTGCCGCCAACTCAGTGAAGCCAGGCATAGTTTTCCATTCGGGCACGACTGTGGCAGTTTCTTAGAATATTTTTTGTAACAAAACATATAATTAGCCAAATACAAGTTTGGTAGCTAAGCCCCATGTATCTAGTTCTCCCCCCCCCCCCCCCACCACGGATCTAGTTTTAATCAGCTCCAGAAAACATTATACTTTAGTCAACCCTTAATTATCTGATATCCAACTCCTGTCACAAACCTGGCTGAGACATGCAGGAAGGTAAGCATACGAAGTGAGAATGCTCTATTCCTTGGGAATGAGTCTAGATTCTTTCTATCCCTGAAGCTAGGGCACTGTAGAAAACCACTCTATTGTGAATAGCTTCCTTTAATTCTTCATAAAAATGCTTTCATAGAACCATCACTTAGTATCCTCTTGACTTTTGTTAAGAACTGATAGAAATAAAAATGAACCAAAAGCGTTTCAACTTTTATAAAAATTCTGGTGAAAGTATGTAATATCTAGTGCTTCTTATCAAAATATTCTTAATTTGGTATTAGGAAAAATTTGTGTCTCCTGGTACATGCTAATATTAGCTAACAGAGCTAAGTAGTCTCTTTCCCCTTTACTTGGTGGCTGGGAAACTCAGAACAAAACTTTGTGCTCCATTAGATTAATTGCTTTTAGCCTAGGTTTTTGTGTATGTAACCTTTTAAGTAGTAGTCTCATGTTTTGTTGTGTATTTTAGGTAGAATTTACATGCAATAAAATGCACACGTGTTCGATGAGTGTTGACCATTTTCTATGTCTGTGTTAACAACGATCCGAACATTTTCATCATCCCGGGAAGTTCACTTGTGCCCCTTTGCACTCAGTACCCACTCCTGTTGCAACTGCTTTCTGGCTTCTATGCCCATAGATGAGTTTTTGGCTGTTCTTGAACTTTGTTTGAATGGGATCATAGAATATATATGTAATCTTTTTGTCTAGCTTTTTTCACTCAACATTGTTGACATTGTGCTGTTGCATGAATCAGTAGTTCTTTTTAATTACTGAGTATAGGGGCGCCTCGGTGGCTCAGTCAATTAAGCATCCAACTTCGGCTCAGGTGGTGATCTCACAGTTCGTGAATTCGAGCACCGCATCAGGCTCTGTGCTGACAGCTTAGAGCCTGGAGCCTGCTTTGGATTCTGTGTCCTCCCTCTCTCTCTGTTCCTCCCCTGCTTGTGCTCTGTCTCTTCTTCAAAAATAAATAAAAAACAAAAAAAATTAATTACTGAGTAGCATTTCATTTAAATATACTTCAATTTATCAGTTTCTCTGCATATTGATACTTCAGTTTCCAGTGTTTGGCTATTTTGAATAAACTTGCTTTGAACATTTGTGTACAGTTCTTGATGGACAGATCATGTTTAAAAATAATGATTTTATTGTGAAAGCATCTTCAGTGTAAACTTCATATCTTTATGAAAGGAGTTGGTAAAGTGTAATAAATACGTGGAAATATAGCCGCCCCCTAGGATTAGATTTATAGTCATTAACTTAAAACACTAAAAACAGCTTCTAAATATTAGTTTCCCATTGTTTTAGAATTGAAGGTCAGGTCAAATATGTAACTTACCTCTTCAAATAAACTGCAAATTGGATACCTTCTCATTTAAGTCCCTTCTAAGGTATAGGTTGCTATCTTCAAATCCCCATTTTTTTTTGTCCAATAGTCACACCAAACTTAACATATTCAAAGCCAAATTTGATTTTCTTCCCCAGACGTAACTCTCCCATGGTTTCCTCACCTCAACTGTTTTTCAGTTGTTCAGCCTAAAAATGTGGACTCGTCCTTGATTCCTCTGTTTTGTAAACGTCGCATTGCACCCATCAGCAAATCTGGTGCACTCTGCCTTCAGAATGCAGATTATCAGCGCTTCAGCCACTTCCCACTCTCTGTAATGCTAACATGCTAGTCAAAGCCACCATCCTCTCTTGCTTGAATTGGTGCCATAGCTTCCTAACTCACCTTCCTGCTCCCATCTTTGGCCCCAAGAGCCTATTCTAAACAGGGGAGGGATCCTTTTTCAATCTCAGTCACATCAGGTCACCCTGCTCAAAACCCGACACTCATTCAAAATAAAAGCCAAAGTTCTTACAACGGTCTACAAAGCCATAAGTCATCTGGCCTTCCAGAACCTCTCCTCACATCATCTCTGACCACTCTTGCCCTTTGCTACCCCTCTGCAATCACGTGGCTGCCTCACTTACCTTTGCACGACCAAAAGCAATCCTGCCTCAGCCATTGCACTTGGTGTTTCTGGGCCGGGAACCCCATTCTCCTCCAGCCCTCACATACATCCCAAGTCACACTGCCTTACTTTATTCTTACCTCTACTCACTGTCCCTTCATTCATTAGGTCTTCCTTGATCACCTTTGGTCACCCCCAAAGTTGGCAGTGTCTGTATTGTATTCTTACTTACCTCACCCAAGCCAGACCTTGATGACTGCTTCAAGTCTGAGGATGGGCAGAAATGATGGCTAGAACTTGGCTCAAGATTCCAGAAACAGCTAATACTCAATGTAAAGAATAACAAGGAAGTGATTGAGGACACTTTTCTCATAGTCTCCCTGGTTTTCTCATGGAGGCTCCTCTGGAGTTTGAAGGTCTCCACAGCCCACATGGAGTGAGATGTCCATTAGCTAGAGAAGCATAGAGCTGTGGGCTCTGCCTCATCCCTTCACTCCCCTGCAGCACTCAGCAACCAGAAACAACCTGTACTGTCTTACTCTGCTGTACAGTGAACCTGATCAACAAGGCCTTATAGCTGGGTGTCCTTGTGCTGTTGACAACCTCCCATTATCTGTGTCTGCACTCCACTGGGGTCTAAGAGTTTGCAGTCTTTCCCTTTATAGGCCGCCTTGGCCATAGTCTATCACAATGCCTTATTTTCTCTATGGCCCTTATCACCATTTGACCTATTATATACTTATTTTTTGTACTTGTTTATTGTCTGTCTCTCCAAGTAAAATGTAAGTTCCCTGAGAACACAGACTTTACTCTTTCTGTTCATGCTGTATTCCTAGTACCTAGAATAGCACCTGACACATGGTAAATACTTACTAAATATTTACTGAGTTAATTTTGCTCAATATATTTAACATGGGTTTATGTAGTTCCTTCTAAAAAATAGGCAGCACTGTATAGATTTCAGTGGCTGCTAATGTCAAATCACTCCAAACCTCCCTTTTTGCTTTTCTCTTTCCTTTTCATTTCAGAGTCTTATTTAGGGGTTGGAATGACCATGGGAATCAAGTTGCATATACCCCAGGTTTGGTACTAGTTTTGTTGCCGTGTTGCAGTAAGCTGGGAATTGTGTCTTTGGTAGGCAGGGTGAAAGAAAATGTACTATTTTAATGTCTCAAGTTCAAATTCCCTCTCATATAGGGATCCCTTGAATGTGATAATGTTGAATCACATTGGAGAATAAAAGATGGCAAAGACTGTATTGGGATTCAGACTGATTCACAAGTAAAGACCTCTTGGAAATAACATTCTGAGAAAGGTCCTTCGTATTTGAAAATCTGCAAGTTTTGGGATCTGGATGATGTGAGTGGTACAGAGACTTGAAACGGAAATTGTAGGGGTGCCTGGTGGCTCAGTCGGTTAAGCATCCGACTCTTCAGGTCATGATCTCACAGTTCATGGGTTCAAGCCCCTCATCAGGCTCTGTGCTGACAGAGCCTGCTTGGGATTCTGACTCCCTTTCTCTCTGCCCCTCTCCCATTTGCTATCTCTCTAAAAAAATAAATGAAAATAAACTTAAAAAAATTTTTTTAAATGGAAATTTTAGCTTCTTCTCATTGATTCATTCCAATAAATATTTTATCAAATGTCTAAAATATCAGATACCTCAAATATGTAATCCTAATTGTGATCTATTTTTTTCAACAAGTCAACATTGTTTCTATAGTAAGATATTTTCTGCTCAATGACCCAGAAAATCCCACTCCCTGGTTGTCAGTAAGTAATATTCATTGAATACCCACATGTGCAGATTACAGCATTTTCTACCCTAAAGCAGTTTGCAATTTCTGTCTGCTCAAGGGGCTTGGTTGAAAGGAAATTAATAAATAAGCTTGACTATAAGACTCATTGCTTCCAATGGAAGAAAGGATGTTGACTACTAAAACTTTTATAAATCGCCTCTTTTTGTAATATGGAAGCAACTGAAATTTGTTTTTCATATTTTGAGAGGATATTTGCTACTGACACTATCGAACTGATACTATGTTTGAGGGTGGGGCTTATACCTGGGAGGGTTGTGAATCTTGTATCACCTTCCCCAAATACTCAAAAGACCATGGTCAGGAAGAGGGTTATTGCGAGAACAAGGGCATTACACAGCACATTCTGGTCAAGAATAATAAATAAGGAAAACAGAGTAATCAGCTTTTAAAGAAGACATGTATATATAAAAACAATCTGCAAAGTCAAAGTAATTTGCAGAAACTTCCTAGTTTCACCATTGAGATGCCTCTTGTCAATACTATTTACTTAAAACAGTCTAAGACAAGGTGCAACCTATTGATCAGTTTCTCATAATCAATTCTTAGCCAGAAAATGTAAGGACCCTTCTGTGAGTTCTACCTTACCAGAAGCCATGGGCTTCCTGGAATGACTTAGAAATCTCAGATCTGACAATGATTTTGAAACACAATTTTCAGTATTATTGACCCACCCAGCCATTCCTAGATGTACAAATTATATGGCCACCTGGCGTGTGACCAGAACAGAGGACCAGGCAGAGAGCACAGCAAGGAGAACAGGAACAGAAGAGACACTTTTGCCCATTGACCATTACCTTTGTATTTTTTATAAGATCACATTTTTGAATTTTTATTATGGAAAATTTTGAACATAGACACAAAAATAGAACAATAATAAATGCACATGAACCCATCAATCAGCTTTACCCGTCAGCAACATTTTGTCTTTCTCAATGTATCCATCCCCTCTTGTATTGTATTGTATTATTTATTTTATTTTTATTTCTGCTGGAATATTTTAAAGCAGCTCTCAGACATATCGCTTCACCCTTAATTAGTACAGTACACATCTCTTTTTAAAGCAAAATCACAATACTATTATCCCCATCCTAAACAAAATTAACAATTCCTTTTATTAGCTAATAATAAATTATTATTTATTAGACCTCTAAATCCATGTTCATATTTCCTCAGTTGGTTCAAAATGGCTTTAGTATAGTTGGTATGTTTGAAATGGGATTCAGGCAAGGTACGCCCCTTGCATTTGGTTGCTATATCCCTTAAGTCTATTTTAATTTATGAGTTCATTTCCCCTTCTCCACCCTTCTGCCATTTACTGACTGAAAAGTTGGGTCATGTGTCCTGTAGAATTTCCCAAATTTTGAATTGTGCTGATTGAGTTTCTATGATGTCACTTAAAATTTTTCTCTATCCCCTGTATTTTTTGTAAACTGATAGATCTGGAGGAGGAATTCAATTCAGGTGATTGATTGATTGATTGAGGCAAGAATACTCATTGGAGGTGCTGTAAGCTTTCTATTGCATCACATTAATAGGAAGTGATATTAAGCTTGATTAATGGGTTTGCTAGGTTTATATCATTTTATTTAAAATTCTTAATTATGAATATAATACACTCACTATGGAAAAATTTAAAAAATATAGATAGCGATCAAGAAGAAAATAAAAAGTAAGAGTATGCCTACATTCCAAAGAAGACTACTATTTGTATTTGGTGTACATCTTTCCCAGTTTCTTCTGTTTTGGTTGAAACTTTCTCTTTTTGCTCCCTAATTGGACTTATGCTGCCTTTAAAAATATAATCCAGTAAGCCCATTCACTAATAAATATTTTGGGTGCCTATTACATTTTTGTGATAATAGAAAGAAGAAAAGGAGGAAGGGTACGATTTGAGCCTCTGCTATCAAGCTGTTGCTGTTATATTATTTTTTACTTATCTTCACAATGACTGTGTGAGAGAGGTATTCTATTCCCGTTTTATGAAAGAGGAAATAAAGACTCAGACCTCTTGGAATCTTTAACTTTGAGTCCGAAGAGTCTTGAAGTCTTTTGGTTACATCTGAAGTCCTGGCATTCATTTTCTTCCTGAATTTGGGGGGTAACTATCAAACAGAACCATTCTATCTCGTCAGTTAAGAATGTACTTGATGGTCATGAAAAAACTTTAAATTGCTTAAAAGGCTTGAGAGATTTTTTTTGATAAGTAGCAAGGCAAACTCATTTAGGTGTATGAAAATAAAGTACAGAATGTTGTGCATTTTTCAGAGATTAAGAAAGTTTTGCATGTTTCCTATGTTTTACTTCATCTTTACTGTTTATCTTTTGTAGTACTGGCAGTTAGTCTTTAACTTAAAATAGGTAAAGGAGTGAAAAAGAGGACAAAAATCTGATGCAAGAGTTTGGATTTTGGGTTATCTATAAATCCTTTGACATCAATTCTTAATTGCATGAGTTAATTCAAAGAAGTACAGAATTTTATTTATTATTTATTTTTTAAAATTTTTATCTAAATCCAAGTTAGTTAACATATAGTGTAATAATGGTTTCAGGAGTAGAATTTAGTGATTCATCATTTACATATAACACCCAGTGCTCATCCCAACAAATGTTCTCCTTAATGCCCTTCACCATTTAGCCCATCCCCCCACCCAACACCTTTCCAGCACCTCTGTTTATTCTCTGTATTTAATAGTCTCTTATGGTTTGCCTCCCTGTTTTTATCTTATTTTAACTTGCCTTCCCCCATGTTCATCTGTTTCATTTCATAAATGCCACATATGAGTGAGATCATATAATTTTTGTCTTTCTCTGATTTTGCTTAGCATAATACATTCTAGCTCCATCCATGTTGCAAATGGCAAGATTTCATTCTTTTTGAGGGCCAAGTAGTATTCCATTGTTTATATATACCACATCTTTTTTATCCGTGTTGATGGACATTTGTGTTTCCATAATTTGGCTATTGTTGATACTGCTGCTATAAACATTGAGGAAACACAGTATTTTAGAACTGGAAGGTGTCTTCAAGATCATCTTCTGGAACATTTTCAATATATAATGAAGAGTCTACAGCCCCAGTGGGTTCAGTGCCTTTCCTCAGGTAACTCAACTACTTTGACATCAAGGTATGAGTTGAACTCAACATCTTTAACCTTCAGTTGTATATTGCCTTTGTGTGAATTTAACCTATTTTAACAATTTTTCCCCGCTATGAACAGAAGGAAATGTTTAAACAATCTTTTCATTACACTTAGGGTGGCCACTAATTTTACCAGACTCAGAAGCACGTCCTAGTGTTGTAAAACATATGCCAAGAATGGTTTCTTACTATTATGAAAGCTGAGGGCCAGGATACAAAGGGCCCTGTCTTTAGACAGGGAGAGAAAACACGTTTGAAATAAACGGTGATTATATTTTCTAGACTTTCTTTAATCCTCTTCAGGAAAAGTTTAAATAAATGTATCTTTTAGAACCACTGAATAGTTTAATTCCAAAATAGAGGTAGAAGAGTAATAAGCTTGATTGTAATATTACTGATCATGCTTTTTTAAAAGTAGAAATATTTGCATATAGAAAAGTAGAAATATGTAAAACTCATTTGGGAAAATTGAAGCAAAATCTTTCATCATGCTAACTTAAAATGCAAACATAAAAGTTGGAAATAAATGGCAGGAAAGAGCTGAGTAATAAGCCCTTGGGACAATGGTTTGAAGCAGCTAGATAATGTGTTTAGTATCCAGTTTCCTACCATTTTGTATAAACATTGCCTCTCCGTTTCCTTCGTGGATAAATTTAACCTAAAAATCAGTCTCAGTGTCTCCAGTGCTGTCCTGTTTGTAGGGCAATAATCAGTCCACAGGTTTTTGACAGTTTGTGGCTTACAGGATATCCTTCAGCAGACAGACATGTGCATTAGTCATCCATTTTCTGATGATATTTCTGGACTGCATACAGGGACTGATGGTGCCATGTGGTACATGGCTATTTATTCTGGTTTTTAAGCAACTGGAATGCAGGGAACTATTTAGTTCCATGGTACTTGACAGAAGGGAACAGATTTGCTAGACAAGGTTGAAAACAAGCGTGTCATTGTAGGCTGAGAATAAATTGGCATAAATGTAGTATCCTTCCTATATGCATAGCCACTAGTAAAGAATAGTATCAGGTACCATTAACATTCAAACCAAAGTTTTTAAAAAATACACAGTGGAGGAAAGGGAGCTTTGAAGTACCCATCAATTAACTTCACAATTATCAACTCATAACCAGTCCAGTTTGTCCCTATCTACTTCCCAACCCTGACTATGGTAAAGCAAATTCCAGACATCAAATTATTTTATCACAAATATTTTAACATTTATCTCTAAAAGACAGGGGTCTTTTTTAAAAAAGACAACCACACTACCATATCACAACTGGAAAATGGACAAAAATAACTTAATTCATTAAACATACACTTGCTATTGAAATTTCCTGGGGTCTCATAAATTTTTTTTCTTTATTTTGAAGTTTATATGTTTGGATCAGTATCCACACATTGCAATTGGCTGTTTGTTAATTTTTTTTAATTTAAAAAATTGTTTTAATTTACTTGTGGTAAAATACACATAAGGTTTACTATCTTAACCATGTTTACATGTATAGTTTCGTAGTGCTAGGTACCTTCACCCTATTGTACAATCATCACCACTACCTATCTCCAGAACTCTTTGTATATTGCAAAACTGAAACTTTATGTCCGTTAAACAACAATTTCCCACCACCCATTCCCTAGACCCTTGGCAACCACCGTTCTACTTTGTCTCCTTGAATTTGGTCACTCTAGGTACCTCATTATTAGTGCAATCATATAGTATATATCGTTTTGTGACTGGCTTATTGCACTCAGCAATAATGTTCTCAAAATTTATCCATGTTGGAGCATGTGTCAGAATTTCATTCCTTTTTAAGGTTGAATAATATTCTATTATATGTGCGTACCACATTTTGTTTATCTAGTCATCTGTTGTTGGACACTTGGGTTCCTTCCACCTCTTGGCTGTTTTGAGTAATGCTTCTATAATGTGCATATACAAGTATATTTTTGAGACCTGCTTTCAATTCCTCTGGATGTGTACCCGGAAATGGTATTACTAGATCCTATGGTAATTCTGTTTTTATTTTACCTTTATAAGGAAGCACCACACCATTTTCCTTAACGGTGTGCCACTTTACATTCCCAGCAACAGTGCACAAGAGTTCCAGTTTCTCACATCTTTGCCAACTCTTGTTATTTTCGGTTATTCATGAGTTTTTCTTTGTTTTAATAGTAGCCATACTAATGGGTATGAGGTGGTATCTCATTGTAATTTTGATTTGCATTTCCCTAATGACTAGTGATGAGCATCTTTTCATGTGTTTCTTGGCCATTTGTATATCTTCTTTGGAGAGATGTCTATTCAAATCCTTTTGCCCATTTAAAAAAATATATATATTTTTTAATGTTTATTCCTGAGAGAGAGAGAGACAGAGACAGAGCATGAGCAGGAAAGGGCAGAGAGAAAGGGAGACACAATCCAAAGCAGGCTCCAGGCTCTGAGCTGTCAGCACAGAGCCCGATGCGGGGCCCAAACCCACGGACAGCGAGATCATGACCTGAGCCGAAGTTGGGCACACAACTGACCGAGCCACCCAGGTGCCCCCTTTTGCCCATTTTTTAAGCTGGTTTTTTGTTTTTAGGTTATAGGAGTTCTTTATATGTTCTGAACGTTAACCCTTTATCATATAACGATTTGCAAATATTTTCTCCCATTCCATAGACTAACTTCTCAATCTAATTGTGTCTTGATGCACTGTTTTAAATTTTGATGTGGTCCAATTTTCTTATTTTTACTTTTGTGGTCTGTGCTTTTGGTATTATATCCAACATATCACTGCCAAATCCAATGTCATGAAGCTTTTCCCATATGTTTTCTTCTAAGCACTTAAAAAATTTATTTATTATTTTTATTTTGGAGAGAGAGCACATGCACGAGCTGGGAAGTGGGGTAGAGGGAGAGAGAGAGAGTGAGAGAGAGAGAAAATCTTGGACAGGCTGCATGTTCAGTACAAAGCCCAATGCAGGGCTTGATCCCACGACCCTGTGAATATCCACCTGAGCTGAAATGAAGAGTTGAACCCTTAACTGACTGAGCCACCCAAGCACCCCTCTTCTAAGCATTTTATACTTTGAGCTCTTACGTTTCGGTGTTTGAACCATCTTTAGTTAGTTTTTGTATATGGTGTGAAGTAAGACTTTTACATGTTTTAATCTATAAGTTCTTCCCTTTTTTTCTCTCTCCCCCACCCACTTATTTTTTCCTTGCAATTTATTTATTGAAGACACTGGGTTATTTTTCTTGAAGACTGGCTTTTGTTAACTGCATCCTTGTGGTTTCACTTAACAGATTCTTCTGTTTCTCTTCCTTGCATTTTCTCTAAACTGGTAGCTGACTCTAAAGGTGTAGTTTGATTTTGGCGCAATGTTTTTGGCAACAAACTTCATAGGTATTACAGGCACATCAGGAAGTACATATCTGGTTGTCTTTTTGTTGTGATGTTAACCATCACTGAACAATAATTATTTGTATCCATTCATAAGGGTTATAAACAAGTGATATTCTAATTCACTCATTCTCTCTTCCCTTATTTACTGGAAAAATTCTGAATGGTGAAACTTCTCATTATCAACTAACTAATATCTTAGTTTATAAGTTCATATAAGAAAAATAACACAAATATTAGATTCTTATTCTTAATTTAACAATTTTCAAAATAACGAGTTGGTTCCCTAGTATTCTCCAATAGTGACAAATGCACCTTTTTTTTTTTTTTTTGGTTTTATTATAAACCTATCATGAACTTATTATGAAAAAATGTTTTATGTACTTCAATTCATTTTAGTTATTAATTTCATATGTGCTCACGTTGTCCCATCTTTTCTAGTGGGAGCCTCTTCAGTTTAACTCTTGACTCCTTTTGAAATAATCATTAATCTTTGATCTTTGATAGCCTCCTTGCAATCTGAAATGACAAGCTATTCCAGGCTTGTTTTTAACATTTTCTTCTCCAGATCAGGAATCAGCCAATTTCTGAGGAGCTCTGATTCATTTTCCTGAGAAATGATATGTAGAGATTACAACTTGGGGCATAAGATATATTCGTTGCTATTAGGTTTGCCATTATTTCTAGACCTTTTCAATGGACTGACAAATATATGATATATATCATATATATGCCATATGTATGCACATATATATATATGCACACACAACATATATATGTGTGTATATACACATGCTCTATGTGTGTAAATATGCATATATTTGTATACAGTCAGTCTAATATAAAAGATAACAAAACATTAATTCATTTTGATACTGCCAATGCAGGAGTTTTATTTAACTTAATTGATCTTACATCTGTAGACCTTTCCCCCATGCTTCACTTTATTGTCACAACGCATACACACCTCAGCATAACAATAGCAACACTGCTGTCCACAATATGATTACTGAAAACAGTTTACAAAATATTTTCTTAGTTCACTTGTCCTTAAAGTGTATCTTACTAAGAATGTACAGTTAAATTGCTGAATTTGTCTAACTTTTAAGTAATAGCTTTGTTGAGATGTAATTCATAGATCATACAATTCACACACATCATAAAATTCAGTGTTTTTTTTTAAATTTTTTTTTTTAATTTTTTTAACGTTTGTTTATTTTTGAGACAGACAGAGACAGAGCATGAACAGGGGAGGGTCAGAGAGAGAGAGGGAGACACAGAATCTGAAACAGGCTCCAGGCTCTGAGCTGTCAGCACAGAGCCTGACATGGGGCTGGAACTCATGGACCGCGAGATCATGACCTGAGCCGAAGTCGGCCGCTTAACCGACTGAGCCACACAGGCGCCCCAAAATTCAGTGTTTTTTAGCATAATCACAGTTGTGCAACCATTGTGGCAAAACAATGAATTTTAGAACATTTTCATTATGCCAGAAGGAAATCCTATACATATTAGCAGTCCTCATTTTCCCCCAACTGCCCTCCCAGCCGTAGGCAAACACCAATCTACTTTCCATCTCTATGGATTTGTCTAATCTGTATATTTACATAATGGAATCATGTAATATGTGTCATTTTGTGTCTGACTTCTTCACTCAGCATAATGTTTTCAAAGTTCATCCATGTTGTATCTATTCATTCCTTTCTATTACTCAATACTATTACGTGGTATGGTTATACAAAATTTTATGTATCTGTTCATCAGTTGATAGACATTTGGGTTGTTTCCACTTTTGCCTTTGATGAATAATGCTTCTATGAACATTTGTGTATACAGTTTTACATAAACATATGTTTTCATTTCCCTAGGGTATAAGGTTTTGCATAAACATATGTTTTCATTTCCCTTGGGTATATACCTAGGGGTTGAATTTCTGGGCCATGGGGTAACTATGTTTAACTTTCTGAGGAACTGCCAGAATGTTATCCAAAGCAGAATGTTATCCAAAGCAGCTGTACCATTTTATATTTCCACCAGCATTGTAGTGGGTTCCAGTTTCTCCATACCCTCCCTAACACTTGTTATTTTCTGACTTTTTGATTACAGGCATCTTAGTGATATCTTAGTCTGGTTTTGATTTGTATTTCTCTTTTTTTTTTTTTTTTTTAATTTTTTTTTCAACGTTTTTTATTTATTTTTGGGACAGAGAGAGACAGAGCATGAACGGGGGGAGGGGCAGAGAGAGAGGGAGACACAGAATCGGAAACAGGCTCCAGGCTCCGAGCCATCAGCCCAGAGCCTGACGCGGGGCTCGAACTCACGGACTGCGAGATCGTGACCTGGCTGAAGTCGGACGCTTAACCGACTGCGCCACCCAGGCGCCCCTGATTTGTATTTCTCTTGTGGCTAATGTGTGGTTTAAGTTTCATGTGCTCTTTTGCCAATATCTGAAGGTGGAACATTAGGCTTTGATTTCAGATTTTTCTTTTTTTTTTAATATAGGCACTTAAAGCTATAAATTCCCTCTAATCATAGCTTCTGCTGCATCCCATAAATTTTGATATGAGTTTTCATTTTCATTCATTTTAAGGTATTTTCTAATTTTTCTTATGATTTCTTCTTTGGCTTATATATATAGATTATATATGTATACATATTATATATGTTATGTATATATGATTTCTTTGATGAGTGTTGTTTAATTTTAATATCTTCAATTTCTTTCTGTACTGATTTCTATTTTCATTCCATTATGGTTGGAGAACATAGTTTGTGTGATTTCAATCATTCTAAATTTAATGAGTTTGTATTATGGCCTAGAATACGATCTGTTCTGAAGAACGTTCCATGTGATCTGGAGAAGAATATGCGTTCTCTTGCTGGGATAGATTCTATAGATGTGTTAGAACTCGTTGGTTTAGGGGCAACTGGGTAGCTCAGTTGGTTGATCGTCCAACTCTTGATTTCAACTCAGGTCATGATCCCAGGATCCTGGGTTTGAGCCCTGCATGAGGCTCTGTGCTAAACATGGAGCCTGCTAAGATTCTCTCTCCCTTTCCCTATGCCCCTCCCCTGCTTGTGTGCATGTGCATGCCCTTTTTCTCTCTAAAAAAGAAAAAAAGAATTAGTTGGTTTGTAGAGTTCTTCCAGTCTTCTGTTTCCATGCTATCTAGTTGTTCTGTTTATACTGAAAAGTGGGGTATTGAAGATTCCAACTATTATTGAATTGGCTATTTCTCCCTATAATTGTTTCAGTTTTTGCTTCATGAATTTTGGGGCTCTACGATTAGAAACATGCAGGTTAACAGTTACTAAATCTTCCTAATACATTGACCCTTTTATCATTACAAAATTGTTCTTTTTATCAATACTAAATAATTTTGGTTAAAGTCTCTTTTGTCTGATATTAATATAGCCACTCCAGTTTTCCTATGGTTGTGGTTTGCATGATATAGCTTTTTCCATCCTTTTCCTTTCAGCCTATTTGTATCTTAAACTGAAAGTGTCCTGTGGACAGAGATCTGACAGTCTCTGCCTTTGACTAGTTTAATCCATTCACATTTAGTATCATTATCGGGTATAGTTGGATTTACATCTGGCATTTTCTTTTTGTTTTCTATACATCTCATGTCTTTTTTTCTTCCTCTCTTCCTCTTTGTTGCTGTCTTTTGCATTAATTGGAATTTTCTAGGGTAACATTTTAATTCCTTTAGTATTTTTCGCTGTCTATTTTTGCATTATTTTCTAGTAGTAGCTCTAGTGTTTACACATCTTGTTAGAATCTACTTCAAATATGCGCTAGCTTATTTCTGGTTCTATAAAGTATATAAAGATATAAAACATTACTCCTATCAAGTTTGATTTGTTCTCCCATCTGGGCTATTATTATTAAACATTTATTATGTATGTTACAAATTCAATTGTACATTGTTATAATCATTACTTTGTATATAGTTTTATGTCTCTTAGAGAATCTCTCTTTTACTATTTCTGGTTCTTTTCATTTGTTCCTGTGGATTCAAGTTCCACCTGGTGTCATTTCTTTACTCCCATACAGCTTTGCTTCTACCCACCTCCTCTGTGGTGTTACTGTCAAGTTTATTAAATTTCTGTATGTTATATACACAACAGTATATTTATATACATATTGTTTTATGAAATTACTTTTAACTCAGTTAAAATGGAAAGGAGATAATATGTTTACTGGTACTTTTTGTTTTTCTTTGTGGATTTTAATTGCTGTCTGTTGTCACTTGCTTTCAGCCTGAAGACGATCCTTAGTATTTCTTGTATGGCGGTCTGTTAGCAAGGAATTCTCTCTGTTATTTCTCTAGAAATGTCATTAATCCATCTCCATATTTGAAAGATAATTTTGCTGGGTATAAGACCCTAGGTTGGCACTTTTGTCTTTTCAGCACTTTGAATATGTCATCCCATTACTCTCTGGCTTTTAATCAGCTGTTAATCTTACTGAGATTCTCTCGTATGTGCTGAGTCATTTTTTTCTTGCTGCCTTCAAGATTTTCTCTGTTTTTGGCTTTCAGCATTTTGATGTGTCTGGGTGTGTGGGTCTCTTTGCATTTATCCTACTAGAGTTCATTCTGGAAAACTTGTTAAAACACAGACCACCCCAGAGTTTTTGATCAAGTAGGTCTGAGGTGGGGCCTGAGAATTTGCATTTCTAATAATCCCCAAGTAATGCTAATGCTGCTGATTCAGGACTATACTTTGAAAATCACTGCCATATAGTTTTGAAGATTTAGAAAAATTTGGTAAATTAAAAACATTTTTTAAATGTTCATTTATTTTGAGAGGGAGAGAGAGAGAAAGAGCGCGAGTGAGCACTAGTGGGTAGGGGGCAGAAAGAGAGGGGGAGAGAGAATACCAAGCCAGCTCATGCTGTCAGCATAGAGCCCAGTGTGGGGCTCGAATTCAACAAACTGTGAGATAATGACCCGAGCCAAAATCAAGAGTTGGATACTTACCCAATTGAGCCACCCAGGGACCCTCCAAATTGGGTAATTTTATCAAATTAAAAAATAAATTAACATGTGCTATTACTTTAATTGTACTAAGATTTATTTTATTTTATTATTTTTTTTTCCAATATATGAAATTTATTGTCAAATTGGTTTCCATACAACACCAGTGCTCATCCCAAAAGATGCCCTCCTCAATGCCCATCACCCACCCTCCCCTCCCTCCCACCCCCCATCAACCCTCAGTTCTCAGTTTTTAACAGTCTCTTATGCTTTGGCTCTCTCCCACTCTAACCTCTTTTTTTTTTTTTCCTAAGATTTATTTGAAATAAGAGATGTGTAATCTTAAAATCAAACACAGAAATATACAATTGATAGATGTATCCTACTATAATGCATGTACTTATGCTATTTGTCAATCATGTAGCTGCAAATCAATTTATGGTCCTTTATCTCCCTCTAGCTTCTAATTAAAATTTTGCAGGCTGGACGTCTGCCCCCCCGCCCCGTCCCCCCCAAAAAAGCAATTACAGAGATTCTTAAAATTTAGCACTGACTTATGGGGTCAAAAGCTAAATGAAAGGCCATTTAAATACATAAATATAAAAGCTGACTCAAATGTGGTACATAGTAGGGTTCCTTCCTTGAAGGAACCCCCAGGGAAGGAAATTGGACAGAGGAAGTCATTGTCTCAATACTCCATCCCCCTTCTTGGTTTTAAATCTGATTGAGCCCTCAGTAACAACCTGAGTAACAACCTCAGTAACAAGTGGAATGTTAAAAAGGTGTTGATCCCTTTTCTAGATTTTGGGTTTTATAGATTTTGGGTCTTTTATTTTTCAAAACACCTGGTGTTAAAAGTGGTTAATTCAGTTGAATCTAGAGGGTAGGCTATGGAGGATTGAAACTGTGTTGTGTTGATTATTGACCTTTGCTCAGAGCATTCTGTAGTACTCCTCTCTTCTCCTTTTTAAACAGACTGCACTTGCCACTTGCTTCTGCCTATGATACCTCCTTTCCATGCTGTCAGTTCTTGCTTCTTGCTGGGACTTATGCTATCTGCCAACTCCTAGGTTTCTCCTGGGTGAAACTGTGGAGAATCTAATCACATATCTAGGCACCCTACATGCTGGAAAAACTCTGTCGGCACAAAGAAAAGACTTGTCCACAGGCTCCATAGTTTTGACATAAGACTTCCTGATCTGCCAATAGCTAAACCCTAGAGAGAGCCCTGAGCAGTTGAATACTCCCAGATTCCTTTATTTAGCTAACAGGTGGCCCTGTATCTTATAGCTGTGGCCAGAGTCTCACATACAATCAATCTTCTGTTGGAGTGAAAGAACATTGTTGGCTTCCTATAAACATAACTAGAGCCCCTGATGGAACCCTTTACTTAGGTTCCTCAGGAGTTCAGTGATCCACCAGAACTGATAAACGGTCCATAGTTTCATTCACCAGCATTCTATAACTTCCATCTCCTGCACCCAAACAGAGGTTGGCACAAACTTTGCCATGTGACTAATTTCAGGAGTAATTAATGGATCCCATCCACAGCAGTGGCAGTAACTCCCTGAACTCAACCAAGCAATGAAACCAGGTAGAGTGAAAGTTTGACATCAGTTCAAGTTTCCTTTATTTTGGGATCTCAAATACTCAAGACTGACATCCTTACGCCTCCATCTCTGAGGATTCTATCCTCTAAACCTGACACCCAGGAGTGAATCAGTGCAGCCCAGCATCATCACCCATAGGGGGCCCAGCTTTGTCTCTATCAAATGGTTTCAGCTCCACCCGGAGGGGTCTCTGTCTTATTTCTGGCCATTTGATCTTAAGCACTGTGTTCCCTACAATCCTTAACCAGAACTCGTGCATCTCACACAGTTCATCAGAGATTTGGGTGCAGCAGTGGATGGATGTCGTTGTCCTGAAAGACCCCCTGCTAGTGAGTACAAGGGCTGACTTGGTGGCAGGGGGCTCTCCTGAAGAGCTTTCTCCTGGTGAGGCCCATCCTCCAGATCTTGGGGTTGGATGTCCAGATGAGAGAACATGAGGATATTCTTACCACATCATGCAGACATGCAGTGGCCTCCTAACTGGTCTCCTCCTGTCCATGTTTTCCTCTTTTCAATTCTCCACATGGCAGTCAGGAAATCTCATGGTGGCTTTCTTTTATTGAAAGCCCTTCCCTGTCTCACCTGTATGCCCTTGTCCTTGCCAGTCTTTCCAGTCCCACCTCGTGCCACCTTCCTCCTGTGCTGTGTTCCAATTTTTTTTTTTTCAGTTCCTCACATTTATTGCTCCCTCCTACTTGAGCTTTTCCACATGCCGTTTTCTTTGACTTTTCAACGTATTAATTCCCACTCATCTTTTTTGAGCTCAGTTCAAATGTCATCTCTTCAGGGAAGCTGTCCTTGAGTCCCCCATTACTCCCTTTGTAGCTCTACATCAATTCCTTCCTAGTTTGTAATTTTATATCTGAGCAATATTTCCTGTCTACCTCCCAACCAGCTTGTAAGCTTCATGAAGGCAGAGTTTATGTCTATAAAGGTTTCCCCTGGATCCCTGAGTACCCGCATGGTAGAGGCTTGATAAATATTTACTAGACGAATAAATTCACGAAAATAAACATGGAAAATTACTACTATCAGAGGCTCCACCAGATGGTGAGTAGATGTAGTTCCATGACCTCATGCACTTTCAGTGGTTCTGTCACATGTGTGACAGCTAAGAAATTTTTCATTCTATGTGACACAGAAATTCGATATGACAGCTGCAGGAGTGGGTGCCTGGATTCTTGTCCAGTTTCTCCTCCCTCAGTCTCTCTCTTCTTCCTTCTAGCTCACCCAAAATACTCACTAGACAAGTGTGGACACATACACATACACACACATGCACATACATACACACACACAACTTTCCTATAGCATATGAATGGCAAATTCTGGCTTCTTGAATTCTAAAAAATGTTTTTGCCTACATTATTTATTTAGTGAGATCTGTTAGTTGGCTTTGTTCTGTTAAAAACAATAATATCAATCAGAAAATAACATAACCTTTCTTTAAGATTCACACATTTCTTAAAAATCTCATTTCCTAGAGATCTTAATAGAAACTTTACACCACTTGGAATTATTTCCTAAGAGTACATTTTTCACTCAAACTCTTTTCTGGCCACTTAACTTTTCACTTCGTCTAGATTTTTTTTTTTCTAAAAAGATCATGAGGTACTTGAGGGGAGAGTCTACGGATCTTCTAGTTTATACTCTCCCCAACCTATATCTGTGCACAAAAAAGTGTTTAACAAAATTCTCTCAATTGTTTCCAGAAAGAGAATTTAAGTTGAAGAGGAAAAGAAAATGAAGTTATTACAAAATTGTATATTCTATAATTATATTTCATGTCCTATGACAAAGGAAAATGAAGACTGTAGGCAAGAAGGTAAATCTGTATTCTAGTTGGTTGAGGTAAAAGCCATGGTAACTGTGAAAGTAAGTTACTGTTAATAACCAGAAAGAAGACAAATTCACAAATTATCATTTTCATGGAAAATTATTATTGCAAACTGCTCTGGATTAAACAGTCCTTGAGGCTTAAACATTCTATTATGGCCAACTTTAACTCTTATATATGATTAACACTCTTTTTATTATCCCACTGAATTTCATAAACCCCACGAGGAGGACTCAGAGTGTAAGCAATCATGTAGAAGAATGTAATGTGAATCAGAAGAACTTCCTGACTTCAGACTATAGATTCTCTGGGTTGAGAAGAAAGGTCAAGTCTAGATGGCAAATGAACAAGAGGAGAACTAACCTTGGTGGGTCACTGAAGAGGGAACTGGTCTTGCCCCACTGGGGAGGAGCAAACTAACAGAAGCACCATGTAAGTTTGCAGGAACCGAGAAGAGAGACGATCTCAATGTTTTCTTAAATAGAAACTCAAGAAAACCCAAGATCTCAGAGACTAAAAGGGCTGTGTGGCCGATATGAGTCAGGGGCAGCTTACAGAGTCTCATGTGTCACAATGTGACCTGCAAGCAGGCAGGTGGTTCTGTGGCCTGAGTGACCCAGGAGATGGGGTCTTAGATAGCACCCCACAGTTTCCAAGCCTGCCAGTTTCTCAGCCTGGCAGTGGAATGAAAATGTGTGTACCCTGTACAGTCTGTATGTGTGTACAGTGTGTACAGTCTGTATAGAAGTTGAAAGGGTGGTTGTCAAACCTGCAGGGACCTTTTTAATGGAATCATGAAGATGGTGCAGCAGTCAGACCTATATGTCCAGTGAACAAACATGAAACAGGATGATGGGTGGCTGAATGAAAACCAAGGTGACAGCAGACAGTTAAGGACCAGATGCCACATCTCCCAGTGCTTTAACACTCCACAAGCACCCCAGAAATTAAATGTATCCCTTTGGTATATATTGACTAAATTTAAATTTTTACCACTTAGAGGCCAGGGGCTCTAAATAGAAAATCAGAGGAAGATAAAGTTACTATTTCTTACACAGCTGAGTTTGTGAGCTGAAAGTGAAACCAATACACAAACCTCTTTAGAAATGCTAATGTTCTGCATTCACATATTATTATGTGAACAAAGTATTTCTTTGATTAATAGCATCCCTTCACCTAGTTTTGAACTAACGGGAGAATATAGCGTATTTGGGTGAAGAAGAAAGGTGGGAGGATTGTTGTCAAAGGATTCTCTTTCTAATGGGAAGAGAAGGAGGAGAACATTAAGAGAAAAAGAAAGAAAAGCAGACAGATGAATAACCAACATCTCCTCTGTTCTCATTTCGATATTCATCCTGAATTAATGGGACTTTCTGTTTTTCTAGCATACTCACAAAGGATACTTTAATCTAGACTACTGAAGATGCAGTGTTATCGGAGGTGTGGAAAAACAATGGTAGGTTTAATAACTCAACCCAGGTTTAATTTCTAGCTTTGCCATTTCATACAGGTGTGACTTTGGACAATACCTTAACCTATTTGAACTTCAGTTTCTTCAACTGTAAGAAAGGTTTAACACAGCCCATTGAATCACTGAGAGAAGTGAGTCAGTGTACATGAAAGAGATTAGTAAATGGTAAAAAACCCAACAGCAATGCACAATGTAGGTCATTTTGTGGTAAAGGAGACTATGGGGAGAGATAAAACAGGTGGAGAAGGCACATGGGGGTGAAAGGTGCTATTCTGGAGTCTTTGAACAAACAGTTCAACACAAGGACATCAGGCTTACTGGAAGAAAGTAGTCCAGAAGAGAAAAAGGAGGAAAGGAGTTTTATGGGCATTAAAGACAGACCCAGATATCCTGACTGGAAGTCTAATAATTACAACATCAAACTCTGTTTATTTATGCCTAGTTGTAGAGTCTCTTGCTCATTTACCTTAGAGATCTACTTACAATTAGTATTAGGTACCTTGCCCTGTACTTAGAATTCCAGAACAGGGCAATCACTACTCACACTTTCAATATAAGAAATCAACGGAAATTGGGAGGGGCATGAGGGGATGGGCAAAATGGGTGAAGGGGAGATACAGACTTCCAGTTATAGAATGAATAAGTCAGGGGAATAAAGGGTACAACACAGAGACTATAGTCAATTGTATTGTAATAGTGTTGTAGGTTGACAGATGTGGCTACACTTGTGGTGAGCACGGCATAATGTATAAGCTCATCAGATCACTATGTTGTACATCTGAAACTAATGTAAAATTGTGTGTTAACTACACTTCAATTTAAAAAAAGAGAGAGAGAGAGAAACCACAGTAATTGGGGCTTTAGGAACTGATAGTTAACCTTTCAACCGCTAGAAATCCTTCTTAGTTACTGTCCTTACCATGAAAACCCCTGGATACTAATTCAACTAGTTGTTTTTTTTTCTGACATCTCTGGAAGTTTCACACTTCTGTGCAAAAATCTTTGTCAGTACTCTTTGAAAGCTGGGAATTAGGAAATAGGCTTTAAATTTAGCTTCAGATGACATACAGAAAAGTCTGAAATAGCAGCAATCTTCCTGATTTAATTCAGGGTTGGCATCCTTTAGTTGTGAAATGAGATGAAAATCCCATTCCCCAGAATTCTTTTGAAGTAGTGTTTGGTGGGAATATTTTGTTATGCTACTTAGGGTGTGGATGATATCTCAAAAACATAGCTAGCACATAATGGTCACTAGAATGTCTTCTCAGGAGTGTAGGCCTGACCAACTAGAGCCCTCTGGGTTTCACAGAAAATTTTGATGGGTCTATGATTGTGACTTTTGGTGTAGAAACCAATAAGGGGTAAATGTTTTGTATAAATAGAGAGGAAACATAATTGAAGTGGGAGAGAAAGAGATACCTTGTATAGAACTGCAGAGCCAACAAAGGTAGGGCAGTATTGGAGAAGGAGAATTAAAGAGAGATCTCTGGTACTGGGGAGCCAAAGGTGGATGTCAAAGAACAGATATAGTAAGGGGATTCCCACAAATGTTTTATTTTGAAAAATACCAAAACTTTAGGAAGTTGCAAGAATAGTATAATAAACACTAGTATACCTCTTACATATACATACACATGTATATAGAAGGACAGAGAACATACTTTTATAAATGCGTGTATTCACATTTTATATATAGATAGGCAGATAAAAAAGTAGATACAGAGAGGGGTGCCTGTGCGGCTCAGTTGGTTAAGCGTCTGACTCTTGATTTCAGCTCAGGTCATGATCTCACAGTTGGGGAATTCCAGCCCCACATTGCACTTAATGTGCGGAGCCTGCTTGGGATTCTCTCTCTCTCCCTCTATCTGTGTCTCTCCATCCTGTCTCTTCTCTCTCCCTCCCTCCCTCTCTCTCTCTCTCAAAAATAAATAAACTTTAAAAAAGTAGATACAGAGAGAAATGTGTGTGTGTGTATTTTTTTCCTGAACCATGTGAAAGTTGTTTGTAGACATGAAACTTTATCACTAAATACTTCAATATGTGTCTTCTGAGAACAAGGCCATTCTCCTATATGACCACAATACAATTATCCCACTCAGGAACTTAAATTTGATACAATACAATATCTAATATTTGGTACATATTCAATTTCCCCGATTGTCCCAATAATATCCTTATAAATCTCCAATGTAAAGGGGATTTTAAAATTGTTTGCCATGTTTGGCATAAATGCCTTTTCCATTTTCCCAACAAAATCATCAAAAACAACTACATTTTCATTAATGTTTTTTGCAAGTAATTTCTACAGGGGAACTTGTAGATGTCCCACGTCCAGATTGGCAATGAATGAAAATAGAAATAATAGCAGCTGCCACAAGAGAGATTGGTTGATACTGATCACATTTGAAGCAACTATTTGGGGGAGAGGAGCTTTGTAGAGACAGTAAGTAATGGAGACATTTAAAACCACTTATTCGGTTCCTTGTATCCTGCCCCTTTTCTTCCTACCCATGTTTTAAATCCATTCTCTCTTAGTTGTTAGTATGTGATAAGTGTTTCCCAGATCCTACCATGATACATTCAGCTTGCTCTCATAGATCTTTTGTAAAAAACAGATTCTATTTTTAGAGCAGTTTTACATATACAGAAAAAAAAAAATAAGAAAACAGTACAGAGAGTTCCCATACATCCCCTCTCCCTCTACACACAATTTCCCCTATTAACATCTTACATTAGTATAGTATGTTGGTTACAACTGATGAACCAATATTCACAAATTATTATTAATGAGATCCATACTTTATTCAGATTTCCATAGTTTTTAACCTAATGTCCTTTCTGTTCCAAGATCCCACCTAGGAATCAGAATTACATTTAGTTGTTATTTCTCCTTAGGCTCCTTAGACTGTGACAGTTTCTCAAACTTTTCTTGTTTTTGATGTCCTTGACAGTTTTGAACTCATAGGTCTTTTGATAATTTAATCTCCATACATTGCTTGGCAGAGCACCACAACAAATACTATTTTGAATTAAGTAAAATCTTTGATAATTCGTGAAAATCAAATCCTGTTTGAAGTAGCTGCATGATAAAGATGATAAAGTTATTTTAGCAGCCTTGCTTGTATTAGGTCATATTATGACTACTTATTGATTAAATATGGGATATAGAGTTCACAGCATTCATTGGGTGGCATGGTCTTCTTTGTGTGGATTGAGTCAATGGAGCCCGAGGCACAAAGATCAATTGAGAGAGAACCATTCAGAAGGTGCCTTTTCCCCTGGGGCCTTGTGTTCTTACAGACTACACAAGGCAGATGTTTTATGCTTTTCTCTCGGGGGTAATTTGGCTTGAGACATGCTACTATCCTTTACCAAGCAAGTATTTCTCTTGTCCTTTTAACTTTTTTTAATTAAAGTACAATTTACAAATAGTGATAAGCACAGATCTTATGTACACAGTTGGGGGTGTTCTGACAAATGCATTCACCTGTGTAATCCACACCTTATCAAGAGAGAGAATATGTTCATCACCACAGACAATTATCTCATGCCTTTACCAAGTAAATGCCTGCCCTTAATAGAGGCAACCACTGGTTCAATTTCTTTCACTGTAGATTAGGTTTGCTTGTCCTAGGACTTCATATAAATGGGATCATATATTTTGTACTCTTTTGTGTGTGGGCTTCTTTAGCTTAGCATAATGCTTGTGAGATTCATTCATGTTTTGCATCTATCAAAAGTTTATCCCATTTTATTGCTGAGTAGTATTCATTGTATTGTATCACTATACAATTTCTTTATCTACTTTTATATTGATGGGAATTTGTTTTTTCTGATTTTTTGGCTGTTTTGAATGAAGCTACTGTGAATATTCTACTTTATGTCTTTTATGTGGACTTTATGTTTCTCTTGAGTGTGGAATTTCTGTGTCATGTAGTTGGAGTATGTTTAATGTTATAAGAAAATGTCAAACCATTTCCCAAAGAGTGTGCAACACTTTACAGTCTGTGTTAATTATCTATTGCTGCATAACAATTTAACAGCTTAAATCAACACACACATTTATTATCTCCCAGTTTGGGTCAGGAGACTGGGCATACCTTAGCTTATCCTTTGCAAGACTATAATCACAGTGTTGACCAAAACTGGGTTCTCCTATGGAGGCTTAATTGGGGAAGGAAGAATTCTGTTGACAGGATTAACTTCCTTGTGTTGTGTGATTGAGGACTTCAGCTTCTTGCTGGCTGAGGTGGTTGCCCTCAGTTGCTAGAGGCTGCCAGCAGTTTCTTACCATATGGTGTTCTTTAACATGGGCAGTTTGAGTTGCTTCCTCGAAGCCAGCAAAGGAGCAAGAGATTCCAGCTAGGTGAGTGCTATAACCTTATAAGATGTAGTCATGTAATCAAATATAGTCAATCATATACATCTCATTACCTTTTCCATATTCTATGACAAGTCCCACTTATGCTCAAGGGAAGGGATCATATAGGGCATGAATACTAGGAGGTGGGGATCAAAGGAGACCACCTTAAGGGTATGCGTATCACATACTCCCACCAGAAATGAATGAGAGTTTTGGTTGCTTCATATCTTTGCCAACATTTGGTGTTGCCACTTGTTTCATTTAGCCATTATAGTTGTTGTAAGGTATGCCACTATGGTTTATTTTTTAGTTTGTTTTGTTTTATTTTTAATTTAATTTAATTTAATTTTTGTGAGTATGGTTATAACACAATGTTAAATTAGTTTCAGGCATAAAACACAATGTTTGGCAAGTTTATACGTTATGCTATGCTCACCACAAGTGTAGCTACCATCTGTCACCATAAAAAGCTATTAAAATATCACTGACTATATTCCCTATGCTGTGCCTTTTATTCCCATTGTGGTTTTAATTTGTATTTCTGTAATGTCTAATGATACTAAACATTTCTTCATGTGCTTATTGGCTGATTGCATGTCTTCTTTCAGGAAATGTCTTTACCTGTATTTGGCCCATTTAAAATATTGTGTTGTTTGTCTTTTTATTGTTGAGTTGGAGGTCTTCCTTATATATTCTGGATAAAGATCCTTTGATAGATATATGTATTAAAATATTTTCTCTCTGTCTAGGTCTTGCCTAGGTTTTTTTGTTAGCAGTGTCTTTTGATGAACAGATAATTTTAACTTTGATGAAATTTAATTGACCAATTTTTCTGTAATGTTTAGTACTGTCCTGGTGAGAACATTTCTCTCTCAGTAATTGATAAAACAAGTAAATGGTAAATTTTAAAATAACTCATGATACAGAGAAGAAATCACATGGGAAATAAAATATTTTGAACTGAATGTTAATAAAAATACAACATACTAAACCATCTCATATTTGTGAGATATAGCAGTTGAATCATTGCCTAGAAGGGAGTTTATAGTGTAAAATGCTTAAATTAAATTTAAATTTTAAAGTTTTGAAGTTTCCATCGTCCAAAGCAAAAGGGAAAAAAGAGTAAATTAGCCCAAAGGAAGCTTAAAAAAGGAAACAAGAAATGTAAGGAAAATCAATAAAATAGGAAATAAATTAACCAGTTAGTTCAGTGAAAATCAGTGTAATGAAAATTTGGTTCTTACAAAAGAACAGTGGAGGCAATAAAGCTCTACTTAGACTGATCAAGAAAAAAAATCAATAAAAAAACAGAAAATTAATAAAATAAAAATTTAAATCAATTAAAAATTCATTGATATAACACATTGCATCATATTAGCATAGAGGACAAAAACCACATTATCATCTCAATAGATACAGAAAAAGCATTTGACTAAATCTATAACCCTTTCATGACAAATACTCAACATATTAGGAATAGAAAGAAAATTCCTCAACCTGATAAAGGGCTTCTAGGAAAATCCCCCCAGAAAATATGATACTTAATGGTAAAAGACTGAATGTGTTCCACTAAGGAACAGAAACAAGACAATGGTGTTCTCACCACTTCTATTCAACATTGTATTGAAGGTTCTAACCTGGGAAGTTAGGCAAGAAAATAAAATAAAAGGCATCCAGATTGGAAAGGAAGAAGTCAAATGATCTCTATTTCCAAATGGTATGGTCTTGTATACACAAAAGAAAAAGTCCTAAGGAATTCATTAAAAATAATGAACAATCTAAAAATAAGGAAAACAAGTCCACTTGCAATAGTACCAAAAAGAATAAAATACTTATAAATAAATTTACCTAAATAAATGTAATACTGATATTTTGAAAACTGTAAAACATTGCTTAAAGAAAATAAAGAAGTCCCATTAAATGGAAAGACATTTCATGTTTATGAATCATAATATTTAGTATGGCAAAGTGAAGATACAAATATTCCCCAAACTGACCTAAACTTCAGAGAAATCCCTATTAATATCTCAACTGGCTTCTTTGCAGGAACTGACAAGCAGATCTAAAATTCATATGTAAATGAAGTTTCAGAATCATCAAAGAATTCTTCAAAAAAAATAATAAAGTTGGAGCACTCACACTTTCCTACTTTCAAACTTAATATAAAACTCAGTAATCAAGACAATGTTGTACTGACATCAAGGTAAACATATAGATCAATGGAACAGAATTGAGAGTCCTGAAATAAGCCCTCACATTTCTGGTCAATTATTTTCAGTAAGGGTGCCAAGACAATTCAATATAGAAAATGGTGCTGTAACAGGTGGTATCTGCATACAAAAGAATGAAGTTGGATCCCTACCTCACATTATATACAAAAATGAGCTCAATATGAATAAAAGACCTTAGTGTAAGAGCTAAACTACAAAACTCTCAGAGGAAAATACAGGCTAAAACTTTATGGCATAGCATTAATTTCATCCCTGACTTATTTTATAACTGGGAAGCTTGCATCTCTTAATTCCCTGCACCTATGTTGCCATTACCCCACTCCCTCTTCCCTCTGGCAATGACTAGTTTGTTCTCTGCATATATGAGTCTCTTCCTGTTTTTTTGTTTTGTGTTTTAGATTCCACATGTAAATGAAATAATGGTATTTTTCTCTGTGTGATTTATTTCACTTAGCATAATACCCTCTAGGTCCACCCATGTTTTTGCAAATGGCAAGATTTCATTCTTTTTAATGGCTCAGTAAAATACTCCATTGTGTATATATACCATATATATGGTATATATACACCCATACACCACAGCTTCTTCATTCATCCAACCATCTATTTAATAGACATTTAGGGGTTGTTTCAGTATCTTGGCTATTGTAAATAATGCTCCAATAGACATAGGGGGTGCATATACTTTCTTGAATTAGTATTTTTTTTCCTTTGGATAGTGGAATTATTGGATTGTATGCTATTTCTATTTTTACCTTTTTTAGTGACTTCCACACTGTTTTCCATAGTGGCTGCGCCACTTTACATTATTAAGAAGAACAGGACATGAGCGTTCTCTTTTCTCCATATCCTCGCTTTTCTTTTTGATACTAGCCATTTTGACTAGTATAAGGTGATATTTCAGTGTGGTTTTGATTTGCATTTCCCTGATGATTAGTCATGTTGAGCATCTTTTCATGTGTCTGTTGGCCATCTGTATGTCTTCTTTTGTAAAATGTCTATTCAGGCCCTCTGCCCATTTCAATCAGATTACTTGTTTTTTGGTATTGAGTTCTATGAGGTCTTTATATATAAATTTTTAATTTTTAAAAATGTTTAATTTTTTTTTTTTTTTTGAGAGAAAGAGAGAGAGACAGAGTGCGAGCAGGGGAGGGGCAGAGAGAGAGGGAGACATAGAACCCAAAGCAGGTCCCAGGCTCTGAGCTGTCAGCACAGAGCCTGATGTGGAGCTCAAACCCACGAACTGTGAGATCATGACCTGAGCCAAAGTCAGATGCTTAACCTACTGAGCCACCCAGTCACCCCTATATTTTTGATATTAATCCCTTATTGCATATAAGTTTGTAAATATCTTCTCCCATTTAGTAGGTTGTCTTTTCATTTTGTTGATGGTTTCCTTCATTGTGCACAAGCTTTAAAACAATCACTATCTGCAGATCACATAATGCTGTACATAGAAAACTCTAAAGACCCCATCAAAAAACTATTAGAACTGAGAAATGAATTCAGTAAAGTTATGGGAGAAATCTGTTCTTTCTATACAGTAGTAATGAAATAGCAGAAAGAGAAATTAACAAAACAACCCCATTTATAATTGCATCAAAAAGAATAAAATATCTACAAATAAACATAACCAAAGAAATGAAAGTTCTGTTCTCTGAAAACACTGAAGACCACACAAACAAATGGAAAGATATACTATGCTTATGGATTGGAAGAATTAATATAGTTAAAAACGTCCAAATGCTTTGCTTACCCAAAGCAATCTACAGATTCAATACAATGTCTATCTAAACACCAAAAGTATTTTTTACAGAATTAGAACAAATAATACTAAAATGTGTATGCAACCAGAAAGGACTCCAAATAACCAAAGCAATCTTGAGAAAGAAGAACAAAGCTGGAGGTATCACAATCTCAGATTTCAAGGTATACTGTACAGCTGTAGTAATGAAAATAGTTTGGTACTGGCACAAAAATAGACACATCGATCAATGGAACAGAATAGAAAGCACAGTAATAAAGCTGTGCTTATACGGTCAATTAATCTACAACAAAGGAGGCAAGAATATACAATGGGGAAAAGACAGTCTCTTCAATAAATGGTGCTGGTAAAACTGGAAAGTTACATCCAAAAGCATGGTTGAGCTGCACCACTTTCTTAAACTATTCTCAAAACTAAACTCAAAATGGAGTAAAATCTAAATGTAAGACCTAAAATCATACAACTTCTAGATGAAATCATAGGCAGTAATCTTTTGGACACTGGCCTTAGCAACATTTTTCTGGATACCTCTCTCTAGGCAAGAAAAACAAAAGCAAAAATAATTTATTGGTATTACATCAATATCACTGCCAATAGAGGACATCTGCCTTTCTCAGTGTGGCTTAAGGTGACAGTTGACTGACCAGAGGTATTGTTTTCTTTTACAAAGTATACATTTCTATTAACAGAATCCATCGCAATCCCTGTAATTATTGTCCCCATAGTGCTCAAGTATCAGAGCCACTACAAATTCCAATGCTCCACCTTCTAGGTGCACTGCATCCTGATTGGCCACAGGTGGGAAGCTTTAGTCATTATGATACTACTGTGTGGTCCCACTTAGTACCCACATACTGTGCCTGGGTCTTTAATGCCATAAGATCAGTGAGTAACCTAATCTAATATTCCATCCTGAGTGTCTTCAGGACACTTTGGAGCCAAGCCAAGTCTTTTGCTTGGGTTCTCTAGGAGATAGAGACAGAGTGCAATTTGAGAGAAATGGGAGTGAGGACAAAGAGGAGTGGGCAGGGAAGGAGGGGAAACTAATACAATGATTTGGTACCAAACTAGCTACCACTTGATATCAAGTCCAATTGATTGCTCAGTGTCATGGGCACATACTAGGCATGGGGGCACCATAGTTAGCAGAACAGATATAGATATACCCTCATGGACATGTACCATCATGGACAACTACTTTATGGGCAGTTATATAACACTCCATGTTAGAAAGGCATTGTGCTTCGTTTAACGTTCTGCGCTCACCATCTTGAAAATCTCAATATTTTGTGAATAAAGGGCCTTGCATTTCCATTTTGCACTGAGCCTTGCAAATTATGTTATCTGGTCCTTCTAGCGTAAATTACAGTTTAGTAAGGGAACTAGTCATATTCTCTCTCCTGAAGAATGGAGAGGAGGTCATTGTGGTAGGAGAAAATTATAAAAAGATGAAGACTAACAACTTTTACACTGGCAGGAAGGAGGCAAGCCAGCTGTTGGATGAGTGACAAGGTACATGAATGCGGCAGGAGGGACTATTTTATTTGTTGTGGGTTTTTTTTGGTCTTTCACTTTTTCTCCCTAAACTAATCAATAATTCTGAATAATTAAGGTAAACTAAGTGGATCTCTGTTTCTTGAAACCTGAAAGAATCTAAGAGTATACACATATGGGAGGTCATTTAAACCATGGAAATGAAATAGAGCAAAAGGAGAGGAGAATTGAAGATCTTTTAGGCCAATGTTATCTCACATTATCTGTGAAGGAACTTTCTTTTTTAATTTTTAATTTTTCATGAATTAATACTTCTGGAAAATAAAACATTTTAAAGTACTAGAAAAATGAAAGGAAAACAAAAAAGTCACACCAAATACAAACTCATATGTTTTAGTATTTTAACATATAAAATTATATTTCAAAAAACACAGAACAAAAAATAACATAGTATAAAAGAAAAAATTACAAAAACTACTTTGCTTACTTAGAGTGTGTGTATAGGCGATTTATATAAAGAATTGCTAATACACGATTAGTTTTTTAATCATTCCATACTCATAACAACTAAACAAAAAGTTGGTAGTGAAGTAGCAATTTCCCATATTAAAACCTGTATTTAATATTTTAAATTTGTCAACAGTTATAGTTTTAAACATGACAAATGTGTTTCTTGCTTGTTAAATAATCTCCTCTAGGTTGAATTGGTGACCATGCCACTAACAGGAGATATTGTAAATCTGTTTCTATGTTTTATTCAGTAACACTCATAGAGAAATTGGTCTCTCAAAGGTATGTTAAGGGAATGGAAATGATTTTAAAGCAATTTCAGCAAGCTCAGGATATTCATTTTTAATTAATTAATTAATTTATTTATTTTTGAGAGAGAGAGAGAGAGAGAGCATGTGCATGTGGGAGGAGCAAAGGGAGAGAAAGGGGATCATAAGCAGACTCCACACCAATGCAGAGCCCATGCGGGGCTTAGTATCACTACCATGAGATCACGACCTGAGCCAAAATCAAGAATTGGATGCTCAACTAACTGAGCCACCCAGATGCCCCTCATTTTTTACTTTTATCCAAAAGGGAGCAACCTATGCTTTATTTTCAAAATTCATCTTCAATTCTTTATCGGTAATAGTATCAAATCTTTATCAGTTCCAAACATTTGTCCTATTAAGTTATAATTACAAATTAAAGAAATGGGCTATGGATCCATGAATTCCCTATGTTTGATTATTTTCTTGGAAAAACTCCAAATGTTTTATCAAACTCGTAATTAGTTTCTTTATATTTTGTACGTGAAAGCCACTGAATTTCGATGAGTTTATTGCTTTATTAGTCGGTTTTAGTACTTTACTATGAGTTATGGCTCTGAACTCAATAGAAGGGGGATGATATGTCTTAGTGAAATTAGTAAAATGCTTAGATCTTTAATTCTTTGGAATCACTTCTCTGGTCATTATTTGATTTACTACTATTATTACTAACACACTGCTGACATGTGTCTTTTCTTGACAAAACAGGAAAGTGAGGCTTATTTCGACAACTATAATTTAGGGTTAAAAACAAATGACACAATTTGGGGCCCTGGGTGGCTCAGTCGGTTAAGCCTCCAACTTGAGCTCAGGTCATGATCTCATGGTACATGAGTTTGAGCCCCGCGGTCAGGCTCTGTGCTGACAGCTTGGAGCCTGGAGCCTGCTTCACATTCTGTGTCTCCCTCTCTCTCTGTTCCTCCCCAGCTCACGCTCTGTCTCTCTCTCTCTCTCTCTCAAAAATAAATAAAGATTAAAAAAAATTAAAAGAAAAACAAATGACACAATTTTACTTCCTTAAGTCAGCTATGAATTTCATAAAACAAACAATTAAAATTTAAAATGACTATAAACATACAAGTGAGAAAAGTAAATAAATATATTTTCATAGATTTGTATTCACTTTTGGGTTACAGTTAACCTCAAAATTTCACTCCTTATAGGGAATTACTCTCATTTATAATTGCACCAAAACCCATAAGATATATAGGAATAAACCCGACAAAAGGGGTAAAAAGATCTGTAGTCTGAAAATTATAGAACATTTACAAAAGAAATTGAAGAAGACACAAAGAAATAGAAAAATATTCCATGCTCATGGATTGGAAGAACAAATATTGTTAAAATGTTTATACTACCCAAAGCAATGTACACATTCAATGCAATACCTATCAAAATGCCACCAGCATTCTTCACAGAGCTAGAGCAAACAGTCCTAAAATTTGTATGGTACCACAAAAGACCCCGAATAGCCAAAGTGATATTGAAAAAGCAAAGCAAAGCAGGAGGCATCACAAGCTGTATTGTGAAGCTGTAATCATTAAGACAGTATGGTACTAGCACAAAAACAGACACATAGATGAATGGAACAGAATAGAGAACCAAGAATTGGACCCACAACTATATGGTCAACTAATCTTCAACAAAGCAGGAACAGCATCCAATGAAAAAAGGACAGTTTCTTCATCAAATGGTCTTGGGAAAGCTGGACAGCAACATGCAGAAGAATGAAACTGGTCCAGTTTATTATACCATACACAAAAATAAATTCAAAATGGACCTAAATGTGAGATAGGAAACCATCAAAATCCTAGAGGAGTACACAGGCAGTAACCTCCTTGACCTCATTCCCAGCAGCTTCTTACTAGACACACCGCCAGAGGCAAGGGAAACAAAAGCAAGCATGAACTATTGGGACCTCATCAAGATAAAAAGCTTCTGCACAGCAAAGGAAACAACCAACAAAACTAAAAGGCAACCACAGGAATGGGAGAAGATATTTCCAAATGACATATTGGATAAAGGGCTAGTATCCAAAATCTATAAAGAACTTATCAAACTCAATACCCCAAAAATAAATAATCCAGTTAAAGGGTGCCTGAGTGGCTCAGTTGAGTGTCTGACTGCTGATTTCTGCTCAGGTCATGATCCCAGGGTCATGGGATAGCCCCACCTTGGGCTCTGCACTGAGCACAGAGCCTGCTTAAGATTCTCTCTCCCTCTGCCTCTCTTCCCCACCCTGCTCCTGCACACTCTCTCTCTCTAAAATTAAAAAAATAAAATAAAATAAAAATCCAGTTAAAAAGTGGGCAGAAGACATGAACAGACATTTCTCCAAAGAAGACATACAAATAGCTGACACATGAAAAAATGCTCTATATCACTCATCATCTGGGGAATACAAATCAAAACCGTAATTAGATACTACCTCACACCTGTCATAATGACTAAAATTAACAAGTCAGGAAACAACAGATGTTGGTGAGGATGCAGAGACAGAGGAACCCTCCTACACCGTGGGTGGGAATGCAAACTGAAGCAGCCACTCTGGAAAACAGTAAGGGGCTTCCTCAAAAAGTTAAAAATAGAACTACCCTACGATCCACCAATTGCACTACCAGGTATTTATCCAAAGGATACAAAAATATTGATGCGAAGGGGCATATGCACCCCAGTGTTTATAACACTGCTATCAAGAATAGCCAAATTATGGAAAGAGCCCAAATGTCCATTGGCTGATGAATAGATAAAGAAGATGTGATATGGCACATCTTCTTTATCCATATATGTATATGGATATATACATATTATATATAATGTATATGGATATATACATATCCATACATATCCATACACATTATATATATATATTATATAATGGGATATTACTCAGTCATCAAAAAGAATGAAATCTTGCCATTTGCAACAATGTGAATGGATGGAACTAGAGTATTATGCTAAGTGAAATAAGTCAGAGAAAGACAAATATCATATGATTTCACTCAATGTGGAATTTAAGAAACAAAACAGATGAACATAGGGGAAGGGAAGGAAAAATAAAATAAGATAAAATAGAGAGAGAGGCAAACTGTAAGAGACTCTTAGCTATAGAGAACAAACTGAAGGTTGCTGGAGGGGAGGTGAGTGGGGAAGATTGGCTAAACGGGTGATGGGCTTTAAGGAAGGCACTTGGGATGAGCACTGGGTGTTGTACGTAAGTGATGAATCACTAAATTCTACTCCTGAAACCAATACTACACTATATGTTAATTAACTTGAATTTAAATAAAAATGTGGGGAAGAAATTTACTCCTTATAATGTGGTCCTACTACAGATGGTAAGGACAATCAAAAAAGTTGCAGAACACCTGAACCCACATTTTGTTCAATGAGAAGTGTCCAATGATCATGTGCTTGGATATAGCTGAAATATTAAATGCTATAAATGCTGCTAAGCACTTTTAATTTCTGTGCTTATCTCCTGTGGACTAGATATAAGCAAACTGGCAGTGGTCCAAGGAACACTCTTTGAGTCCTGCTGCTCTGGGGAAACTTCACTGAAGACAAGGAGAAGAAGGATTGGGAGTTAATAAAGGAACAGAAGGGAGCAGGAGAAAAAGGAGACCATGGATTTGTGGAAGACTAGGGAAGTTTTAAGAAAGAGGAAGAGGTTAATTGTGTTAACTGCAAGATAGTCAATTAGAATGAAGACCAGAAAGAAGCCATTGAATTGACAAGTAGGACACGTGTAACCTTTGAAAGAGTGATTTCAGTGGAGTGCTGGTGGTGAAGGAAGATCAAGAAAAGCTTCTTTGAAGAATCTGCAGAATTTCTGATATTTCTTTGGTTGTGCAACAGAAAGCTGTGGGGGATATAAAACTTTTGATCAATCCAATTGCTCCTAAATTGTGTGTAAGGATATTTTATTTTATTATTTTATTTATTTAATTTAATTTAATTTAAGTTTACTTACTTTGAGAGAGAGAAAGTGGGAGTAGGGGAGGGGCAGAGAGAGAGAGAGAGGAAAGAGAGAGAGAATCCCAAGAAGGTTTCACCCTATCAGTGCAGGACCTGACACAGGACTCAAACCCAAGAACCACGAGATCATGACCTGAGCTGAAGTCGGATGCTTAACTGACTGAGCCCCCAGGTGCCTGGTGTGTAAGGATTTTAAATGTAGTGGGGAACATAGTTAAATTAATCCATGATAAAGATACACATCGTTTTGCAAATTGAAAAATCTTTGATGTATCACAATTGTGGTAAATCCAGAGGTTGATAAAGTGGGTTTAAATAAACCAAGTCATATCTACATGTAGAGAGTTTACTTCAGTTCCCAGAACTTTCCCTCTGCTCTCTTGGCCCCTCTACTTTTAGCAAATAAGCACTTACTGTGTGCCTAACACTGTGTTGGCTACTATAAAGCTACAATGATGCCTAAGATTTGGTCTCTGCCTGGAAGGGGCTCAGAGGGCAAATGTTATCAGTCACAATGCTTTCTGGTAGAAACAACTGAAAACCCCAGCTCAGTTGAGGTCAGCCCCAGGGTTGGTCAAGTCAGACTCAGTTGTCACCGAGGAGGCAGATTTTTTTGATATTATTACTGTTAACATCATTAACATTTCTGCCTTATCCTCAGGTCAGCTTGCCTGAAGTCACAATGGCTGCAGCAACTGTTTAAGTGTCACATTCTCATGGAAATAGTTAAGGGCAGAAGAGCTGTGTCATCTCTGTATCTCATTTTATCAGGCTGCCAGCAGACAACCTTTGATCCTGCAAAGACCAAAACTGCATCCTGAGCAGTTAGTTAGCCTACACTAACCCAGGCAGGTGAGTAAAATAACCACTTGGATGGTACTCATTCTCTGTAGCTGAGGCTGGGTATGAGCCCTACTTCTGACAAGCTTTTGGCCCCAGAGAGATTTTTCCTGAACTTGGGCCAGACTGGCTGTTGAGTAGGCAAATGACTGCCAACCCTTTTCACATCCTGACATATATCATGGTATATACAGAAGATGCAAATTGTGCAAATCGCTAAAATAAACCCAAGAGGCTTGCAGCCATGACTTGCTTGAAGGCTCCCCCTGCCTCAGCTCTGTTCAGCTGTTCCAAGGATGAGGGGATTCACATCAGAACACGGCTATATTGTATTCACAGTGCCTCAGTTGGGAAGTTCTGATTGGGCAATCCACTGGGTCTGCCAAAGACAGAAAACCGTGTATTCATATTAGACGGTCTATTATTACAGTAAATATTAAGACACAGAAGACACACAGCTTTTAAACCAGTTTGATGGTGTAAGCTCTTTTAGCAAGCTCTTCTCTGTCTTTGTGCCTTTGCACATGCTCCTCTCTTCTGGGCGCATTCCTTGTCAACACAACGTAATGGTTAAGCAGAATCAAATCCTCGGCAACCCATCAGCTCTGTAATGCTGGGCAAATTAATTAACTCCTCTGAGCGTGTTTCCCCATCTGGAAACAGAAATGACACTACTACTCATTTCAAAGGGTTGTTTCTGAGGATTAAGATAACTAGTTAAAATGGCCAGCACAACCCCTGGTACATAGTAAGCCCTCCTTACATGTTAGGTCTGCCTGGCAAACTTCCATTCAGCTGCCACCGCTTCTCTGAAGATGTCCCATAGACATTTCGATGGTGCCTCGTTTTTTACACCGCTATCAAAACATTTATCACACTACAATCTGTTCTTTACGCACTCCTCCTCTCTCCTTCCCTAAACAGCGATCCTAAAAGGCCAGTAATTGTTTTACACTTTCCATCTCCCAGTGATCCTCAGAGTTCCGTTTGCATCAAGCATTCCACAAAGGTTTGTTTTTGTTTTGGCCGATTCTGAGTAACGGATTGGGCGGGAGGAGCGTGGTACAGAGGGACGGCACCGCCCACGGAGGGAGAGGGGCGTGCCCGCCCTGGGTGCACACGCTTGATATTCCCGGCGGGGCCTGAACTGCGTGCAGCCCCAGATCAACCCACAGATAAAAACGGGGCTCAATCTCACGCCCCAGACTGTGCAGTGCCCCGTTACCGGCACCCAGGCCTGGAGGGGAGAATTTCGAGACACGTCCGGGCGGCGGCGGCTGCCTCAGAGAGAGTGCCTCGGCCCAGGCCGGGGGGGCCCACGCCCAGGCCGCCCGACCTCACGCCCCCGCCCAGCACACCGCTGGGCGCCCCGGTTCCCTCCCGACGCCGGCGGGCCCGGGAGCCTCGCGGACGTGACGCCGCGGGCGGAAGTGACGTTTTCCCGCGGTTGGACGCGGCGCTCGGTTGCCGGGCGGGGGAGGGCTTGTCCGGTTTCTCTCAGGGGACGTTCAAATTATTTTTGTAACGGGAGTCGGGAGAGGACGGGGCGTGCCCCGAAGTGCGCGCGTCCTCCTTCCCCGGCTCTTCGCCACCACTCACTGGCTCCTGCCCTGGGGGGGAGTCATGCCGCCCAAAACCCCCCGGAGAGCAGCAGCCGCAGCCGCCGCCGCCGCCGCCGCCGAACCCCCGGCGCCGCCGCCGCCCCCTCCTGAAGAGGACCCCGAGCAGGACAGCGGCCCCGAGGACTTGCCTCTGCCCAGGTGAGCGAGCGGAGCCGCGGCGGCCGTCTCGAGAGAAGGGCGCCTCGAGAGTGCGTCGGGGCGGGCACCCCAGCGTCTAGGCGGGGGCGCGTCTCCGCCGGCTGCCGCGTCCCGGCGGGAGGAGGGTTCTCCCTTGTCCCCCAGCACCGCGGAGCGCCTGGACGGGGGTGACAGGGGTCTGGGTTCGCGAGCGAGGGGAGGGAATCCGGGAAGGGTCTCGGCTCCAGCTTGACAGGTGTCGGGCGGGTGGGGCTCGGGTCCCTGAGCAAAGTGACAGGTGCCGCCTTTCCTCCTCCAGGCGGAAAGGCTCGCCGGCGGAGGGTGTTTTTGAGGCGCCATCGAACGCAAAAAAGAAAAATGACTGGCTGGTGTCTGGTGGAGAGTTTGTCTCCTGTTGAGATTTGTAACATTTCGGTGGTCGTGTTTGACTTTCTGTCTTGGTCTCCTGAGATGCAGCAGCTGAAAGTGTTTTCCTCTGGGCGTGCACTGCATCCGAAGCCCAGTCCTGGAAATGCCAACCAGGAAAGCTAGGGGACGTGAAGTGCAGGGTTCTGCGTGTCAGTTGCCCGCAGTGTACTCGGCTGAGGTGCTTTGTGGCGTTTCCTTGTAACAGTGCTTTGAGGTCTTGGGGATTCAGAGCCATCAGTAGCGACTGGAGGGTCATAACACTTGAGAGGAACTGGCGTATGGGCAAAAGTTTTGTGAGACGTTTAGGCTAAGTGCTTGAAAGTTTCTGAACTTTTATTCCTGTCGCATAAAACTCTTCTATGTTAAGCTTCAGCATTTTTCATTCTTTCTTACATTTTGCCTTTGAGCCAGACAACAAACATCCTTGTGTTTCTCTCTCTCTCTCTCTCTTTCTTTTTTGTTTGGGTACAAAATTAGTGATGTTCACGCGCTCACATTAAACTTTTTTCTTCCCCAAGTGGGATCTAAATTTAGGCGAGTAGAACATGACAGGGAGATATTTATTGTACTGCGACATCCTATTTTTCTTGATTGTGATACTTTATGGTTAAAAAGCTAAGATTGAAAGAGTATGATTGCCATTATTATTGTCAGTACTGGTCCTACTTTGAGACTACATGTAGATTGCTGGGAAATGGAACTCCTTTCTTTCCCTCACCACTTCCTCTCCATTTTTGTCCTTTACCAAGTCCTTTTCTTTCAACTTTCCAGATACAGAGTTCAAGCATATTGCAAAAGATAGGAATGGGCTTTTGGGATGGTTTGTGAAAGGCTATTGAAAATACATCTGTTTAAGTGGATTGTCTTATGGGTCAGTTAAAAATCATACTATTTAAAAAAAAATCTGAAACGTTCTGGGAGAAGACAGAAGTTTAATTTCTGATTAAGCTCTGATGTATCCAATACTTGAAAGTTGGCATTTGGAAAAAGCAGTAAATATACCTTAAAGAATCCCCTGTTACCCATAGAGCTTTGGAAGCATTCTCAATTATTGTAGGGTAGCCAGAAATACTGAAATTATGGCCATCACTTGGGAAAAGAAGGCCTTTCTTCCCTGACCCAACATTGTTATTCATCTTTAAATGGTGGATCTACCAAAAATTCTCCTGTTAAGTCCAAACCATGCAAAATACACTGTACTCTTGATTATCCTTACCCACAAAAGTTTTCATTAGTATGGGCAGTTCAGCTCTGCAGATTAGCTGCTTAGCAAGAGTAAAACTACTGGCTGGCAGTCTGAAGCCTAGCAATTTGCTTAGGGGTGGATTCAGGGCCCACTCCACCTGCACTTTGCAGTGAGGTTTTTGCTACCTTGACAGTTGAGATCTTTTTTTCTGTTGCATTTTATCTGGCTTAAGTGGTGCAGTTAGAAGGGAAACCTTCACTAGTAATAGCATTTCACCCCCAGTGGTGGTGTAACCAAAAGTTAATTATGTTTTGAAGGAGGGTTGGCAGTCTAAAATAGCGGTCAAGGGCATGGGTTATGGAATTAAACTGTTGGGTTTCCCACTTACTGGCCATTGCCTAGTTGAGTACTTTAACTTCTCTGATTTGGTACTTATCTGTAAAAGAAGAATAATAAGAGTGCTTATCTAATAGGCTGATGTGCATTTAAGGTACTTTGTACAGGGTTAGTGTAAATACTCAAAAATTAGTAGCTATTCCTCACACTAATTATTATTAGGTGTGAGACATTAAATGAATGAACAGGAACTAGCCAACAAGAAATTATTGACTACCTATAATGGGTAAGGAAGATTGAGGAGAAAAGGATAAAATAAGCATAGCAATACTTTATGTTAATCGTTACATAAGAAATGCTAGTAGGTAGAGAGATTATATGAGATATTGGTTACGTGTAGACTGCATTTTAGCAAAGTCGCTGATACTAAATTGATTCTGAAATATTATATATGGGCTTTACTCTTTTTGCTGTTACTGTCATCCCAGTTTTCATGACAGCTTTAGCTATCATGCTTACTTCCTTTTACAAAGCTATTTTTTTGTGCTGAAGTGTATGTGATTCACCAGGCCAGCAAACCTTTTTCATTGTGTGGTATTTTTGCTGGAAAGACTATGAAAAAAGATAAATATGTTTAAAATTCTACCTGTAGTTTTCTTCAAAATAAATAAGATTTTAAACTAGTTAGTGATGCTTTTTTTCAGAACAGTGCTGTTATCTGCAAACCATTGAAACAAATATTTAATTAGTTTGATTTGTAAGTATATGCCTATTATATATCTATTTTTATCTGGCAGGCTTGTATTTGAAGAAACTGAAGAACCTGATTTTGTTGCATTATGTCAGAAATTAAAGATACCAGATCATGTCAGAGAAAGAGCTTGGTTTACTTGGGAAAAAGTTTCATCTGTGGATGGAGTGTTGGTAAGGATTTCCTTAACATTTTTTGAAAAAAATTTTCTCGTTTAAAAAATTATTTTGGAAAATAGAAAAATATAAAGAAAAGAAAAGCTAGTAATAATTCTGTTATCCAGTAATAATTATGTTATTCTGATTAGCATTAAAAAATTTTTTTAGCATTAAAAGTTTTTTTTTTAAATCTCCCCATATAAACCCCTCCAAAGTATTTTAAAGCAAATCTTAGATGATATATTTTATTCATATACTTTACTCTGGTACAAAGAGTTATTGAAAAGCAAAGCCATACCTTATAAAATAATCTTTAATATTTTATAAATTTAAATAAATTAAATTTAAATAAATTTAAATAAATTTAATCAAAATTTAAATTTAAATTTAAATAAGTATTTAAATTTCCTGATTGTTTCAGAATTAGTTTTGTTAGAATTTAGAATCTTTGATAGCATTTGATATATTTCTTCCATTTTTTTTCTTTTCAGAGGTGTGTGTGTGTGTGTATGTGTGATACTACTAACACCAGCAAATAATTCCTAGTGCTTTATATGTACTGGAGGAATATTATAAGCATTTTGCAAACAACCCATTCAGCAATCCATTGAGATATGAAATAAAAAAATCTTTGTTTTACATGTAAAATTTTTAGAAGGTGATACTGAAGTAGAGTGAGGTTAAGTAACTTGACCAAGGTCTCTGGCTAATAACATTTAGAACACAGATTTGGGATCATACGTGTAGTTATACATAGTTACATATAATGGTTTTGTATCTTGTTATACAATTTTTTTCTCAACATGAGCATTTTATTGTTAAATATTTTATGATATTTAATAATATAGTTTCCGATGGTACTATAATATTTAATACATTAGATATATTTTGATTTTTTAACTCTTACTGTTATTGGACATTTTTCCCCCCAACTTTTTGGCGCATAAAATGATGTGATAAGCATCCTTATTCAGAAGAATAATGCCTGGCACAAAGTAAGCCCTTGATAATTTAATGAGTGAAACTCTGATTGTTAGAATACATTTTGAATTACTGTGTCAAAAGCTATGAATATTTATAAAACTTTTGATAGTTAAATTACACTCTAGACAGATACTTTTAATGAATTTACTTTTTAACAGCATCATATTAGTGTACATATCTGTCTGGTTTTACTGATCAGATTAACACAACAAAATATGTTTTTGTGTATCATAAAAATATTTAAGACCATTACAAAATCTGGTATCTTAGTCCATTTGGGCTACTGTAACAAGATACCACAGACTGGGTGGCTCATAAACAACAGAAATTTATTTCTCACAGTTCTGGAGGCTGGGAAGTTCAAGATCATAGTGCTGGCTGATTCTCTGTGTGAGGGCCTATTTCCTGTTTCATAGACAGTGCCATGTCACTGGCCTCACATGGTGGAAGGGGTGGCAGCTTTCTTGAGCCTCTTTTTAAGGATACTGGTCCCATTCATTAGGACAGAGCCCTTGTGACATGATCACTTCCTAAAGGCCACAACTCCTAATACCATCACATTGGGCATTAGGTTTTAAGGATATGAATTGTGGGGGATTGTGCACAAGCATTCAGTGCAATAGCATCTGGTAATAAAAAAGAGAAAATGAATCCAATTTCAAAGACCTGAATATAATCTGGAACTCCTTACTAAAAAATGAGGAATATTGAAGTATCTTGGATGAATGACTTTGGTATTATCGTCCCAAAGGATCTAATGTATATTTTCACTGTATATATTATCGTCCCAAAGGATCTTGGGTACTTCATGTAACAAAGTTTTTTTTGTGCATGTGCAGTTAAAGATAGTCATAGCTCTGTCACCTCTCACTCATAAATGCTAGGCTTTTAGTTTTCAGAAAGTTGGAAAGGAGTAGTAGATTATAGAGAGAATTGGTGAATATATTTTCCAGTTTATGAGTGGGTTATGTTCCCAGTCTTTGTAAGTACAATATAGTAGTTAGGTTTCCAGGCTAGTTCACGCAAAACTTTTTTTGTACTGAACTATAACAGTAATAGTTTTCATCATTGAGGCCCTTTTAGGCTTCAGACTTGACTACAAGTACAAATAAATATTACTACTTTCTTACCCTATGTTTTTTCTCCTAATGGAGCTGATGAGGGGACTAGGGGATGTGAAATTATTCTTGGTGGTATGCTGGAGGAAGACAAGGAATTTCATGTTATCTTTGGGATATTGGGTACTTTTTTTTTTTTTTTTGCAGGGTGTATGACAGAGGCGGGTATGGTATTATCCTGTTATAAATACCAGACATTTATGTAGAAATATTATTTTAAAAGATATTTTACTTTTTGAGGGTTGGCCTGAGAATTCAACCTCTGTTTATACAATATCTAAGGGAGAATGTAACAGTGTGTGCAGACAAGTGAATGTAATGACAAAATTAACCAGTTTCTGATGCAGCTGTTCTGTTCTAGCTATTCTAGATAGCAGTTGGTTATCTTCTTTGAAACAAGAGAAGGAATTTAGTAACTCAGGGAACTCTGGAAAACTGAAAGTAGGTGATATTTATTGGAATAAAGGATGGGTTAAGAGCAAGGATTTGTCATCAGACTAGACTGACTCAAGTCTCAGTTCTACCTTTTACTACCTCCATGATCTTGAACAAGTTACCTAAAATCTCCAAGTCTCAGTTTTGTTATTTGTATAAAGGATTAACAATAATTTCTGGATCTTGGAGTTAAAATGTGGGTTAAATAACTTTATGCATACAAAACACTTGTTAGTGTCAATGAAGGCCTATATTAAATCATGCAGCCAGAATAATTTGACTTAAGGATTACCCTAGAAAATTTTATATTAATATAATTTTTAAGAGAACTTAAGAATCAGTTAAAATACTTTAATTTTTTAAAGTTTTTATATAAATTCCAGTTCGTTAACATGATTAGTGTAATATTAGTTTCAGGTGTGCAATATAATGCTTCATCACTTACATACAGCGTGTGGTGCTCATCACAAGTGCACTCCTCAATCCCCATTACCTATTTAACCTATCCTCCCACTCACCCAGACCAATTCTGTTTCTTGGTTTGCCTCTCTCTCTTTTTCCCTTTGCTTATTTTTAAGTTCCACATATGAGTGAAGTCATATTGTATTTTTCTTTCTATGACTTCACTTAGCATAACACTCTCTAGCTCCATCCATGTAATTGTAATTTTTATGTCTGAGTAATATACTATTGTGTATATATACCACATATTTATCCATTCATCAGTCGATGGACGCTTGGGCTGTTTCCATAATTTGGCTATTGTAAATGCTGCTGTAAACATTGGGGTATACCTTTGAATTGGTATTTTTGTATTCTTTGAGTAAATACCTAGTAGTGCAGTTTCTGGATTATAGATAGTTTTATTTTGAACTTTTTGAGGAACCTCCATACTGTTTTCCTGAGTGGCTGTACCAGTTTGCATTCCCACTAACAGTGCATGAGGGTACTCCTTTCTCCACATCCTTCCAACACCTGCTGTTTCTTGTGTTGTTGATTTTAGCCCTTCTGATAGGCATGGGGTGGTATCTAATTGTAGTTTTGATTTGTGTTTCCCTGATGATGAATGATGTTGAGCATCTTTTCATGTGTCTGTTGGCCATCTGTATGTCTTCCTTAGAAAAATGTCTATTATGTCTTGTGCCCATTTTTATTTTTATTTTATTTTATTTTATTTTATTTTATTTTATTTATTTTTTTTTGTGTGTGTGTGCCCATTTTTAAATTGGATTATTTGTTTTTTGGGTGTTGAGTTTTATTTGTTCTTCATATATTTTGGATACTAACCCTTTATCAGATATGTCATTTGGAAATATATTCTCCCATTCCATAGATTGCCTTTTAGTTTTGTTGATTGTTCACTTTGCAGGAGCTTTTTATTTTGATCAAGTCCCAGTAGTTTATTTTTGCTTTGGTTCCCTTGCCTCAGGAGACCTGTCTAGAAAGAAGTTCCTATAGCCAGTGTCAAAGAGATTACTGCCTGTGTTCTCTAGGATTTAGATGGTTTTCTGTCTCACATTTTGTCTTTCATTCATTTTGAATTTATTTTTGTGTTTGGTGTAAGAAAGTGGCCCAGTTTCATTCTTTTGCATGTTGCTCTCCAGTTTTCCCAGCGCTCTCTTCACCTCTTCCATTTGGTGAAGAGACTGTCTTTTTTCTATTGGATATTATTTCCTGCTTTGTTGAAGATTAATTGAGTATATAGTTGTGGGTTCATTTATGCATTTTCTGTTCCATTGATCTATGTGTCTGTTTTTGTGCCAGTATTATACTGTTTTGATCACTACAGCTTTGTAATATAACTTGAATTCTGGAATTGTGATACCTCCAGCTTTGCTTTTCAAGAAAGGATAAGAACCATATGATCATTTCACTATTTGTAGATGACATTGTACTCTATATAGAAAACTCGAAAGACCAGCAAAAAACTGCTAGAACTGATACACGAATTCAGTAAAGTCACAGGATACAAAATCAATGTGCAGAAATATGTTCCATTTCTGAACACCAATAATGAAACAGAAAGAGAAAATAAAATTAAGGAATAGATCTCATTTACAATTGCACCCAAAACAGTAAGATACTTCCCGAGAGGTGAAAGACCTTTATTATGAAAACTAGAGAACACTGAGGAAAGAAATTGAAAGGACACCAAGAAGTGGAAAGACGTTACATTCTTATGGATTAGAAGAAAAAAATTATTAAAATGTCTATACTACCCAAAGCAATCTACACATTTAATGCAATTCCTATTAAAATACCAACAGCATTTTTCACAGAGCTTAGAACAAACAGTCCTTAAATTTTTATGGAACCATGAAAGACCTCAAAATAGCCAAAGAAACATTGAAAATAGTTGAATTTATAAATATATGTGTAATGATTTTGATGTAATTTTGGTAAAACTTAAGGAAAGTTTGTGGTATTTTGTCTAGAAAAGTGTTTTTTCCTTTTTGCATAAACGTTTAATGGATGTAATATTAGTGATTGTTGTCATTACATTAGATTGTATTCATACTGCATATAACATATAAATAAGGGACTTTTCATTAAGAAATTGGCCAGGAGTGTTGTTCATGTTGGGATTTACAGTGAATCAGTTAGAATTTTGATTTTTCTTCTGCATCTTAAATCATTGCATGGTAGAGTGGAGAAGACCTTGGACCTTGAAGCAGGAAAGTTTTGATTGTAGTAGTTGTAATGTAGCTGTAGGATTTTAGATAAATTGGTTGATTCTCCAAGTCTCAGTTTGTTCATCTATAGAGCAGAAATGATGCCTGAATGCTGTCCTCGTAGGGTTTCGTGTGTCTGTGTCCATTCAAGAGCTATGAAATATATTGCCCTTGATAGAGGCATTGTTTTTGTGATATGGGTCATTATATTTAGAAAGATAATTAAAATGAATAGTTTGGAATTGGAGTAACAGTAGCCATTCCATGTAAGTTATACTGCAGACATATGAAGAGTCATATACTACAGACATACGAAGAGGTTTTTTTAATAAACTTAAAAAACAGAATATTTAAAAATTAAGTGTAATAGAAGGCATATACCTGTTATTTTCTAGTTATTAGTACTATATTTACCCTTTCTTTTTGAATATGGTGCTCATATTCTGATTACGTGTGAGTATTGCTGAGAAAAAAAATCATTTAAGAACATATATGTGAATGTTATATTTTGTCTTACAGATAGAGGCTATTTGCAACTTCTTTTATTTCTGATTCTGCTTCTAAGGTTAATTTTTTACATCTTACTATGGAGAATTTTAGAGATTTATAAAAATAGGTTAATAGTGTGAACTCTCATATACCTCTTAACCAATTATAAATCATGGCCAAACTATATTTCTCTCTGATTCCAGATTATTTTAAAGTAAATTCAGGTTATGTTGTTTCACCAATAAATATCTCACTATGCATGATCTTTTATTCTTTTTTTTTAAAGTTTATTTATTTATTATGAGAGAGAGAGAGAGAGAGAGAGAGAGAGAATATCCCAAGTAGGCTCTGTACTATCAGCACAAAGCCCTGTGTGGGGCTAGAACTCATGAACTGCAAGATCAAGAGTGGGATGTTTAACTGACTGAGCCATCCAGGCACCCCTTCAGTATGCATTGTCTTTTTAAAAAGTGACTTCTGTTCATCACATCTAACAAAATTGATGCAAATTTTCTATTATCGGATATCCAGTGTTCAAAATTTCTCGATTATTTATAATTTATTTTTCATGTGCTCTAATCAGGATCAAAATAAAGTTCATATATTGTGATTGATTGACTTCTGTCTTAAATCTCTTAATCTGTAGGTTTTACCTACCCCCTTTCTTCTCTTACAATTTAGTTGAAGAAACTGGATTGTTTATCCTGTAGAATTTCCTACAGTGTGTATTTTGCAGATTGCATCTCCTCCATTGTTTAACATAATTGTCTAATTCTCTGTATTTCCTGGAAATAGAGCAGGCCTAGAGGCCTGATCAGATCCTGGTTTGATATTTTCTGGAAGAAATACTTCAGAGATATTTTTGTGGATCCCAATTGGCAGGCACATATCTTGTTAATCTTTCTCTCTCTTTTTTTTTTTTTTGATGTAAGCAATTATTGATCACCATTAACTGGATCTATAGGAGTTGCTAAAACTTTATCATTCCTCTCTCAACTATTAGTTGTAATTCTGTAAAGAGAAACTTTCCTCTATTAACTGTTCTTATTCTAAAGTGTAGTTTATTCAGGAAAGGAAGGCTAGATGAGAGATTTATGGTTTGCTTTTACTTACTACTTTTTAAACTAAAAATTTGTAAGATCTTCCAAAGATGGCCCGTGATTATAATCATCTTTTTAAGTATTATGTTGACTGTACCAGTAGACCAGTTGGAGTACATACATAGGTGTTTAATAAGATCTTTACTCAATAATTGACATATTTTATAATTCGATAATGTTATATAAATGGGATCATACATTATTTAACCTTTGGGATTGGCTTTTTCAGCATAATTCCCTGGAGAATAATTGAAGTTATATATCAATATATTAGTTTGATAGGGCTGCTATAACAAAATACTACAGACTGGGTGACTGACAGAAATTTTGTCATGTTTCTGGAACCTGGAAGTCCAAGTTAAGGTGTCTGCAGATTTAGTTTCTTCTGGGACCTCTCTATTTGGCTTGCGGATGGCTGCCTTCTCCTTGTGCTCTAAAATGGTTTTCCTGTGCACACACTCCCTTGTGTGTTTGTGTGTCCAAATTTCCTGTTCTTATAAGGACACTATAATCAGGTTGGATTAGGGCTCACCAAATGTCCTCATTTTAATTTACTGTACCCCTTTTGAAGCCCTGACTTAAAAAAACAGTCACATTCTTGGGTACTTAGGTTAGTACTTCAACATACGAGTTTTGCAGGGGTGGGGAGCACAAGTCAGCCCATTGCAATTTATTATTGTTGTTTAGTAGTATTCCATGGTATGGCTGGACCACAGTTTGTGTAACCATTCACTCATTGAAAGATACCTGCTCTCTTCATAGGTTTTAACTGTTGTGAATACAGCTGCTTTGAACATTTGTGTATAGGTTTTTGTATAGATACCAGTTTTCATTTTCCTGGGAGATAAATAACCAAGAGTTCAATTGCTGGCCGTATGGTATGGTCATGTAGGTCATATGGTGTGGTCATATATGCTTAATTGTGTAAGAGCTGCCAAACTTTGTTTCAGAGTGGCTGTACCATTTTGTATTACTATCATCAATATATGCGTGTTCCAGTTTCCCAGCATCTTTGCCAACATTTGGTGGTTTTACTTTTTTTTTTTTAATATTAGCCATTTTTCTCAGTATGTAGTGATATCTCATTGTGGTTCTAATTTACATTTTTCTTATGGCTAATGGTATGGAATATTTTTTTAACAGACTGTTTAGAATAGTTTTAGGTTCACAACAAAATTGAGCCAAAGGTACAGAGATTTCCCATATTCCCCCTGCCCCCATAAATGCTTAACCTTTTCCACTGTCACCATTCCCACAAGAGTGCTACATTTGTTACGGTTAGTGAACTAATACTGACACATCATTATCACCCAAAGTCCATAGCTGCTGAAAGTCTTCTAAATGTGCTTATTTGCCATTTGTTTATCATCAGTGAAATGTCTCTACGTTTTTTGCCCATTTTGAGTTTCCATAGGTTTTTTATATTCACAGCTATGTCATGGGTGAATAATGACAGCTTTATTTCTTCCTTTCTAATCTTTTTGCTTTTTTTTTCTTGTCTGTTGCACTGGCTAAGATTTCAATACAGTGTTGAATAGAAGTGCTAAGAGTTCCTGCTCTTAGAAAGAAATCATTCTGTCTTTTAGCATTAAGTATAATGTCAGGAGTAGGTTTTTCTTAGGTGTTGTTTATCACATTAAGGAATTGTCTTTCTATTCCTAGTTTGCAGAGATTTTTTTATATCAGAAATAAATGTTGGAGTTTCTGAAATGTGTTTTCTGCATCTATCGTGATGATCATATTTTTCCTTTATTAGACTATTGATATGATGAGTGATATTGCCTGTTAAAACAACTTTCCCTTCTTGGATAAATTCCACTTGATCATAATATAGTATCCCTTTCATATATTGTTGGATTTGATTTGCTAAACTTTTAAGAATTTTTGTACTATGTGTTTACAAGGGATATTGGTCTGTAGTTTTCTCTTTATGGTTATGGTTATGGGTTTTTTTTCTAGTTTTTTTTTTTTTCTACAATTTTTGTTGGACGTTTTGACAGAATAATTCTGGCCTTATAGAATGAATTGGGAAATTGTTCTCTTCAATTTTTTCATAGAGTTTGTACAAAATTGATATTATTAAATGTTTGGTAAAACCATAACCATATGGGTCTCAAGGTTTTTTGTTTTTTTTTTCTTTTGTGGGAAGGTTTTTAACTACAAATTCAATTTCTTTAAATAGATATGGGCAATTCAGTTTTATTACTATTTTAGTGAGCTTGGGCAATATATGTTTTTCAAGGAATGTGTCCATCTAAGTTGTTGAACTGGCAGAAAATTGTTTATAATCTTTTATTATTGTATTTAATTATATCTCAGTATTACTTAATAAACTTTACTCTTAATATATTTTATTTTATATACTCTTATATATTTTTTCTTTATGTATATATATATTATACATATTTTATACATATTATATATTATACATATATATATTATACATATTATACATATATATTATACATATATATATTATACATATATATATTTATGTATATATATTATTCTTTATGTATATATATTATATTATATATTATATTGTATATAATATATATAATATACAATATAATATATATATTTTATTTATTTATTTATATATTTATTTTATATACTCTTATATATTTTATATACTCTTAATATATTTTACATGACGTATCATATTATGCATGATATATATATAATATATATATAATATAATATATATATATTTATATATATATATATAAATGCATGATGAAATTATTCTCTTTATCCCTGTTTTTTTGCTCTGAAGTCTTTTTCTGTTAAAAAAATTTTTTTTAATATTTATTTATTGTTGAGAGAGAGAGATACAGAGTGTGAACGGGGGAGGGACAGAGAGAGGAAGACACAATCTGAAGCCAGCTCCAGGCTCTGAGCTTTCAGCACAGAGCCTGATATGGGGCTTGAACTCATGAACTGAGACATCATGACCTAAGCCCACCAAAGTTGGATGCTTAGCCAACTGAGCCACCCAGGCGCCCTGAAATCTTTTTCTAATATTAATATAAACACTTAAGCTCTCTTTTGACAAGTATTTAGCATTGTATACTTTTTTAAAAAAAAACTCTTAACCTCTTTGTATCTTTATTCAGTTGACCCTTGCACAACATGGGTTTGAAGTAAGTGGGTCCACCATACCTAGATTTATTTTCAGTAAATATGCTACAGTACTATACGTGTATTTTCTCTTCCTTATGATTTTCTTAGTAACATTTTCTTTAGTATATAATACATGTAACAAATGAATTATGTGTTAGTCGACTGTATATATTATCAGTAAGGCTTCTGGTCAACAGTAGGCTATTAGTAGTTAAGTTTTGGGGAAATGAAAATTATAGTTGGATGTTCAACTGCACAGGGGTCAGCAGCCTTAACTCCCATGTTGTTCAAGGGTCAACTGTATTTAATGTGGGTGGGTTTCTTGTAGGCTGCATATAGTTGAGTCGGTCTTTGCCTCTTAATTGAGGTTTTTAAATTGACATTTAAAGTGGTTTTTGAAATGGTTGGGTTTAAATCTGCCACCTTGCTATTTGTTTCTACTTGTCTTATTTTTTCTTTGTCTCTTTCCCCTCTTTTTATGACTTTGTTTGGATTGGCCATTTTTTATGATTCCTTTTTTGTCATTTGTTGGCTTGTTAGCTATAACTTTTTTGTGTTATTCATTTCAGGGTTTATAGTATATATTTGAAACTTTTCATAGTCTATTTTCTTTTTTTTTCCTCAAGAGAAAGAAAACAGTTTTATTTTTGAACAGGCATTAAACCAAAATGTGATGCCTATCACAAGTAATCTGCTGAGAGACTTCAAAACAGAAGGAATCTCACCCTTTTATAGACAGGCAGTGACAGCCCATTACATATATGCTTTTGAGATAAACAAGAAGTAGTCCTCACGTAAGAGGACTCGACAGTACCATTTGTCACATGCAGTTCACTTTAGATTCACTTGGTAATGAGGGTGACGATCTGTGTTAGTTAATTGGCTTTATCCAAAAGAAAAAGAAATTCCTCACATTTTATGACAAGAGGTAATTTTGCCACCTACAGCACGGTACCTGCTAAAGTTAGGATCCTACTGTCCTACAGAGCCTGGGAGATAGTGGTGCTACCTTCCTTGATGGTTGCATTTCAAAGAGATGGATCCTAGGTCCTTGAGAAAGACATCCCTGGGTCAGAAAGCTGGCAAGAATCTTACTTAGCTTTTAAAATACATAACAGAAACAAGGAGTTTACAATTAAAAGTTTTCTTTTTTTTTCTTTTTTACATGTTTATTTTTGAGAGAGAGAGAGAGAGAGAGAGAGAGAAAGAGAGAGTGAGCATGAGCTGGGGAGGGGCAGGGAGAGAGAGGATCCGAAGCAGGCTCTGTGCTGACAGCAGAGAGCCAATGTGGGACTGAAACTCATGAACCATGAGATCTTGATGTAAGCAGAAGTCAGATGTTTAACCAACTGAGCCACCCAGGCGCCCCTATAAGTTTTCTAAAGTATATGCTCTAAGAAGAGAGGGGAAATCACTTCTCTTTTTTTAAATTTGCATTTATCCTTATACCTGTCACCTCCTTTATCTCTTCTTTTTTCTTTTTTTTAAATTTAAATTTTAATTAGTTAACATACAGTATAGTATTGGTTTCAGGAGTAGAATTCAGTGATTCATCACTTACATACAACACCCAGTGTTCATCATAACATGGCCTCCTTAGTAACCATCACCCACCTAGCCCATCTCCCACTCACCTCCCTCTATCAACTCATAATTTGTTCTCTGTCACTAAGAGTCTCTTATGGTTTGTTTCCCTCTCTTCTCTTCCCCTGCTTTCCTATATGTTCATCTGTTTTGTTTCTTAAATTACACATGAGTGAAATCATATAGTATTTGTCTTTCTCTGATTGGTTTATTTTGCTTAGCATAATACTCTCTAGCTCCATCCATGTCATTGCAAATGGCAAGATTTCATTCTTTTTGATGGCTGAGTAATATTCCTCTGTGTGTGTGTGTGTGTGTGTGTGTGTGTGTGTGTGTGTGTACGTACCACATCTTCTTTATCCATTCATCAGTCAGTGGACATTGGGTTCCCTCCATAGTTTGGCTATTGTTGATAATGCTGCTATAAACATTGGGATCCACGTACTCCTTTGAATCTGTATTTTTGTATCCTTTGGATAACTACCTAATAGTGCAATTGCTGGGTTGTAGAGTAGCTCTATTTTTAACTATTTGAGAAACCTTCATACTGTTTTCCAGAGTGGCTGCATCAGTTTGCATTCCCACCAACAGTGCAAGAGGGTTCCCCTTTCTCCACATCCACGCCAATACCTGTTGTTTCTTGTGTTGTTGATTTTAGCCATTCTGACAGGTGTGAGGTGGTATCTAAATGTGGTTTTGAAAAAAAAAAGAGGTTAGAGTGGGAGAGAGCCAAAGCATAAGAGACTGTTAAAAACTGAGAACAAACTGAGGGTTGATGGGGGGTGGGAGGGAGGGCAGGGTGGGAGGGAGGGCAGGGTGGGTGATGGGTATTGAGGAGGGCACCTTTTGGGATGAGCACTGGGTGTTGTATGGAAACCAATTTGACAGTAAATTTCATATATTAAAAAAAAAACAAACAAACAAAATACTTGTACCTTTAAAAAAAAAAAAATAAATGTGGTTTTGATTTGTATTTTCTGATTATGAGTGATGTTGAACATTCTTTCAGGTGTCTTTAAGCCATCTGGATGTCTTCTTTGGAGAGGTGTCTATTTGTGTCTTCTGCCCTTTGTTAACTGGGTTGTTTGTTTTTTGGGTATTGAGTTTGATAAGTCCTTTATAGATTTTAGATACTAACCCTTCATCAGATATGTTGCTTTCAATTATCTCCTCCCATTCCATATGCTGCCTTTTAGTTTTGCTGATTGGTACCTTCACCATGCAGAAGCTTTTTATCTTGATGAAGTCCCAGTAGTTCAGGTTTGCTTTTGTCTCTCTTGCCTTCAGTGATGTGTCTACTAAGAAGTTGCTGCAGCTGAGGTCAAAGAGGTTGCTGCCTGAGTTTTCCTCTAGGATTTTGATGGTTTATTATCTCACATTTAGGTCTTTCATCCCGTTTGAATTTATTTTTGTGTATGGTGTAAGAGAGTGGTCCAGTTTTAATCTTCTACGTGTTGCTGTCCATTTCACTGTTGAAGAGACTTTTTTCCATTGGATATTCTTTCCTGCTTTGTTTAAGATTAGTTGACCATATAGTTGTGGCATAGTCTATTTCCAAATGATTTTTACTATTGAATGTATATTATAAAAACTATGTCACTATATTTTTCATGTCTTCCCTCATGGTCTTTGTCCTATTGTCATACATTTTACTTGTACATGTAAAACCCCATAATACGGTGCTATTATTTTTGCTTTAACCAATTTTTTTAAAGGAAATTTAAATAGTAATTTAAAAAAGAGTCTTTAAAATAGCCATGTAGCTACCGTTTCCAGTGCTTGTCCTTCTTTTATAAAGATCCATATTTCCATCTGGCATCATTTCCTTCTGCTTGAAGGATTTTCCTTAACATTTTCTATAGACATCAGACATGGTGATGATTTCTTTCAGCATTTGTACATCTGAAAAGGTCTGTATTTTGCCTTAGTTTTTAAAAGATACTTCCACTGGTTAAAAAATTGTAGTTTGACTTTTTCCCCTCAGTACTTTAAAGATGCTGTCTTGCTGTGTTCTAGCTTGCATTGTTTCCAAAGAGAAGTCTGCTGTCATCCAAATCTTTGTTTCTCTGTATGTGAAATGTTTTGTGGTTTTTTTTATGTTTATTTGTTTTTGAGAGAGTATTAGAGCGGGAGGAACAGAGACAGAGGTAGACACAGAATTGGAAGCAGGCTCCAGGCTCTGAGCTGTCAGCACAGAGCCTGACATGCTGACGCGGGGCTTGAACTCATGAACTGCGAGATCATGACCTGAGCTGAAGTCAGACGCTCAACTGACCGAGCCACCCAGGAGCCCCTGTTTTTTGTTTTTGTTTTTTTAACTTTGTTTATTTTTGAGGGAGAGAGAGAGCAGGAGCAGGGTGAGGGGCAGAGAGAGAGGGAGAGAGAATCTCAAGCAGGCTCCACACTGTGTATGGAGCCTAAGGCAGTGCTCAAACCCATGAACATGACCTAAGTGAAAATCAAGAGTGGGATGCTTAACTGACTAAGCCACCCAGGTACCTTCTGTATGTGAAATGTTGTATTTTATGATCTTCTCTTTCTCCCTAGAGTGTTTCAGCATTTTGATCATGATATTTAATGGTGTAGTTTTTAAGATTTTCATGTTTGAGGTTCATTTTACTTCTTGAATGTGTAGGTTTATAGTTTTCATCAAATTTGGAAACAGTTTGGCCATTATGTCTTCAAATAAAGCTTTTTATGGTTCTTTTTCTTTCTTTCCTCTCCTTCATGGTCTCTAATTATATATATATATATATATATATATATATATATATATATATATATATATATATATATATATATATATATATATTTATATTTAGCTATGCGACATTTTCCCACAGTTCATTGATCCTCTATTCAGATTTTTGGTCTTCAGTTTACTTTGCTGTGCATTTCATTTTGGATGATTCCTTTTGCTTTATCCTTAAATTTACCTGCCTTTAATCCCATTCAGTGTACTTCTCACCTCACATTTAAGAATTTTCATATTTAGAAGTTCAATTTAGCAGTTTTTAAAAAATATATATTCTGTGTCTGTGCTTATTACATCTTTGGTATAGCTCAAAGGTTGGCAAACTTTTTCTGTAAAGGGTCAGATAATACAAATTTTAGGTGATGCAATCTCTGTCATTGTAGCATGAAAACACTCACAGACAAAGTGAAAATGAATAAGTGTGGCTGTATTCCAATAACTTTATAAAAATGGGCATGCTGGATTTGATTGTAGTTTGCTGACCTCTGGGATAGCTTCTTGAAAATATGAGGTACTGTAATAATAACCGTTTTAATGTCCATATCTAATAATTCTATACCTGATTTTTTAAATTCTAATGGATTTTTGTCCTTTTTGTGGTTATTTTCCTGTTTTTTGTATATCTAATAACTTTTATTTGGCTGTAGACATTGTAAATTTGTGTATTAGATATTTCATTAATTTTTGTATTCCTGATAATAGTCTTAATCTTTTTTCTGGGTTCATTAAGTTTTTTGGACACAGGTTGATCCTTTCAGGTTTTACTTTTAAGATTTATTAGGTGACATTAGAGTTGGGCTTAGTCTAGGGCAGAGATTCTCAATTTTGCCACTGTTGACATTTTGGGCTGGATAATTCTTTGTTACAGGGGTTGTCTTGTGTGTTTTAGAACGTTTAGGGGCATGATCCCAGGCTTCAATCTACTAGATGCCTGTAGTACACCCTGACCAGTTGTGATGACCAAAATCGTACCCAGATTATTGCCATATGTCCACTGGGAAGTAAAAATATCACTAGGTAACAACCACCTGTCTAGCATTAAATACTCTATTGAGGTAAGCCTCTGTAATGTATACCCTTTGTATTACCATGAGGTTTTCTCCTCTGGCCATTGGGAACAGGCACTACTCCCAGCTGGTGTGAGCCATAAATGTTCCTCACCTGCATGTGCTAATTGAGGGGAATCCATTGCAGATCTCTGGAGTTTCTCTGTGTAGCTCTCTTCTCTTTGGTACTCTGCACTGTGAATTCTAGGTGCTTTGACTTCCTCAGACTTCTAGTTCTGTCCAGCCAGTCCATGGAGACCATTGGGCTGTCCTTGGTTTTTCCCTCCTTGCACTGCTATCTGGAATTATTCACCAGGAAGTAGCTTAAACATTTATAGGGCTCACCTTGTATATTCCCTGAGTCTTGGAGATTACTCTTCTTTATTGCCTAAGGTCTAGAGCCTTGAGTTATATTATGTATCTGTTTCCATTTTCTTTTCTTTTTTGTTTATTTTGGGCAGAACCATGAATCTGGCCCTAGTTACTTCATCAAAAGTTGGAGCAGAGGGGCACCCACGTGGCTCCGGTGGTTGAGCGTCTGACTTTGGCTCAGGTCATGATCTCTTGGTTCATGGGTTCGAGCCCTCCATCAGGCCTGCTGCTGTCAGTGCAGAGCCCACTTTGGATCTTATGTACCTCTGGTCCTCTGCCTCTCCCTTGCTCACATTCTCTCTCTCAAAAATAAATAAAACATTAAAAAAAAGTTGAAGCAGAAATCCTCAGTAAAATATTTTTCACGTTTTTAAAAATTTTTCTTAGTGGTTACTCTGTGGCTTGCAATACACATCTTAACTTACCAGATTTTACCGATTTAATTCCATTAAGATACAAAAAGTTTACTATTACACTGTTCTAATCTCTCCTTCCTTTTTTATGGTATTTTTACACATACTATGTCTGTATATCTTAGAAACACAAGAATGTAAGAGAAATAAGCAGAGGATAAATAAATTTATAGAGGTTTTTCAAAAATTCATATATTAGCTTTTTTTTAATTCAACATTTTTGGTTCTCTATTATTCCTTGTTCTGTTCCACCTCTTTCTCCACCTCCCCCCTTTTGTAAAATTTAATCTCCTCTTCCTTTTAAAAAAAAAAATTTTAAGTGTTTACTTACCTTTGAGAGAGAGAGAGACAGAGAGAGACAGAGTACGGGTAGGGGATGAACAGGGAGAGAGAGGGAGACACAGAATCCCAAGCAGGCTCCAGGCTCTGAGCTGTCATCACAGAGCTCCACGCGGGGCTCAAACTCGTGAACTGCAAGGTCATGACCTGAGCTGAAGTCGGACACTTAACTGACTGAGCCACCCAGGCGCCCCTCTTCTCTTCCATCTTAACTGTGAATCCAAGTTATTATCTGGTATCATTTCCTTATTCCAATGTAATTTCATTCCCACCATCTTTTTTTATGTTGTTATCAAACATACTACATATCTTTATGTTATAGGCCTGACAGTAAAATTTTAGATTTTTTAAAAAAACAATTGCTTTTTAAAATCAGTTGGAAGGAAAGAGAAATATGCAATGATACTATATTTTGTCATTACCTATTTACCTTTACACACATTATTCGTGTAGATTTTAATTACAGTCTATTGTCATTTCCTCTTAGCCTGAAGAAATTCTTTAGTACGTCTTGTAAGGCAGGTTTGGTTTTAGTTCTTTCATTTTTTGTTAATCTGGGAATACCTTTATTTTGCTTTGATTTTTGAAAGATAGATTTGCTGGATATAGGATTATTAGTTCATGGTTTTATTCTTTCAGCTCTCTGAATAGATCATTAATTCCTTCCTCAACTTCATTGTTTCTGATGAGAAGTCAGCTGTTAATCTTACTGTGATTTCATTTGTATTGATAAATCCTTTATTCTCTTGATGTTTTTAAGATTTTCTCTATTTTTGTTCTTAAACTTTTTTAGTGTGATGTGTCTGAGTGTAGATATCTTTGCATTTTTCCCATTTGGAGTTTGTTGATCTTCTTGGATGTATAGATTAGTATTCTCTCAAATATTAAGGAGACTTGAGTTAATTCCTAGATTTGTTTTTAAAATACATACTGCCAGGGGTGCCTGGCTGGCTCAGTCAGTTGAGCATCCAACTCTTGATTTCAGCTCAGGTCATGGTCCCAGAGTTGTGGGATCAAGCCCCACATTGGGCTCTGTCCTGAGTGTGAAGCCTTCTTGGGATTCATTCTCTCTCAATAACTCAACTCTCAATCTCTCTCTCTCCCCCCCAACCCCCCTCTCCCACTGTGCTCATTCTCTCTCAAATAAAAAAAAAATACTTACTGCTAATGTACATAGACATACATATTACTGCAGACAAAGATGTAGATCAAAAACCTTATATTAGATTATTTTCCAGTCCTTCAAAATTTATTGAGACTTGTTTTATGGCTCATCTTTGTGTTCTGTCCTGGTTAACATATGTTCACTTGGTAAAATTCATTAGTGAAGTTATCTTTGGAGTTTTTGGGCAAATTTTAAACTTTTTACTCAATTTCTGTAATAGATATAGTATTATTTAGGTTATCTGTTTCTTCCTGAGTATATATTAATAATTTGTGTCTTAATGGAATTTGTGCATATCATCTAAGTTGTTAAATTTTCAGGAAGGACTTTTTTCCCTCCTTTTCAAAATCTGCTTCTTAGTAGATGTTGTTTTTTTTTTAGAGCATTGTTAGGTTCACAGTAAAATTGAGGAAAAAGCACACGAATTTCCCACATACCCCCTGTTCCCAATATTCACAGCCTTCCCCACTATCAATATCCTGCACTAGAGTGGTATATTTATTATAGTTGAGCCTTCATTGACAAATCATAATCACCCAAAGTCCATAATTTACCTTAGGCTTCACTCTTGGTATATTATTTTCTACATTGGGACAAATTTGTGTAATAGCATGTACTGATCATTGAAATATCATACAGAGTATTTTCACTGCCCTGAAAATTCTCTGTGCTCTGCTTATTCATCCTTCTCCTCCCCCACCACAGCAACCACTGATCTTTTTACTGTCGACATAGTTTTGTCTTTTTTAGAATGTCATATAGTTGGAATCACATAGTTTCTAGCCTTTTCAGATTGGCTTCTTTTCCCTTAGTTATGTGTATTTGAGGTGCTCTATGTCTTGAATGTTTTGATAGCTCATTTTTTTTTAGCCCTGAATAATATTCCATTATTTAGATGTACCATTTTTTGTTTATCAAGTCATCTACTGAAGGACATCTTTGTTGGTTCCCAGTTTTGGCAGTTATGAATAAAGCCACTCTAAAAACCCATGTATAAGTTTTTATGGGGATAGAAGTTTTCAGCTCTTTGGGTAAATACCAAGGACAGTGATTTCTGGATCCTATGGTAAGAGTTTGTTTATAAGAAAGTGCCAAATTGTTTTCCAAAGTGACTGCATCATTTTGAATTTCCACTGGTAATGGAAGTTCTTTTTGCTCTACATTCTCAGCAGCATTTGGTGTTGTCAGCGTTTTGGAATTTGGCCATGGTAATAGGTGCAGTATCTCACTGTTGTAATTTGCAATTCTCTAATGGCATATGATGTAGAGTATTTTTTCATATGCTTACTTGCTATCAGTACACTTTTTTTGAGAGCTACCTATTCAGACCATGTGCCCATTTTTTAATCAGTTCATTTTCTTGTGGAATTTTAAGAGTTTGTGTATTTTGGATAACAGTTCTTTATCAAATACATCTTTTGCAAATATTTTCTCCTTCTGTGGCTTGACTTCTTGTTTTCTTGACAGTGTCTTTCATGCAGCAGAAATGATTAATGAAGTCTAGGTTATCAATTCTTCCTCTTGTGAATCTTGCCTTTGGTGTTGTATCTAAAAAGTCATTGCCATCATGCTTTCTGATTTCAAACTATATTACAAAGCTGTAGTAATCAAAACAGTATGGAGTTGGCATAAAAACAGACTCCTAGATAAATGCTGGGGAATATCCCAGAAATAAATCCATGCATATATGGCCAATTAATTTATTACAAAAGGAGCCAAGAATATAAAATGGGCATAAGACAGTCTCTTCAAAAGATGGTACGGAGAAAACTGGACAGCCAAATGTGAATGAAACTGGACCACTATTTTGTACCATACATAAACATCAACTCCAAAGACTTGATTAAGTCTTAATCCAAAGATTAAGAGTTGAACATAAGACCTAAAAGCCTAAAACTAGAAGAAAATGTAAATTGTAAGCTCCTTGACATTGATTTTGGTAATGATTTTTTGGGATTGATAGCAAAAGCAAAGGCACCAAAAGTAAAAACAAGCAAGTGGGAATATATTGAACTAAAAAGCTTCTGCTCACCAAAGGAAACTGTCAACAAAATGAAAAGGCAACCTACTGAATAGGAGAATGTATTTGCAAATCATATATCTGATACAGGGTTAATTTCTAAGATACATAAAAAAACTCAATGGCAAAGAAGCCAATAATCCAGTTAAAAGATGGGCAGAGGATTTGAATAGACATTTTCCCAAGGGAGACATGCATATGGCCAACAGGTACATGAAAAGATGCTTAGCATCACTCATCATCAGGGAAATGCAAATCAAAACCACAATGAGATATCCCTTCACATCAGTTAGAATGACTGTTATCAAAAAAGACAAGAAATAATAAGTGTTGGTGAAGATTTAGAGAAAACGGACTCTGGTGCATTGTTGGTGAGCATATAAACTGATGCAGCAATATGCAAAACAATATGAAGGTTTTTTTAAAAATTGAAAATAGAACTACCATATGATCCATCATTCTACTTCTGGGTGTATATATACATACATATATATATATATATATATATATATGTATATATATGTATGTATATGTGTGTGTATATATATGCATACACACATATATACATACATACATATATAAATATAGTGGAATATTCTGCCATAATAAAGAAAGAAATCTTAACATTGCAACAACATGGAGAGATCTTGAGGGCCTTATGTTAAGTGAAATAAGTCAATCAGAGAAGGACAAATGCCATGTGACCTCACTTATATGTAGGATCTAAAAAAAACTGAACTTACAGAGACCAGATTGGTGGTTACCACAGGTAGGTAACCTTTAGCGGATGGGCAGTATGGATGAAGGTGATCCAAAAGTATAATCTTCCAGTTAAAAACAACCAAGTCATAAGATGACTTATTAAATAACTAATTAAATAAGTAATGTAAAACATGGTGACTATAGTTAATTCTGTATTTTATATTTAAAAGTTGCTGAGAGAGTATACCTTAGAAGTTCACAAGAAAAAACATTGTAATTATGTGTGGTGAGGGATGTTACATAGACTTATTGTGATCCTTTCACAACATACACAAATATTGAATCATAATGTACACCAGAAACTAATATGTTATACTCCAATCATATCTAAATTAAAGAAAAGTCTTTGCTGAACCTAAGGTCAACCAGATTTTCCTTATTTTACCTTTTAGGAATTTTATAGTTTTCCATTTTACGTTTAGGTCTGTGATCCATTTTGAGTTAATTTTTGTGAAGGGTATAAGGTCTGTGTGTCTAGATTCATTGTTTTGCAGGTGTATATCCAGTTGTTCTAATACTGTTTGTGGAAAATACATTTTTCCTTCATTATTGTCAAAGATTATTTGACTATATTAGTGTGGGTCTATTTATGGACTGTGTTCCATTGATCTGTTTGTCGGTTTTTTCACCAGTATCACAGTGTCTTGATTATTGTAGCTTTATAAATCTTGAGATTGGATAGTGTTAGTCCTCTGACTTTGTTATTCTTTTTCAATATTATATTGGCCGTTTGAGCTCTTTTGCCTCTTCATATCAACTTTAGAATCACTGTGTCAATATTCACAAAATAACTTGCTGGGATTTTGATTGAGGTTGTGTTAGATCTATGGGTCAATTTGGGAAAAACTGATGTCTTGTTTTCCTATTTATAAGTGTGGAATATCTTTATTTTAGTTCCTTGATTTCATTCACCAGTTTTGTAGTTTTTCTTGTATACATCTGGTACATATTTTATATTTTGTTAGGTTTATACCTAAATATTTCATTTTTGGAGTGCTAATATGAATGGTATTTTGTTTTTTATTCCACATCCTACTTGTTCACTGTTGGTGTATAGGAAAGTTATTTAGTTATGTATACTAATCTTGCATTTTGTAACCCTGATATAATCACTTATTAGGTCTAGGAATTTTTGTCAGTTCTTCCAGATTTTCTAAATAGTCATATCATTTGCAAACAGTTTTTTTTTTCTTCCCAATATGTATACCTTTTATTCATTTTCTGGTCTTAGTGCATTTTAAAGGACTTACAGTATGATATTGAAAAGGAGCAGTGAGAGCCAACACCCATGCTTTGTTCCTTATCTTTAATGGGGAAGCTTGTAGTTTCTCACCATTAAGTATGAGGTTAGTTGTAGGTTGTTTATAGATGTTCTTTATCAAATTGGGGAAGTTCTTTATTCATTTTTGTTGAGAAGTTTTATCAGGTGTTGGATTTTGTTAAATGCTGTTTTTATATCTCTTGATATGATCATGTCATTTTTTTCTTCATCTTGTTGATGTGATGTATTACATTAATTGGTTTTTGAATGTTGCATACCTGGAATAAATCCCAATTTTTCAGGTATATAACTGTTATTATACATTGTTGATTCAATTTTCTAGTAATCTGTGGAGGATTTTTGTTTCTATATGCATGATAAATACTGGTCTGTATTTTTTTTTTTTCCTTGTAATGTATTTGTCTGGGTTTAGTATTGTGGTAATGCTACTTCATGCAATGACTTAGAAAGTATTTCCTTTGCTTCTGTCTTCTGGAAGAGATTATAGAGAATTGGTAAAATTTTTTCCTTAAATGTTTGTTAGAATTCACCAGTGAATTCTGTGTCTAGCGCTTTCTGTTTTGAATGGTTATTATTGATTCAATTTCTTTAATATATTAGAGGTATATTCAGAGTGTATATTTTTTTGTGTGAGTTTTGGCAGATTGTGTCTTTGAAGGAATTGGTTTATTTCATCTAGGTTTTTGGATTTGGGGGAATAGAATTGTTTATAATACTCTATTATCCTTTTAATTTCCATAGGATCTGTAGTTATTTTTTTTTTCATTTCTTAAAGAAGTAATTTGTCTTCTCTTTTTTCAGTTAATATAAATATAGGCTTCTCAGTTATATTACTCTTTTCAGAGAATCAGCTTTTGGTTTCATTGTGGTTTGTTTTTTCTTTCTGTTGATTATCTGTTTTCAGTAGTTCTTTTGTGTTTAGGCGGATTTTTGTTGTGAAATATCAAAATTACTTTTATTTCCTCTTGTATATATTCTTCAGCTATTTTCTTTGTAGCTCTGATTGTGATTCATTTAACATCCTAAAGTTATAACACTGTAATTTGAATTTATTTCAGACTAACTTCAGTGACGCAAAAACTGTACCCCTTCAACAGCTCTATATCCAACTCTTTTAGTTGTTGATGTCACAAAATTACATCTTCATACACTGTGAGTTCAAAACATAACTAATAGTTTAATTCATTAGTCTTATGTAGAAAACAAAAAGTGGAGTTATACACCATTCTTACAATAATAGTAACTTTTCTAGTTGTCTATGTGTTTACTTTTATTGAAATTTTTATTTTTATGGTTTTGAGTTACTCTTTCTTTTCATTTCAGTCTTCAAGACTCCCATTAGCATTGTTCACAGGGCATGTTTAGTGGTAATGAACTCCCTCAACTTCTGTTTATCCCAGAATGTCTTACTTTCTCTTTGATTTTTTGAAGGATAGTTTTGCTGGATATAGCAGTCTTGGCTGACAGTTTTTTCCTTTGAGCATTTTTAATATATCAGCGTACTACCTCTGGCCTTCAGAATTTCTAATGAGAAATCTGTTGATAATCACTGAAGCTTCTTTGTACATGATGAGTTGCTTCTTTCTTGCTGCTTTATAAATTCTGCCTTTGACTTGAACTTTTGACATCTTGATTATAGTATGTCCTCGTAGGAGTGTCTTTTAGTTCATCATACTTGGAGTTTGTTGAGTTTCTTAGATGTTTATATTCATCTTTTAACACATTTTGGAAGTTTTTGGCCATTATTTCTTTAAATATTCTCTCTGCCCTTTTCTCTCTCTTTTCCTTGGGGAACTCCCTTAAATCATATGATGGTGTCCTGTAGGTCCCTTAGTCTTTGTTTCCTTTTCTTCAATTTGTTTTCTGTTTCCCAGACTCTATACTTTCCATTATCCTATCTTCACGTTTGTTGTTTTTTTTTTTCTTCTATCTTTGAATCTCTCTAGGTGAATTTTTCATTTTAGTTATATACTTTCCAGCTCCAGAATTTTTTTTTTGTTTCTTTTTAGATTTTCTTTCTCTTGATATTTCCATTTTGTTTGTCATTTTCTTGACTTTGTTCATGTCTTCCTTTTGTTCTTTGAGCATCTTTAGGATCATTGTTTTAAGTTCTTCTTCTAGTATATCTGCCATCAGTTCTTTTTCAACAACAGTTTCTGTTGGTCTTTTTTTTTCCCTTTGAGTGAGTCATACTTTCCTGTTTCTCTATATGCTTTGTGATTCTTTTTTGTGGAAAACTGGACATTTGAATCCAGTAATGTGGTAAGTCTGAAAATCAGATTCTCCCTTTTTTCCTAGGGCTTGCTGTTTTTTGGGTTTTATTTTTCATTTTGTTTTCTTTTTTGGTTGTTGTAGTGCATGTTTCTGCCAAAAATCAGTGTGGGGTATAAGATTAAGGTCTTCTCAGGTCTTTTCTGAGGCCGTGACTTCTCTGACCATGCACTGTCTTTTTTATTTTCTTTGTATATGTGATTGCTTTACAGTTATCTAGTTATGGATGTCTCACTCCCAAAAGTGGAAAAAGAAAAAGGCACAGATCCTTTAAGTCCCCTGGAAGTCACTTCAACCAAAGGAGGAGGCATAACAGTAGCCCCACTTCTTTGCATTTCTGTGATGAGTAGCAGCAGTCAGTGATTAGAACATATATCTCTGAAATTTGAAAGAGTCCTTTTTGCTCACTCTGACTCCTGTGGACTGTGTGTAAGCTATTCCAGGAACATGTGCACAGCTGCCTGCAGGGTAGCTGAGGGTTGGCAAGAGTAGCTGCTACTGTTTTAAGAGCTGAAATCAAGAGAAATTAGCCCTAATTTGTGGTCTGTGCCTTTCCCTGGAAATCGAAAGCCTTTAATAGACTCCAGAGTTACAAAATAGCTACATCAAAGACATTCCTTCAGTATAATTGTTATCTAGGTAGGGAGATAGATTTCTGCTTCTTACTCTGCCATCTTCTCAGAATCCTCTCTCCATATGGATTTTACAATGAATTTGTCAATTTCTATTAGAAAGACAGTTGGTATTTCAATAGGGATTATGGCAGATCAGTAGATCAATTTGGGAAGTATTGCCATCTTAACAATATTAAGTCTTCAGATTTGTGAGCATGAAATGTCTCTCCATTTATCTAGATGTTGTTGACTTTCAGTGATATTTTTGGGTTTTAGAGTACAAGTCTTACCTTAAAAATTATTCCTAAGTATTTTATTCTTGTCCATGATATTATACATAGAATTGTTTTCTTAATTTCGTTTTCAGTTTATTCATTGCTGGTGTATAGAAATACAGTTGATTTTTGTGTGTTTATTTTGTCCCCTGCAAACTTGCTAAATTTATTAGTTCAAATAGTGTCTTAGTAAATTCCTTAGGATTTTATTTATACAGGATCACATTGTCTGCAGATACAGATAGTTTGACTTCTTTCTTTTCTTGATACGTTTTTATTTGTTTTTCTTCCCTAATTGCCCTGACTAGAACATCCAGTACATTGGTGAATAGGATAGCAAGAGGGGCATTGTTGTCTTTCCTGATCTTTTTGATGCCTTTCATCAGGTTGAGGAAGTTCCCTTTTCTTCCTCTTGCATTTAGTGTTTTATCAGATGATTTTGGATTTGCCAAATGATTTTTCGTGTCTATTGATATTATATGATATGTGATTTTTTTCTTTTATTGGTATTACATTAATTGATTTTCAGATCGTAAGCCAGCATTGCATTTCTAGGATAAGTCTTACTTGGTCATTGTGTATAATCTTTTGTATATGTTTGTGAATTTGGTTTGCTAGTATTTTCTTGAGGATTTTTGGTTTATACTCATAGATTTTCTCTCTGTAGTCTTTCCTTGTAATATCTTTGTTTGATTTTAGTATCAGGGTAATACTGGTTTCTCACAGAATAAGTTGGGGAATCTTCCCTCTTAAGAGATTTTTATGGGAATTTGATGAGTTGATATTAATTCCTTTTAAAATGTTTGGAATTCATCAGTGAAGCTATCTGGGCCTGGAATTTTCCCTATGGGAAGTTCTAAAATTACTATTCTATCTTTTACTGTAGGTCTATTCAGATTGTTTATTTTTGAGTCAGTTTTGGTAGTTTGTCCTTTTCAAGGAATTTGTCCATTTCATCTATGTTATCTAATTTGTTGGCATGTGGTTATTTATAGCATTCATGTTAATATTCTTTTTATTTCTATAAGGTTGGTCTTAATGTCCTTATTTCATTCCTAATTTTAGCTAATTTAAGCCTTTTGTCTTGGTGAGTCTAACTAAAAGTTTCTCTGTTTTGGTGATCTCTTTAAAAAACCATTTTTGGTTTGATTTTTTCCCCCCCACTTTTCTGTTCTCTTTCCTAAACTGTTTCTTTCCTATTTTTTCCACCATTTAATGTTTTATACTTAATATGTATAGCAGATAACATTATTAAAGTTCATTATGAACTTTCATCATGAAATACTCAGATATGTCTAATATATAATTACATATAGTCAAATTATTATAATAATGTATAATTGGACTGCCTCCTTTTAAAATTCCTTTTCCTTCATTAAAGTTTTCAGTGTTAGGCAGTATTATTTACTGCAGTGTATTTTCTTCTGGGCCTATGCAAGGAGTTTTATCCTCATCTGTGAATAAAGATCAGCTTGGCTTCTTCTGAGAACTAATTTATTTAATTTTGTGGTCACCATGAATCTTGTAACTGATTATTTACTATTTTGGATATCAACTTCCAAGGCATTATAGCATGCAGTTTTTCAGATACTAACATCTCTCCTGTTATTTTTTATCATCATTATATTTTGCTTTCAAAATTTCAAAGAAAAAAATCATATACTCAAAACTTCACATGTACTTGTTTTTAAGAGATCAGGTTTTATAGTAATAGAGTAAAAAGTGAATATATATATATTGACTTCTTTCTATCCGTACCTTTGTAGAAAGAACCATTGATGGATTTTTTATTCACTTTGTACCTCCAATCCTTCCTCCTTTAACCTCACCACACACACACAAGGATTTTTATTTTACCTAATTGAGGTTTTATTATTTATTTACACTTTTTGAAAATTCATTACTTTTTATTATTATTGGAGTAGGCATTAGACTCATCTGGTTCAAGATTCAAGAGAAATAAAAATGTAAACAGTGAAAAGTTACTCTCATTCCTATCCCTCAGCCACCTACATTTTCCCTCCAAAAGCGACTAATAAAAGTCTCTAACTTTTGCATTGTTCTGCACCTTGCTTTTTTCATGTAGCCATGTGTCTTGAAGAGTACCTTGCGCTTTGGGGTTAGCTTGATATTTTTAGTAAATGTATTTTCTATTGTATGGACATATAATTTATTTATGTGTTCCCCTCTTGGTAAACATATAGTTTATTTTTGAATATTTGATACTATAAATGTTGTATGCAATGAATATCCTTCTATCCACATTTAATGCACAAGTAACATGATTTCTGTAGTGTAGATTGCTAGAGGTGGAATCACTGGGTCAAAATTTAATAGATATTTTAATAGATGATGTCTTTGTTCATAGAATGACAGTCTTTGCCCAGATTTCACTCTTCCAGTGAGACCTACCACCCTGTTTAATAGTGTTTAATCTCACTTTTTTTTCTCAAATTCTCTATTCACTTTACTCTGTTCTTTTTATAATATAGTGTATAGTATACTTATTTAAACTGATTTTTGTTTATTGTTTTTCCCCTCCCTTTAAAATTTCAGCTCCAGGACACAAGAATGTTTATTTTGTTACTGATGTATTCTGAGCAGTTAAAATGTACTTGGTGCTTAGTAGGCTTTTAATAAATAACTATTGAATTAATTTAATGAATAAGAGAATAATGTCCAATAAATCCATATATTTTGGATTTTTTTTCTTGATCTTATTTATAGTTTTTTAAATTTTTTTAAAAAATTCTTTCTAGTACCTTTTGGGATACAGATTATTGAAAACCAGCCATAATGTATTTTCTTTTAATTTTTTAATTATTTTATTTTATTTTATTTTTTTTTATACTTGAGAGAGAGAGAGAGAGAGAGCGAGCGAGCAGCAGAGGGGTAGAGAGATGGAGACCTAATCTGAAGCAGGCTCCGGGCTCTGAGCTGTCAGCACAGAGCCCGACATGGGCTCGAACTCATGAGCAGTGAGATCATGATTTGAGCCAAATTTGGATGCCCAACTGACTGAGCCACCCAGGCGCCCCAATGTATTTCCTTTTTAAAAAATCTTCCCCCTCATTCTGCACAAACATAGAGCCAAATCTGAATTTTTATCCCCCCTGTTAGAAGTAGATATCAGAAGAATACATCAAACTCTTCCATAGGATTAAAATGACTGTAGAGATTGTCATGGGCTTCCAAGTATGCTAGATTAACAGCAGATGTTGCTTTGAAATAAATAAATGATCTGCCAGTGAATTAATATTTTTCCTTATTTACATGCATGGTAAGGGCACCTGGGTGGCTCATTCGGTTAAGTGGCCAACTTTGGCTCAGGTCATGATCTCACGGTAGGTGAGTTCAAGCCCCACATTGGGCTCTGTGCTGACGGTGCAGAGCCTGCTTGGGATTCTGTCTCTCCCCTCTCTTTATGCCCCCACACTGCTTGCTCTCTCTCTCTCTCTCTCAAAATAAATAAATAAACTTTAAAAAATTGTATGCATTGTAATGTTAGAAGCCTGATATACATGATTATTGATGTTATTGGTAGTTATTCCTCTCTGTTTTATATTCAGCTATAAACAGATAATCAAGTTTGTATAAGACCTAGATATTTAGGAGTTTTTAAGTGAATTATTTTATCAAACATTCATAATCCTGTTTGTGTCTTAATTTATCTCTTTTATATGTACCTTGATTTTCTCATGGTACAAACTATTTTTTAAGGTAAGTTGAATCAGAATCATATTGCACTCAAAACTACTAAATATTTATTATTAATTTCCCCTCACCTTACCTCTGTTTCAGAAGGTCTCCAAACTTTGTTTATTAAGTCTATTTCTCCTAGTTTTATTCAAGACCTAAAAGCTGGCAGTCATTGTTTTTTTATCAACATAAAGGTAAATTGTGTTACCATGCTGCATTGAATTCTAACAGAAGCGATAAATGCCCATTCTAACAAGTGCCCTCCTCACAAGGACATTGTGTAACTAGATGGCTGTTTAATAATTGAAGCTTTATGGGAAGTGAACATATGGGTTTTCCTAAAGTTTTTTTAAAATATAGGAAAATTTGCCAAAGATTATCATTTTATGACTTGGAACCCTAGAAACTCCCAGACCACAGAATGCTTTGATAATTACTGATCTCTTTCAGTTCCTTTCCTACTTGGGATTTTTATTCTAATGCCAGCTCATTTATTCATTATTGAAGTTTTTCTTTTTTCAAGTAGTATATGCTATATTGGTAGAAGGAGTTGGCATTCAAACTTTGGAAGATACCTTTTATCCATATAATTGAATCTGAGTTGTAGGAATTGATCTGTCTCTTCAGTGTTTTTCTACCTTGTTTCTAAGAGTAGTAGATAACAGTTTGATAGATCTTTTACAGAAAAGCCAATTAATGAATGGTTGTTTGAGCTTGGTGGCAGCTTTTTGTTCTATATGATTATATCTTCTGGGGTAGATCATCTTTGGGCCTTTGACTCAATAAACTAAGCAGAGAGCTGGACCAGAAACTAAGTTCCAGGTCAGTTGTGTGTCACCTATTTAGAAAATGAGGCCTGTAATATCATTTCTTTGTGTAAGTTACTTTTTTTAAATGTTTAATTTATTTTATTTTTTGAGAGAGCAAGCTGGGGAGGAGCAGAGAGAGAGAGGGAGAGAGAAATCCCAAGCAGGCTCCATGCTGTCAGTTCAGAGCCCGACGCGGGGCTCGAACTGACAGTGAGATCATGACCTGATCTGAAACCAAGAGTCAGATGCTTAACCAACAGAGCCACTCTTGTGTCCCTGTGAGTTACTCTTGTTCATACTCACTAGTTGTTATCAGTGTGAATGAGAGTTGAAGAAACTATAGTAGAACCAATCATTGTACCTTACATTTTGTACTGGTGATTGAAGTGTTGCTTGTTTTTCTGAGCATACTAAGGGAAAAAAAAGATAAAGACAAAAAAGCTATTCTATCCTATATGGGGTATGGCTATTACTACTGCTTTTTTTTTTTTTTTTTTTAATACACGTTTAATACCAAGTTATTGTGAATACTGTATTAGGCTCTTGGGTGGTACAGTAATTAATTAGGTATAACTCATTTGCCTTCCAAATGCTTATGGACTAGTTGAAATACGGACAAATAAAAACAAGTAAATCACAGTTCTATTAAGTGCTTGGGTAGTGCTATCCACTGAGTTCTGTGGAAGTTCTTAATGGAGGGAACCCCGTCTCTTGGGCAGTGGGCCAGGCAAATCTGAACTTGCTAGGTACTTACTTTTCTTGGAGTAGAGTCAATTCTCTCTCACAAGGGCATTGTGTAACTGGATGGCTGATTCAGCTGTGTGTTGTATCAAAAATGTGATTGAGTGCAAGTAAGGTTAGCTTTTATATTCATCTTCTTGGCTGTGTCACTCTTAATTTCTGCTTCTTCTGAGCACATTGAAGAATTGTCCTTAATGCTGACTGCTGTCAGCCAGTATTACACAAGTGAGGGAGGTGGGATTTTCTGGCCTATTAGTCTGTTATCCCTTTGGTTCCTACATACAGTCTTGGTGAGGAAGAAATCCAAGAGTAGAAGATAAAGACAGCTCTTACCCCCTCTATTCCTCTAATATATTCCTGTAATACATTTAATTTGTAACCTTGTTGCTAGTCACTCATTTCAGTCCTGTGAATTAAGTGTAAGGATGTGTCTGTCCTTTTGACCCAGAGTTAAAAAGCATGTTTTTAATGGCTTTTTTTTGAGTTTTTTAACTATGAAATTTATTGTCAAATTGGTTTCCATACAACACCCAGTGCTTATCCCCAACAGGTGCCCTCCTCAGTGCCCATCACCCACCCCTCCCTCCCACCCCCCATCAACCCTCAGTTTATTCTCAGTTTTTAAGAGTCTCTTATGGTTTGGCTGTCTCCCTCTCTACCTTTTTTTTTTTCCTTCCCCGTGGTCTTCTGTTAAGTTTTTCAGGCTTATTTTCATCTTGGTTGTGGCTAATATTTTAAAAAGTGAAAATTAGAGATAATAGTATTTTTAAGTTTTAAAATTGAATTTAAATTCATGTTAGTTAAGTTGTGACAGCATGAATAGTAATTTTCTAATGCGTCCAAGATGATTTCTTTTACCACTTGGTGGAGCTCTTTTGTAAGTTAGTGCATTTTAAAGCAGCAAGTTGAAGTCATCAATTGGGGGTTATCATTTGGGTGGTTCAAGTGAACTAAATGCTACTAATAGGTAGCCTCTTCAAGTGTTGATTGTAGATTTTAATTTAAACTGTAATGTGTAATTAAAGTTTTAATATCTTAATGGTTTCTCAATATTCCTAATTTTTCTCTTTCCTGCTTTGTATAAATTTAGCACTTTCTTGCTGACTAAATTTTCTTACTGACTAAATAAAAAGCTCATAAGCTTTTTATCTTGATGAGGTCCCAGTAGTTCAATTTTGCTTTTATTTCCCTTGCTTTTGGAGAACTGTCGAGTAAAAAGTTATTGCAGCTGAGGTCAGAGAGGTTGTTGTCTGTTTTCTCCTCTAGGGTTTTGATGGTTTCTTGTCTCACATTCAGGTCCTTCATCCATTTTGAGTTTATTTTTGTGTATAGTGTAAGGAAGTAGTCCAGTTTCATTCTTTTACATGTTGCTGTCCAGTTCTCCCAGTACCAATTGCTAAAGAGACGGTCTTTTTTCCATTGGATATTCTTTCTTTGTCAAAAATTAGTTGGCCATACATTTGTGGTCCAATTCTGGGTTCTCTATTCCTTTGGTCTGTGTGTCTGTGTTTGTACCAATACCGTACTGTCTTGATGAGTACAGCTTTGTAGTAGAGGCTAAAGTCCGGGATTGTTATGCCTCCCGCTTTGTTTCTCTTTTTCAACATTACTTTGGCTGTTTGGGGTCTTTTGTGGCTCCATATAGATTTTAGGATTGTTTGTTCTAGCTCTGAGAAGAATGTTGGTGCAATTTTGATTGGGATTGCGATGAATGAATAGATTGCTTTGGGTAGTATTGACATTTTAACAATATTTGTTCTTCCATGAGCCTGGAATGTTTTTCATTTCTTTGTGTCTTTTTCAATTTCTTTCATAAGTTTTCTATAGTTTTAAGCATGTAGATCTTTTACATCTTTAGTTAGGTTTATTCCTAGGTATTTTATGGTGCTTGGTGCAGTTGTAAATGGGATCAATTTCTTGATTTTTTTTTTTTTTATTCTGTTGCTTCATTATTGGTGCATAGAAATGCAACCGATTTCTGTACATTGATTTTTGTATCCTGCGACTTTGCTAATAGATTCATGTTTCCATTCCACCAGTTTTTTGGTGGAGTCTTTCAGGTTTTCCATGTATAGTATCATGTCATCTGCAAATAGTGAAAGTTTTACTTTTTTGCAAATTTGGATGCCTTTTGTTTCATTTTGTTTTCTGATTGTTGAGGCTAGGACTTCCAATACTGTGTTAAACAACAGTGGTGAGAGTGGACATCCCTGTAGTGTTCCTGATCTCAGGGGGGAAAGCTCTCAATTTTTCTCCATTGAGGATGATATTAGCTGTGGGCTTTTCAAATAGAGCTTTTATGATGTTAAGTTATGTTCCTTCTATCCCAACTTTCTTGAGGGTTTTTATTAAGAAAGGATGCTGTGTTTTTTAAGATGTTTTTTCTCTATCTATTGACAGGATCATATGGCTTTTATCCTTTTTTCTATTAATGTGATGTGTCACATTGGTTGATTTGTGAATATTGAATCAGCCCTGCAGCTCAGGAATGAATCCCACTTGATCATGGAGAATAATTCTTATATTCTCCAATAATATACTGTTGAATTTGATTTGCTGGTATCTTGTTAATAATTTTTGTATCCAGGTTCAGCCTGTAATTCTCCTTTTTAGTGGGGTCTCTGATTTGGGAATCAAGGTAATGCTGGCTTCATAGAATGAGTCTGGAAGCTTTCTGTTTCTATTTTATGGAACAGCTTGAGAAGAATAGGTATTAACTGGGCTTTAAATGTCTGGTAGAATTCCCCTGGGAAGCCATCTGGTCCAGGACTCTTACTTGTTGGGAGATTTTTGATAACTGATTCAATTTCTTTGCTGGTATGGGTCTGTTCAAATTTTCTATTTCTTTCTGTTTGACTTTTGGTAGTGTGTGGGTGTCTAGGAATTTATCCATTTCTTCCAGGTTGTCCAGTTTATTGGCATATAATTTTTCATAGTATTGTCTCCTAACTGTATTTCTGTGATGTTGGTTGTGATTTCTCCTCTTTCATTCGTGGTTTTATCTATTTGGGTTCTCTCAGTTTTTGAGAAGTCTGGCTAGGGGTTTATTAATATTGTTTATTCTTTCAAAATATCAGTTCTTAGATTCATTGATGAGTTCTTTTTTTAGAATTCTGTATTGTTTATTTCTGCTCTAATCTTTATTATTTATCTTCTGCTCATTTGGGGGTTTCTTTGCTGCTATGTTTCTAGTTCTTTTAGGTGTGAGGTTAGGTTTTGTATTCAGCATTTTTCTTGTTTTTGAGATAGGCCTGGATTGCAATGTATTTTCCTCTTAGGACTGTTTTTGCTGCATCCTAAAGGGTTTGGACTGTTGTGTTTTCATTTTCATTTGCTTCCATTTGTTTTTTAATTTCTTCTTTAATTGCCTGGTTGACTTGTTCATTCTTTAGTAGGATGTTCTTTAACCTCCATGCATTTGGAGGCTTTCCAAATTCTTTCTTGTGGTTGATTTCAAGATTCATAGCATTGTGATCTGAAAATATGCATGGCATGATCTCAATTCTTTTATTTATTGAGGGCTGTTTTGTGACTCAGTATGTGATCTATCTTGGAGAATGTTCCGTGTGCACTTGAGAAGAATGTGTATTTTGCTGCTTTTGGATGAGAAGTTCTGAATGTATCTGTCAAGTCCATCTGGTCCAGTGTATCATTCAAGCCCATTGTTTCTTTATTGATTTTCTGCCTATATGATCTGTCCATTGTTATAAGTGGAGTTTTAAAGTCCCTTGCAAATACCGCATTCTTATCAATAAGATTGCTTATGTTTGTGATAGATTTATGTATTTGGGTTCTCTCAAGTTGGGGACATAAACATTTATAATTGTTAGCTCTTCTTGATGGATAGTCCCTGTAATTATGATATAATGCCCTTCTTCATCTCTTGTTACAGCCTTTAGTTTAAAACCTAGTTTGTCTGATATAAGTATGGCTACTCCAGCTTTTCTTTTGACTTCCAGTAGCATGATAGATGGTTCTCCATCCCCTCACTTTCAATCTGAAGGTGTCCTCATGTCTAAAGCGAGTCTCTTGTAGATAGCATATAGATGCATCGTAGTTTTTTACCCATTCTGATACCTGTGTCTTTTGATTGGGGCATTTAGTCCATTTACAGTTAGAGTTATTATTGAAAGATGCAAATTTAATGTCATTGTGCTATCTGTAGGTTTTATGCTTGTAGTGATAGCTCTGGTCCTTTGTAGTCTTTACAGCATTCCACTCACATAGTCCCCCTTAGCATGTCTTGCACAGCTGGTTTAGTGGTCATGAACTCCTTCAGTTTTTGTTTGTCTGGGAAAGCCTTTATCTCTCCTTCTATTCTGAATGACCGCCTTGCCAGATAAATGATTCTTGGCTGCATATTTTTCCTATTTATCACATTGAATATTTCCTGCCCCTCCCATCTTGCATGTCAGGTTTCAGTGGACAGGTCTGCTAGTACCCTAATGTGTCTACCCTTGTAGGTTAAGGCCTGTTTGTCCCTAGCTGCTTTCAGAATTCTCTCTTTATCTTTGTATTTTGCCAGTTTCACTTTGATATGCCATGGTGAAGACCTATTCTTGTTGAATCTGAAGGGAGTTTTCTGTGCCTCCTGGATTTGGATGTCTGCTTCTTTCCTCAGATTAGGGAAGTTCTCAGTTACAATTTGTTCAAGTAAACCTTCTGCCCCTTTCTCTTTGTCTTCTTCTGGAACTCCTATGATATGGATATTAGTACATTTCATTGAAGCACTTAGTTTTCTAATTCTCCCCTCATAGTCTGGTATTTTCTTATCTTTTTCTTGGCTTCATCACTTTCCATAATTTTATCTTCTATTTCACTTATTCTCCCCTCTGCTTCCTCTGTCCTTGCTGTCACTGCATCTACTTTATTGTGCACCTCATATATACCATTTCTTAATTTGTTGTGACTATTTCTTAGTTCCTTGATCTCTGCAGCAATAGATTCTCTGCTGTCTTACTGCCTTTTTCAAGCCCAGCTATTAATCTTATGACTATCATTCCAAATTCTTTATCAGATATATTGTTTATATCTGTTTTGAGAAATTCTCTGTCATTTCTTCCTGAAATTTCTTTTGAGGGAATTCTTCCATTTCATCATTTTAGCTAGTTTTCTGCCCTTTAAGTGTTTTAATAGCTTGTTAAGGGTCCTTCACCTACGAGCACTACTATATTAAAAAGGGGTCATACACTGTCCAGGGCCTGGTCATTCAGGATGTGTTTTTGGAGTGTGTTGTGTGCTCTCTGTTATTGTGACTCTGGTTGCTCTATCTCCCTACTTGTAATGGTGGTACTACTTCCACTAGGTATACTTTGATTTGTTCATTGAAATAACCGTGGAAAAAATTTTAAAAGGCATGGTGGTAGAAGAAGCCTTATCCCATACAAAGAAATGACAGGGGTGTGGTATAAAGAAAAGAAAAAAAAAATGACCAGGCAGAGAATCAGAGAAACTATATGGCTTACTACAGAGAGAGAAAGGGGAAAATAAGGAAAAGAGAGATACAGAAGAGATATGAAAAGACTAGATTAAAAACGTCTGCTTAAACCAATAACCAGAATAGAAAAGGGAAGAAATAAGAGGAAGAAAAGAAAGAAAAAATTGACCATGAATCCAATCAGAAAATGCAAAACTGCTGGACCAATATCTCATGGTTCCTTGAAACCAGTGGCTGTGCTGGTCTGGAGGAGGGGCTGTCTGGTTCGGTCAGTGTCAGTCTTGCTTAGGTAGATAGCAGTTACCAGGTACAAAGGGGGAGGGGCGTGGCTTGGTGTAGGTGGGTCCTGCCTCCACTCTGGGCCTGCTGTTTTGTTCCCTGAAGCCCGACCTTGTTGGTGATGGGGATAAAAATGGCAACAACCCAGTCTCTACTCCCTGGATGGGCTATCCCATACCACTCTCTTCAGGCTGTCCTCACAGTGCTGCCTGGGCATGAGCAGGTGGTTTGTCTTGCTCCACAGTCTTCTGTGCCTTCCAGGCACTTGGCTGGGATTCAAACCCCAATGTCCTAAAGGATCCCACTCTGCCCGCCCCCATTCCAGGGTAGTGCCACTCTACCCTGCCAACAAACAAAGGGCCTCTGGCTGGCAGGTCTTTTGTCCTTGGAGTGGCTATATACTTCTTCCCACAACACGCAAGGGAGGGGACTGCTGTCTTTGTGCCTCTGAGCTTGCTACTGAGCCTGGAGTGGCTCCCCTTCTCCACCAGGTGCATGTACAAGGCAGCAGGCCCCCGTCTGGAGAAAGTCCTGTAACCCAGGATTGTCACTTCTAAGGCTGTTTGCAAGTTAGACATTGGTTCTTTCTGTCTTTTTCCATTCCCTGGACTATGGTCCAGAGAGGTTTTTCTCTTGTCCAAACATAATCCTACACTTCCACAGCCTCTCTGTCTCTTCCTTTTGTCTCTCCACAGAAGGAGATCCTTCTCTTCTGTGCCTATGCCTCCTGTTGTATCTCTCCCAGTTCATAATCACCCACTTATAGCTTGCCAAGTTGTATCTGTTGGCCCCTGGAGATGTTTCTGTCACTCTGTAGCCTAGATTCCTGGAATTCCAAATCTTCTGGCCTCAATACTCCTGTGTTTGAGGGGCGGGGGACCTTCACGTCCCCCTGCTTCTCTGCCATGTTGACTCTGTCTCCTAAGTTTTTTTTTTTTTAATTTTTTAAATGTTTACTTATTATTTTGAGAGAGAGAGAGTGAGCACAAGTGGGGGAAAGGGCAGAGAGAGAGGGAGGGAGACACAGAATCTGAAGCAGGCTCCAGGCTCTGAGCTGACAACAGAGAGCCTGACACGGGGCTTAAATCCACGGACTGTGAGATGCTGACCTGAGCCAAAGTTGGATGCTTAACTGACTGAGCCACCCAGGCGCCCCAATAAATCTTGATAAATGCACTCAACCATGTAATTACCACCATCAATTAAAGTATAGAAATTTTTGGTCCAGAAAGTTTTCTCCTTTCCTTTGTTGTCTAACACCTCCACTCCTGTCCCAAGGCAGCCACTGATGTACTTTTTGCCATTAAAAATTAATTTTGCCTTTTCTAGAGTTTTGTAGGAAAGGAAGAACAGTATATAGGATTTACCCTTTTTTCTCTGGCTTCTTTTTTTCATGTGATAATTTTGAGGTTTATGTTGTGTTTATTAGTACTTTTCCTTTTTTATTAAAAACATTTTTTTATGTTTTATTTATTTTTGAGAGAGAGATTGAGAGACAGAGCATGCATGGAGGAGGGACAGAGAGAGAGGGAAACACAGAAACTGAAACATGCTCCAGGCTCTGAGCTGTCAGCACAGAGCCCAACGCAGGGCTCAAACCTACGAACTGTGAAATCTTGATCTGAGCCAAAGTCGGATGCTTAACTGACTGAGCCACCCGGGCGCCCCAGTAATTTTCCTTTTTATTGTTGAATAACATTCCATTGTATGGTTGTACCACAGTTTATCTGTTCACCAGTTTTTGGATATTGGGACATTTTCTAGTTTTTGGTTTTTATAATTGAAGCTGTTATTAACATTTATGTACAAAGTTTCCATTTCTCTTGGGTATAAATACCTGGGAGTGGTATTGCTAAGTGTTATGGAAAGTATATACTTAACTTTATAAGAGCTTGCCAAACTTGTTTTTCAAAATGGTTGTACCATTTTACATGATCACCAGCAGTATTTGAGTATTCCTTGCTCTACATCCTTACCAACCATTTGTCGTCTCAACCATATCGTCAGTCTTTTTAATTTAACCATTCTAGTGGGTGTATAGTTGTAAGTTTTAAGATATTTGTATAGAAATGCAACAGATTGCTGCATATTGTGGAATTTAAGAAACAAAACAAACAGCAAAGAAAAGACACATGAAGAAATAGACTCTTAACTCTAGAGAACAAACTGATCGTTACCAGAAGGGAGGTGAGGGGATGGGTTAAAAAGGTGATGGGGATTAGGGAGTGTACTTGTCTTGATGAGCATTGGGTGATATATGGAATTGTTGAATCCCTGTATTGTACACCTGAAACTAATATACCACTGTATGTTAACTATACTGTAATTAAAACAAAACTTAAATAAAAATATTTGTTTTCCATGTAGCTAAAATTAAGGAAAAGTTTAGAGTTAGATAATATGTTTTTATTATTAAAATTTGATAATCCAGAACAATTCTTTTCCTAAAGTTTATATGTAACTGAGATTTCAAAACAATGTAAAATTTCATCATAAACTTTTCAGCTCTGTTGTAACCTTCGATTGAGAGTAAGCAAATTGTTCCAGTTGTGTAATAGAATATCAGCTAATTTGGTATTTCTTTTGTTTGCAATCTAATGTAATCAAGTTTTACCTACAAAACTTACATATTTAGAAAGAGATACAGATATTTTTAAGGGAAAAAGTATTCTAATGATAATCATAGCCATCACTCATCAGGTACTAATTATATGCCAGGCATTATTCTAAGGGCTTTAGATGTATACTCTCACTTAATTCTTACCAAGTGAGATATGTATTATTACTTCCATTTTACAAAGGAGGCAATTATGGCACTGAGAGATATGAATTTCATGAGGTTACAAAATACTTGAGTCAGTAGATTGGTAAAAAAAAATTAAGTGTATCAGAGCAAAATGAAGATATTCAAGAAAGTAGGCTTCTTTTTTTTTAAAAAAAAAACAATTGTTATGAACTCAAATCCTTTAAGTTGGCTCTGATGACATTGGATTATTGAAAAATGAAAATATTTGCTTCAGAGAAATGACCCCTCAATTTTTCACAGTAAGTTATAATTTAACTTTTTGATCTTTCTAGTATTTTTTGCTTTATAATATAAAATTAAAGATTTTTTATTAGTGTGGAATTAAATACTCTCAACTATATGCCATCATAAGAATTTAAAAGCAAGTTAAATTAAGAAAAAAAATCATCATATAATTTTAGTATAGTATCCAGTGTGTGAATAATTAATGAAATATTTGAATTTTTTTTTTTTTTTTTTTTTTTTTTTTTGTACCCAGGAAGGTTATAGTCAAAGGAAAAAGGAACTATGGGGAATCTGTATCTTTATTGCAGCAGTTGACCTAGATGAGATGCCATTCACCTTTACTGAGCTACAGAAAAACATAGAAACCAGGTAAAATTTCTTACATCAATATAGGCCTCTGCCATTAAAGAAAAGTATTTCTGAACTTTCCTCTTAACAGACTTTAGAGAACTAGTGAGAAATGTTGAAATTAAATAAAACTTTTAAAGGACTTAGGTCAACTAGTGAACTTTCTCTCATGAAGCCTTAATGAATGTATATTTATGTTGCACTTTCTCAAGAATATCGCGGTTTGTGTCCTGGGAAAATTTTCATCCTGTTCTAACTCTCTAGAACTTTCCTAGTTGTAGCTCTTGATGAAGTGGACAAAAAGAACAAGGGTTTGTAATGTAGACTTATTAGATTAAAACTTATAAAAGTACTGTAAGTCTATCTTAAAGGAATTTAACTAAGACTTATTAACGTTTAAGATTGCTTAATGTAATATATGCGTAATTATATGCTTTTTGAGACTGGAAATTTAGCTGAGTGTCCATAGTTGCTCTAGGAATTAATGTTTGTTGTTGAGTTTATAAGCCTTATAAGAAGCATTTACTAATTTGTTTCTAGTAACTTCTGAACTGTATCCTGAGCAGATAAAGTTTGTGGGACTTCCAGTCATTTCATTTGCAGTGTATTTACAAAATGTAACAGTAAATAATGTTACCAGAAAGGTAGTAGTATATGTTTTTTCTTGGATAAAACCATCTAGAATTAAACATAATTGGTGTTTTATTTAAATGAGATAAATTGCTGTGTTGTTCAGTAACTCTTTTTCTTACTGCCTCTAAATAAAATGTGGAAACAAAGACCTTGTATATTTTTTATTATTTTTTATGAATATAATTTGTCAAATTGGCTTACATATAACACCCAGTGCTCATCCCAACAAGTACCCTCCTCAATGCCCATCACCCATTTTCCCCTTGCCCTCACCCTCAGTTTGTTTTCTGTATTTGAGTCTCTTGTGGTTTGCCTCCCTCCCTCTCTGTTTTTTTTCCCCTTCCCTTCCCCCATGGACTTCTGTTAGGTTTTCACTCATGTGATCTTGAGAAACTTATCATATCTGTCCTTCTCTGAATGACTTATTTCACTCAGCATAATACTGTATGTTCATATTTAACCTGGTGAATTAGAATTGGTTTACTGCTCAGATTTCAGTTTAACTTGATTAATAAAATCACTAAATCAAAATATTTTTATATAACTGAGAAATAATCTAAATATATAAGTAAATTTCTACATTAATTTGTATATTTACATGGTAGATGTTTCATCTACCTAGACGATTCATCTGTCCTAGAGGATTGAAAAGAATATGGATGCTTTGGTTGAGACAGAGCAGGTTTTAATCTGGTCTCTGTTGTTTTACAAGCTGTATGACTTGGAGCAGATTGCTTAGCTTTATTAAGTCTCAGTTTCCTCATCTGTAAAGTGAAAATTATTAGCTACTTTATATGAGAATTAAATAGCTTACAGCAAATAGAGAAGTAAGCAGTTTATAGAATCAGCATTCATGACTCAACTTGACCATAGGTACTGTTGAGATCTTGAGTTCTTTCCTTCTACAGACCACCCCTCCATGCCCTTCCCCTACAAAAAAAAGAAAGAAAACTGGAACAACTGTTAGGCACTCTGATACTGTGCTAGGTTCTAATGATATGGAGGTGAGAAATAGTCTGTGACCTCAAGAAACTCAGTCCACTGGGAAAGATAAAATTAAACAGATGGCTACAATTCAGTGTTATATAGCTATTTATAGACTACTAAATAAATATGAAAGAGAAAAGCGAATACATCTTTTATTTCTAACATGAAAGAATTTTCCTGGCAAATGTTTTCCTATACTTTTTTCCTGAGTATTCATAAGCAGCACTGTTTTATAATTGGGCATGTCATAACTAATCTCCCTAAAATAAATGTAGTAATGACTTGTTATAACTTTTTCTTAGGGCATCTCTCTGTTCTAATAACTACCCAGTAATGTTATCTAGACCACTGCTTCTTAAATGTGCTTTGGTAAAGGACTTTTTTCCTCAGTATATCATGGACTGACATTTAAAAATATATAATGTCAATTGATTACCGAAAAAAAATGAAAAACTTATAGTAATATTTTTTATTTTTATATTTTATATTTTTATTTTTATTATATTTAGCAGGCATAAAATTAAATTGTGAAAGTTTTTATATGCTTACCCTCAATTTCTGTACTTATTGTGGACGGATAACAAACCAGTACCAATTCATGGAGCACTGCTCTAGAGTATGTAGTTACTTACAGATCCGTGTGTGTTAATTATGGCTTTTTATACCTGCTTTTCCTCCCTCTAGCCTTTCCTCTTCTCTTTCCTTCACAGAAGAGCTACAGAAGGAATACTCAATTAAGTTACCCCCAGTAACAATTCAGTTTCCACGGTCCTCCATAGATATTGCCATATATCTCATAAAAACTGGAATTTTCATGGAGAATGGTTCATGAATAAATGCTGTTCTGAGGTTGATTTCTTTTTCTCCGGAGGTACCTACACATTTACTCCATTCCCTTTTCTGAGCAGCATCATGATCATTTACTCCACATTATTTCTGCTTCTTTGTTTGCTGTTCCACATAGCTTGTTGTGGCTGCCCCAGTCCCTTCTATATCCTGAGGATTTTAATAACCTTCTTTTGGGTTTTTTGCCCTCTGTTGATTAGCTGAAGCTTTTATTTTTACAGTTCTCAAGATAAGTGTCTGAGGGGTCCAGTCCATTTTTGGAATGAAACCTATAATTCATTAGTTGCCAGACAGCCTATGGGTGGGTCTGGTGACTACCCTTTAGTTCATTTAGCTGCTTTGGTATAATTCCTTAGACAATCTTGATTAGAAATGAGTGTGTGAGGTGCAGTTGATGATTGCTGTCTTTAGTGCCCTGTTTCTCATTGGTGAAAAACGTGTTAATATTTCACATAGATTAATTTTTTATAGAAAACAATAAAGAATGATTTAAAGAGATTATTTAAACAACTTAAAAATTTTATTCAGTTTTTATTTTCCCTTCCCCAACAATTCAGTCCTAAAACCACTGGGGGGGGGGGTGCAGTGAAGAAAGTAGGTATGTGCATCTGTGATAGGGTAGAGCCACGGGGTCCAAGAAGGATGTTAGAGTCCAAATGAGATAAGGAAGGCATTCACATGGCTGTGGTTGGGGGTAGGGATTATGATCTGGACTGCTTGGTGTGCAGTGTCAGAGACCAAGCAGGGTGTGTAGTAAGCCAGTGTAGAGAGTCATAGCACATGTGAGGTGAGGGCAGTTATGGGAGGGGAGTCAGCAGTCTCCTAGGGTGAGGAAGATGTCCATGTAGAGGGGTGAGGGCAGTCTAGAATGGGGAGTCAGTCTAAGCAGGAGAGGAGAGTGCCCATATGGGAGAGGGGATAGCTTTGGAGATGGAAGGTAGTTACATACAGGGGGGGTTGACTAAATGAATAAATAAAGATAAGTAGATCCTAGGTTTCTCACTGTGAAGGAAGAGGTATAAATATGGAAATGGAAACACTGGAATGAACCATGTGTTCAAAAAACCATGTTTTTTGTTGGAATTAGATAAATAGATGTGAACTTATGATTTTCAAAGCATATGGGTAGGTATGGAAATAAATATGTATGTATATGCCTGTCATAACCCTTGTTTTTGTATAAATAAATGTAGGCATAGGTATACAGATACAGGGGTGTAAGTTGAAGCTAGTTGATTTTTACTCTTCAAAGTCTAGTAAAATGTAAAAAGTAATTCCTTCTAAAGAATATAATAGTGATTTGGTGTAGAGCTAATAAACTTTTTAATTGAAATGTCTCTGCTTTGAAAATGAAATAAAACATTTTTTCAGTTACAGATTCACTTTTTTCTGTTATTTTCTTTTAGTGTCTACAAATTCTTTGATTTACTAAAAGAAGTTGATACGAGTACCAAAGTTGATAATGCTATGTCAAGACTGTTGAAGAAGTATAAGGTATTGTGTGCACTCTACAGCAAATTGGAAAGGTAAAGTAGAAATATTATTAGGATTACCTCCATTTTTCATGTTACTGTTCATGATTAGGTTCCGTCTGGGAACTCTGTTTAGTAATATTGTTGGATATTACCCCTTAGATTTGTCCCCTTTGCTATTAGTTTTTTTTTTTTTTTTTTTTTTGGTTCTTATAGCTTTCGTTTTTATCCAGTTATACACAATTCTGAATGTTTCCTCCAAAATTGTTATATGGTCCTTTCATATTTCTCATTTGCTTTAACGAACTTTAAGCTTAGTTCCCACTTTAGCCTTCTCTGCCAGAAGAAGACTTCTAGTTCTCAATGGAAGAGTGACCTTAACATTTAAACTTCTTCCTAATGGTGTTATTTCGTTTAGAAAGAGAAAGCATGCAGTAGGTGTACCTGACGTATACTACCAAGCTATGATTTGTATTCTCAGTGGTGGTTTAGAAGACTTTTCATTACTATTCAATGGGGAGAAAGATAAAATTCAGATAAATGTGGGTTGAGTTTTTAATACACTCTTCATCTAGGTCCCCACTGCCACTGGATACAATGCCAAATCTGGCATGTGCCTGTTGCTGTGTCCACTTGGGGGCTCATTTCGCTTGGGTAAAAAATATGAAAGTTAATATTTTAGGTAAATAAAAAGTTGTAAAGGAAGTTGTATTCTACTTTGGGCTCCAACACGTACTGTGTGATCTTGGACAAGCTAGTTACCTAACTTTAGTGCTTAGTTTTCTAGTGTGTAAGCTGAATTGATAATGGTGCCTATCCTCTTAGGTTTTTTGATGTACTAAATGAGGTAATGCAGACAGTGATGACTCCAATGCCTGTAATAAACATAGTAAACTTTCCACTGTTTGTTGTTTTTTGGGGTTTTTTTTCCTTAAGTAAGCTCTATACCCAATATGCGGCTTGAACTCATGACCCCAAGAGCAAGAGCCACATGCTCTATTGATGGAGTCAGCCAGATGCCCCTTCACAAATGTTTAAAAAATTTTTAATTGTTTGTTTCTTTTTGAGAGAGATAGCAAGAGAGAGCAAGCGAATGCGAGTGGGGAAGGGGCAGAGAGAGAGGGAGACACAGAATCTGAAGCGGGGTCCATACTCCGAGCTGTCAGCACAGAGCCGATGGAGGGCTCCAACTCACAGACCAAGAGATCGTGACCTGAGCTGAAGTCAGATGCTTAACCGACTGAGCCACCCAAGCACCCTTCCACATAATGTTTTTAAAACAAAAAAATATTTCTCGCCCAATTTGGGAAAATTTATATACTATATCCCCTTTAAAGAGTCACGCTGTACACTGGCAACTCAGGATTCTTAAAAGTCCTATATAATAAAATATGTGGAATCTGTTGAATTCATCATTTCCTAAATTTATTAGACTACTAATATTTGTTTATATGCATTTAACGTCAATTAAAACCTCCTGGAAATAGTGTTTTGTAGAATATACTTTAAGAATCTTTAGGCTAGCTATCAGCTTATTTTATTGCAAATAAGAAACTACAACAAGCATTAACTAAGTGTTAGTCCTCAGTTATATGTTAGGTGCTGGGGACATAAAATCTATGACACTATGATCATCAAGAAGCTTATAGTAAATAAATTATATTCTTTAATAAAAATAAATGCAGTAATGCATGTGATGCTCTCTTTTAGAAGATTATATATGAGAAGTAGAAATTACATAGTGGGCAAAATGTCGTGTATGTTCAAGGGTGAGAAGGGTAATTGCAGGGTACTTTTGATCAAGTAAAAACTATAAAATGCAATATCTGAAAAGGCTTAAGGATAAATTCACCAAGCAAAATGTGTAGGAACTGTGACTGAACTTCCCAGGCAGAGTGATTAGCATGTGTACAAAGGCAAAGCAGTAGCATTATGTACTTTGTTTTGCTGATGGCTGAAAGGTAGGAAGGGTTCAGACTGATAGTGAGCTTGGACTTTGCCTTGCAGGGGATGGAGTCATTGAATGATTTTGATCTGGAATGACAGTCAGATCTGGCCTTAACAGATCACTTGGGCCTTTTTTATTAACTAGTTATATAAGTGGATTGTCAGGTTTTTTTCCTATCTTCTTTGTACTTTTTTCTGAAGAGCAATTAGGAAAATTAACTGTGGTATCAAAGCCTGTTCATTTCAGAGCAGACTGTATGTGTGCATATATATATGGCAATATATATGACAAAAAAGATCTAAGTATGAATATTAATTTAGTCATTTACTGAGTGTGTGAGTTAGGAAAAGTTCCTTAACTTCTCTAAACATCAATTTCGGTCTAAAATATAGCCAGTAATATTTTCCTTACAGGGTAATTGTGAGAATTAAATAAGACAATGTTATCGGTTAGCTCACTTGCCAGCACATATTAAGTGCATGATAAATGGTAGCTTTTAAAGTTAATATTAGCTTTGTTAATGCTATTATAGAGAAATATAATAATGTAAGCCATGAATTTTAAATACTCTAGTAGCTATGTGACAAAAATAAAAAGAAACAAGTGAAATTAATTTTAACATTTCATTTAACTTACATATTTCAAAATATCTCATTTCAACATGTATAATTCACACAAAAATTTTTGCCTAAATGTTCATAGCAACATTATTCATAATAACCAAAGGTAGATTATTTTATTGTTCAGCTATTAAAGGGAATAAAGTGCTTTTAGATACTACAACATGGATGAACCTTGAAAACATTAAGCTAAGTGAAAGAAGCCAGACACAAAAGAGCATATATTCCATTATATGAAGTGTCCAAATGGGCATATCCATAGAAACAGAATGTAAATTAGTGATTGCCAAGGAGTATTGCTAATAGATAGGGGGTTTGTTTGGGGGGTTGGGGGGACGATAGAAATATTCTGGAATTAGATAGTAGTGATGGTTGTAAAACGAAGTGAATACACTAAAATTACTGAATTTATATACTTTAGAATTATAAACTTTATGCTATATGAGTTATATTTTAATAAAACATAAAACCAATATAAAAGTTATTAATGAAATATTTAACATTCTTTTTCTCATACTAAGTATTTTTTAATACTTTGGTGTATAATTCACATTTACAGCACAACTTCATTTGCACTAGCCACATTGCAGGTGTTCGGTAGCTTGCTGTAAGTGCTTGTGGCTACCATAGTAGCACAGACATATATTGAATACAATTATCTTTTACTGTATGAGAGCATTTTAGTTTGAGTTACATTAAGTTACAGTTTAAAACAATGCTTTGGACATTAAACATCTTTTCTATAATTACAAAAAGTCCTTTTTGTAATTATAAACTACTTTTTATTGTAGGAATTTTGTCTATATACATTTTTTTATTTACATATTTTTGGTGACTGACTTCTTTCACTTAGCATGTTTTCATGGATTATCCATGTTGTAGCATGTTTCCCTACTTTGTTACTATTTATTATGGAGCAATATTCCACTGTATGGTTTTATCACATTTTATTTATCAGTTTACAGACATTTGTGTTGTATGTCTTTTAAAGTAGTTGAGAGTATGGAGAAAAGCAAGTGTATATTTATAGAGTTTGTTACATTAATTGTCTTATTAAGCCATTTCTTGTTCTCCTCATTTGTTCCTATGGATTCAGTTTACCATCTAGTGTCATTTGTTTACTCCAACACAGCTTTGATCCCACCCACCTCTTTTGTGCAAATAGATTACATTTCTCTATGTTATAGCCCCCAAAATACAGTTATATACATACCGTGTTATACAGTTGCTTTCACATCAGTTATGAGAAGAAATACGCAGTTATTACCATCTTTTATAGCACAATAATTTCACCTTTTCCAGTGCTCTTTGTTTTTTCATGTGGATATGAATTAGTGTTACTTATTTTCAGCCTGAAGAACTTCTTTTAGTATTTCTTGTGAGAAATATTTAGTATTTAGTATTTCTAATGAGTCTGCTATCAACAAATTCTCTTTTATTATTTGGTAATGTCTCTTTTATTATTTTCACTCTTGACAGTTTTGCTGGATATGATTCTTGGTTAACATTTTTTTTCTTTCAGCACTTTGAATATGTAATCTTACTGCCTTCTGATCTTCATTGTTTCATGAGAAGTCAGCTGTTAATGTTATTGGGTTCCTTTCTACATGCTGTATCATCTTTTTCCTGTTTTTCTCTTTGTCTTTTAACACTTTACTGTCATATATCTGGGTATGGATTCCTTTACATTCATCCTTCTTGGAGTTTTTGTGTTTTGGGTATGTAAATTAATGTTTTTTCATCAGATTCAGGAAGTTTTCAGCTATTTCTTTAAATTTTTTTTTTCTGCTCCTATCTCTCCACCCACTTCTGGTACTCCCATTACACATGTATTGGTGTGTTTTTTGGTGTCCCACATTTCTGTGAACCTCTTCATTTTTCTTCTTTTTTCCCCCCCTCTTTGTTCTTCACACACCATAATCTCTTTTGGTCTGTCTTCAAGTTTAGTGTTTCTTTCTTATGTCAGGTCAGATCTGTTGAGCCTATCTAGTGAATTTTTCATTTTGGTTGTTGTACTTTTCAACTCAAATTTCCATATGGTTCTTTTTTTTTTTTTTTTAAATTTTTTTTTTTTATGTTTTATTTTATTTTTGAGACAGAGAGAGACAGAGCATGAGTGGGGGAGGGTTAGAGAGAGAGGGAGACACAGAATCCGAAGCAGGCTCCAGGCTCTGAGCGGTCAGCACAGAGCCCGACGCGGGGCTCGAACTCACAGACGCTGAGATCGTGACCTGGGCCGAAGTCGGAAGCGCAACCGACTGAGCCACCCAGGCGCCCCTCCATATGGTTCTTTTAAAATAATATCTCTTTATTGATATTCTCTATTGGATGAGACAATATCAGAATACCTTTCTTTGTTCCTTAAGCATGATTTCTTTTAGTTATCTGGATATATTTATTTACTTATTTTTTGGGGGGGGGATATATTTCTAATAGCTCCTTTGAAGTCTTTGTTAAGTCTGACATCTGGGCTCTCTTTAATGCAATTTCTATTGCATGCTTTTTTCTCATGTAGAGTTCATACTTTCCTATTTCTTTGCATATTTTCATTTATTCTTGAAAACTGAACATTTTGATAACACCCTAGTAAGTCTAGGTACTGATTCTCCTATGTTGTGGGGCTTTCTGTTGTCATTTTGCATTTGTTTGGTGGCCTAGCTGTGTTATTTCAGTGAAGTAGGTTAGTCCCACAGTGTCCAGCCTTTGATAATGCTCTTCAGTGTAGCCATTGGACATGTGCACAGTCACTCTGAGGTGACTCATTTTCAAGAGGTTCTCTTTGACAGTCTTTTTCCCCCTGATCTCTCTTGTTAAGTTAGCCACTTTGTTGATATACCTTCCATTAATTGGTGAATGATTATTTTGCTGTTTTTGACAATGTCTGGGCCTCAAATTGTTTCACAGTCTGATCTCATTAATTTGGCTCCCTTTTCAGAAATAGTCTTTGAGGTCAGCCTTGAGGCTTGTTCTTTTTGAGCTCTTCTTAGCTCCTTCTTCCCCTGGTTCTCTCCTAAGTGGTCTAGGATTCAGCTTGTTGCTTTCATACAATTGCTAGCCTCCTCTTACATGCTCACCACCAAAATTTCCATTGTTTTCAATGGCACCTAGCCTTGAAAGTTCCCACACTGTGTTCCAAATGAAGTTAATTCCTTTGGAGAGAGCTTCAGACCTCTTTTTTTCTGAAGACTTGCCTCTTTCCTGGGCATCACTTTGCCACCGCTATGAGGTCAGAATGGGAAATGTGCACCTCTTCTCTTAGAACGTCATTTCCACTTTAAGAGTAGGGCACTGAGAAAACATGGTAGCCCCTAATCTTCTCAGATTGCTTTTCATATCTGGAACCTCTGTACTGTGAACTAAGTGGGGTAAAAGAAGTAAAGGCCCCAGTATTCTTGATAAGCTGTGCCTGGAATAGAACTTTCACCCTTTGAGTGGGAGCTAAGTGGAGGAAGGGAGCCCTAGACCTCCCAGTTACTCTTGCCTGGGATAGACTTTCTGCATACAAAGCTGGGGGTGATTAGAAATTCTGGCCACCTTCCTTTCCCAGAGTGATAGTCCTAGGCTGGGAACTGCAGAGAGAGGGAGTCCTGTGTCTTGGCTGCACCTGCCCAGGGTAGAGCTTTATGATGCTGAGCTAAAGAGGAGGAGGAAGTGAGTTTTGCTATGAATTCCAGTCTATTTTTGTTCTTACCAAGAGTTAGTAGATTTTCATGAACAAATGTTTCCTTTTTTGCTGTATTCCCTCAGGAGAATTTCCAGAGACTTTAAATGATTTTTAAAATAATTTCAACCAATTATAGTTACTACACTGGGAAACAGGTCTGTGGAAATTTTTACTCCACCATTGTCCTAAAAAAACATGGTTTATAGTACTGTTAAGTTGAGTTATTTTAGTGAGACTAATAGTTAAATAAACTTTTACGATCTGATCTGAGATTCTAACTAGATCAAGATTTAATTGCAAAATACATTCTGAGTTACAAATGCCCATAAGGAATCCAGTCCTTTTGTAGTTAAATATTAATAGTGATGTGTGGAAATGTCATGTATTGGAAAAACCTACTTTAACATTTTTTAATAATGCTGTAATTTTTTGTCTTTAAAATGTATACTTCTGGATAAAAAGAAAAATAATAAGATGTATACTTCTGGAAATAAGATGAATAAAGCATGATAAAATTTATTTCTAAGTTATGAAAAAAATTTAAAAGTAACTTTTAAAAAAGCCATAATGGTAATATTATTTCCTTTTAGGACATGTGAACATATATATTTGACACAACCTGGCAGTTTGTAAGTATTTCCTAGCATGTTATTTTTATCTTCTTTTATTTTTATTTATTTTTTAAAAGATTTTATTTATTTTGAGAGAGAGAGGACAGCATGAGTAGGGGAGGAGCATAGAGAGAGGGAAGGAGAAAAATCCCAAGCAGGCTCTACACTGTCAACACAGAGCCCAATGTAGGGGTCGAACTCACAAACCATGACATCGTGACCTGAGCTAAAAGCAAGAGTTGGACACCATTGAGCCACCCAGCTGCCCCTGTCTTTTTTTTTTTTTTTTTTTTTAAAGATTTTTCTGGAATAATCCCAAACATGCAGGGTTAGTTTGATAGATTATAGCATGCTACCTCATAAATTAAGGTCATAGATTTATACTCTGTGAAGATTACTTACCTTCTCACAAAGACAGTGGTATGAAATACATGTCCTTTACTGCAAGGTGAACTAATAGGGTGGAAGTTCATTCAGTGCAACATATCACCTGCTCAGGGGAAAATGCGTATTCACTGGCTAAATCTTTTTTGAGGGTCCGTTATAAGCACTTTATTAACTTTAGTAAGACTAAAAGCATAGTGTTTTTGTAAGAGTAAATGTGAAGTGTATATTAAAATTTCCAAATTGTCTTTTTAAATGTATATGGTACATGCTCCAACAGTATACCCATGTAAGAGCTCTAGAGATTTTCTTTGGAAATGGTATGAGTAGTATATGAGATATTCTGCCCCACTGAACTAGTGGTATTGAAGATGATTGATATAAAGGGAAATTATATGTTTATTAATTAATCTATTCCAGTTGTTAATACCAACAAGTTATCAAAGCATAGTGTTAAATTAGTAAAGTAGAGTCACCCAAATCTCTCTCTGCTTAAATGTTGATTTTAATTAGAAAGCAAAGGGCAGGAAAGTATTAAGTAATTGGAAACCAAGTACATCATAGTATACCACTTTTTATGCATATTTTTCGATTAGAATTGAAATATTAAATATTTCCTTTACAAAATGTATTTTGTACATTTTGTACATGGGCTAAATATAAATATTGGTAAAACCACTCACTGAATTGAAGCAAATTGAGTTAATGTGTAAATTGTACATTTAAAATGGATTGTATTCTCTTATGCAATCAATCAACTTAGGCCTGTAATTTAAAAAGAAGGAAGAGGTGCCTGGGTGTCTCAGTTGCTCCACACTGTTGGTGAAGCCTGCTTAGTATTCTCCCTCCCTCTCTGCCTCTCTCTACCTGCACCTTGTGTGTGCATGTACTCTCTCTCTCTCTCAAAATAAATAAGTAAAAGGAAAAAAATAGTTGAAGACTGTCAGTGTAAAATTTTTTTCTGCTTTATTTGTTTACCAGGCTATCTACTGAAATAAACTCTATGTTGGTGCTAAAAGCTTCTTGGATCACATTTTTACTAGCTAAAGGTAAAGTCATTGTTTTTGTTCCATGTGAATGTTTCAAATGCAATAATTGATAATTCTTTTGAACTACGCTCAATTTTTTATTCAGTTTAATGTTACTCCCGCTCCCCCACTCCCCAATTCTCTGTGTGGCTTGTGAACTCTTAGCAAGTTCTTGTAATTATGGCACTGGAAGCAGCTTTGGAAATGTCTTATTTCATTTCTGTTTCTAATATCCTTTTATCCTTCTTGCCTTTTTTTTTTTTTTTAAGAATAATGTTACTGTTTTTATAAAGATGATACAGTCACAATACATAATTCAAATAATACAGAAAATGCAAAGAAAAGTGTAGAAAAATTACCCAAAACCTACCTAGAAATAATTATCATTAAAATTAGACTGTCATTCCAGTTATAATTTCTCTAAGATTATAAAACATTATTAAAAAATTAAGGTTACAATCTTTTTAATTTTACCTTGTGTTTTGATTTAAAGGTATTAATCTGCTTGAAAGAAAAGAGCACTAATATTACCACTCTTCCTGTTACCTCCCCATTCCCTACTTTAAGATTTTTGCATTTTCGTATTAACATTATCAAAGATTATAACACATACATTCTCTTCTATAATTAAAATTACTTGTTTATTCTCACTTCTCTGTTTTGGTGGATTCTAAGTTTATTGTCACTTCTCTGTTACAGCTTCTCCATTTCTGAGTTCTTTATTTTGATTCATCTTTAGTTGGCTGGATTTTACCAAGAAGGAGTTTTTCAAAAAAAGGCTTTTTGGCACCATATTCTCTGTGTTGTTTATGAGTCATGTCCATAGGCTTTATACTTGAAGGACCACTTGGCTGTCTATCCTATTTTTGTGTCATTCTTGTTTTCCTCAGGACACTGTTTTATGGCATTAAACATTGCTATTAAAAAATTGGAGGGGCGCCTGGGTGGCGCAGTCGGTTAAGCGTCCGACTTCAGCCAGGTCACGATCTCGCGGTCCGTGAGTTCGAGCCCCGCGTCAGGCTCTGGGCTGATGGCTCGGAGCCTGGAGCCTGTTTCCGATTCTGTGTCTCCCTCTCTCTGCCCCTCCCCCCTTCATGCTCTGTCTCTCTCTGTCCCCAAAATAAATAAAAAACGTTGAAAAAAAAAATTAAAAAAAAAAAAAAATTGGAGACTAGCTTAATTTCCGCCCCTTATTTACTTTTTTTTTTTTCTTGAGAGATAGTGCGAGTGGGGGAGAGGCAGAGAGAAAGGGAGACACAGAATCCGAAGCAGGCTCCAGGCTCTGAGCTGTTGGCACAGGGCCTGATGCGAGACTTGAATTCACGGACTGTGAGATCATGACCTGAGCTGAAGTCAGATGCTTAACTGACTGAGCCACCCAGGCGCCCCCACTTATTTACTGTCTAAATACTTGATTTTTTTTTTAAGTTTGAGGTTCATTATCTTAACTAGAATATCTCTTTTGTTTTTTATTATTCTGTATTAGTTTTTCTTGTAACACTGTATCTCTTTTTAAACTGAAGGTCTGCACTTTATTTCAAAGAAATCTTAACATACTGCATTTTTTCAAGTTTATTTATTTTGAGAGAGAGAGAGAGAGAGAGAAAGCACAAGTGGGGGAGGGGCAGAGAGAGAATCCCAAGCAGGGTCAGCACTGCCAGCATGGAGTCCAACGTGGGGCTTGAACCCATGAACCAGGAGATCACCAACTGAGCCACCCAGGAACCCTTCATGCGCTACATTTTTAAATATTACTCTATTCAGTTAGGTGCTATTCTATTCTGTTTCAGGAACTTAGCTGTCTTATGTTGGATTGTTTTTGTCCTCCATATTTAGTATCTTTTCTCATATTATTCTGATCTTTGGTCTTTTTCTTATGTATTAACTGTTTTTTGTCTCAAGCCTTTCTTCTGTTTTGAGCTAAACTGTGTTTGTAATGGTGTTATTTGGTCCTCAGTTTTTCCTTAGCTTTTCTAGCTCCTTATTTTTATATAACTTGTGCTTTTTATTTCTTAGTGCAAGGAGTCATAGGGCATTTTCTTCTCGTATATTATCTTCCAGATTGGGTTCTCTGATTTTTTTTCCCCTTCTTACATTGTGATTCTTTTATTTCTTTTCTTGTTTTATTTTCTGTACTGTGTTTGCATAATTGCTGTGTTTCTCATGCTCTCCCCCACCTCATGTTACTAGGACTTTTTGTAGGCAACCCTGACCTGATGTTCTAGTTTCTCTGTTGTGGTTGGTGTTTGATGTTCTGTTTTCTCTGATGTAGTGTGAATAAATCTCTTTTCACTCACTTTGCATTTTATCTTTGGCTCGTTGTATTCCCCAAAGAGCTACAATATGAGTACAGCCTTTTTATTATATTTATTTTTAGTCGGGGTGAGGGAGAAAGTGGAGAATTTATCTGGAATGGTATGAGTCTTTGTTGTTCTGAGATTCTTGTTAGAATGAACTCTACAATAGAACATTTATAGTGATAATTACATCCTGTTTCCATAACAGGTTTGTGTTGGGATTCAGATTGGCCCCCAGTTCAGCACAATATACTGGAGTCTCTGTGTTTATCAGAAAGTTAGCTACCATTTACTTCCTCTCTTTTACCCTTCTCTCATCAGCAATTTCTGTGCCCTCCACGTAAGAGGAGGAAAAGATGAGGATACTCTGAGTCAGTATCTCTTAAATTTGGTGTTGGTACTGACACTTAGCCAGAACATGTTTTCCTTTATTTTATTGGGTATTGGAGGAGGATTTGATCTGACTTCACTTGACCATTTTATGTATTTACTTACTTATTTAATGTTTACTTATTTTTAAGAGGGAGAGAGAGCAAGCATGAGTGGGGGAGGGGCAGAGAGAGAGAGAGAGAGAGAGACAGAATCCAAAGGAGGCTCCAGCTCTGAGCTGTCAGCTCAGAGCCTGACATGGGACTTGAATTCACGAACTGTGAGATCATGACCTGAGCCAAAGTTGGATGCTTAACCAACTGAGCCACCCAGATGCTCCAGAAACAAAATGAATTTAGACATAGGGAATGAATTATAATGATAATAGCTAAATGTCAAATTCTCATGGTAGATTTATACTTCATTTATAATTTCATAACCTTTTATATATTTCATTTATATTTTATATATTTCAAATCTTGAGTTTTTGTGAAACAAAAAATTTTAAGCTTTAATATGCCTTTAGTGACTCTTAAATAAATGAGTATATGCATATGCCCATACCTACAATTTTCCCTGATTTAAAGATCTCAATCTCCGTTTCTAGTCTGTTACTTTACAATGTGAACCTACTTTATTTTCAGGGGAAGTGTTACAAATGGAAGATGATCTCGTCATCTCATTTCAGTTAATGCTCTGTGTCCTTGATTATTTTATTAAACTCTCACCTCCTGCGTTGCTTAAAGAACCATATAGTAAGTATTTTAAATAATTTATGCACCTTCTACATCATTACTCAACAGTTGTTTATTTAATATCGACTAGGTCCAAAACATAGTTCTAGAGCTGAAGGGATGATAAAAAAGAAATCAGACCTGGACTCTGCCCTCAAGTAGTATAAGGTATAGAAGTAGAGATAAGACAAGTAAGTAAGTAATCAGTATATTACCACTTTCTAAGTGATCTGGGTCAAAATATAGTAAATGCTATGAGAGTTCAAGCGACGAGAAAGCAGGGGAAGACCAAGGAAGACCATATAAAAGAGGTGGATATGAACTGAGTGTTGAAGAGTAGATAGCATTTGAGGGTTAGGCAAAGTTGGGGTAGAATATTCCTAGTAAAGAGAAAATAAGAGGTAAGGCACAGATATGGGTGAAACTTCATGAGAAAGAGTAGCCCATTCTGCAGGAGGAGATTACCTAAATTGTATTATTGGATGCTAATTATTATGTGACTAACTTTTTTTGCATATAATTGTCATCTACTTCAGTGGGTGATGAGGTGAGAAGTGTTTTTAAGTGAAAGTAACTGTTGCTAAAAAAAAAAATAAAAAGAAAATAACTTGTTGAAATAGAGAGTATTAAGCAAAGATGAGTATATTCCTCTTAGAATGGAATTGCTTCTTTTGGTGGCATCAAGAGTAGAATTTCAAAATCATTTATTATACCACAGAAAAATGTAAACTTAACTAGGCCGAACTGCTTCCTTGCTCCTAAAATGATGAAAGTATTAATAATACTAAAAGGAATAGAGGACAGATCAAAACATGGAAGTCAAAAGTGGTGTTGAAAGTGGCTGAAAAACTGAAGCCTAATTAATCTTCCTGAACGATAGTTTCATGGAAAAATGTATTGAACGTGGTTTGACAGAAAAAGATCAGCAGCAGAAACCAAAATGGGAGAAAAAAATACAAAACAATATATTTTAAAAATTTCTGATTCTGTAATGATTATATGTCTTTTCTTCACTTTTTTCAATTTTTACAAGTTTAGGAAGTTCATGTAGGATGTTACTTTAGGTTGACAGGCTTTGTTCTTTTGGATTATTCAAACACATGTTTTAATTTTCTAAGTGCTATGTTAAGGAGAAACCAGGATGAGGTGTTAAATTGAGTATGGTAAACTTTTAATTACTTTTTTATTATGAAAATTCCAGATGAATATACAAAAGTAGACAGTAGTATAATAAGCCTCATGTACTTAATCACGTGCCTTCAACATATAACTTATGGTCAACCAGGAGCCCCATCTGCTGCCTAGTTGCATCAGCTATATTATTTTGAAGCACATCTTTGTATACCATTTCATTCTTACAAATTTTAGTATGTATCTCTAAAAGGTAGTCTTTTTAAAAAGCATAGTGACTATTAGCACACCTGAAAATCAATAGTGATTTCTAACCTAATACCACCAAATATCTAGTAAGTGTTCAGATTTTCACTTGCCTTTTAAAAGTGATTTTAAAACTTTTTTTTTTTTACAGGTTGACTAAATCAGAATCTAAATAAGATCTATACCTTATGACTGGTTGATACGCTTTTGAGACAAAAAAACTTCCTTTTCTATCTGTCTCTTTTTTTTTTCTTGTAACTGATTTATTAAGTAATTAGGTGGTTTATTCTGTGCAGCTTCACATGGTTTAATTTTTTCTGACTGCATTTTGTTATATAGTTTAACATGTTCCTATATTCTCTCAATTTCCTGTAAATTGGTGGTTAGGCCCAGAGGCAGTTAATACATTTTATATTTAGTCATTTGTAATCTCTTTTAATAGTTGAATCCATTTTCAGTTTAAATGGGGAATACTGAAAACAATACAGATGGTTTTTAAAAAATCACCCTTTATCATATTATAATACATATATATTAATATTTACATATTAATATATATATTTTTAAAAGCATAACTTATTGTGGGTTTTGCTCAAACTTTAAAATTTTATTTATTTTTATACTATGTCTAGCAATTAAATCCATAAATACTTTTTAAGACTCTCCAAGATAGGAAACATTTTTTTCCCTTACAGACTGAGTAGGATACATTTAGAGTAAGTTTATAAGTTGGCTATTTCCCTTGCCTTCTCCATATTTGCCTATAGGGCTTTACATCTTGTTTATAATTGTTTCTTTTTGGGCTGGTTGGGGGCAGAAGAGAATAGGGATGGCAAAAGCTATTATCAGTAAATAAAACAAATATTCAATAGATAGATGAGACTATTAGCCTTTTAATGAAGCCTAATAAATAAAAGTAGCAGAATGTTACCAAGATTATTTCTGATCCCCCGAGTTAGAATACTTCATTATTTTATACAGTGGAATGTGCAATTGTTCTTATCTAATTTACCATTTTTACAGAAACAGCTGTAATACCTTTTAATGGTTCACCTCGAACACCAAGGCGAGGTCAGAACAGGAGTGCACGGATAGCAAAACAACTAGAAAATGATACAAGAATTATTGAAGTTCTCTGTAAAGAACATGAATGTAATATAGATGAGGTAATTTAACTTCATGATTTCTTTAAAATGAAGTAGATTTAGATATAAGTTCTTCCTAACAGTATATACTTCTTTCGTGACAAGTTGCTTTTGTAATTAGTGCTAATTCTTTTGCAGCAAAATATTTAGAAAAAAAATTACTTTTCATATTAAGTTACTTTGATTTTAAAGAGAGTGCCTCCCTTGTTCAGGAATCACTGCAAGGTGCATCATTAAGGCAGTAGTTTTCAAATGAATTTGTTCTTTGATTCTTCTGTGGCTATTGATAATTCCTAAGTTTTAAAATACCCTGCAAGAAAATCCTGGTGTTAAGTAATATCAACATTAAATTGCTGTTCAGCCTATACACTCTTTCCAAATATCACACCAGATACTAATGGATGGTAGAGGATATACTTGAACATCCTGGAATTGCTTATGTTGTTCACAGAATCTGGGGTGTTGGAATTGGAAGGAATGTTAGAAACGATGTACTCAACCTCCTTTTAGTAATGAGTGAATGAGCTTCTAGAGATTGATAGCTAATTACTAACAGAGTCTAGACTTTGGTAAATCTGCTACCAGTTTCTCCTTTTAGTGTACAATGCTGTTTCTCTCATAGATTGTTATATTGTCCACAGTTCACTACTGCCAGATAGCTGTATGAAATGTTGCATCTTTGAAATTTCTCTGTCAACTGGGAAGGAATGGAGTATGATCTCAAAATTTAGTTTAAGAAGTGTTGGAATGATTTACCAAGATACCTAAATTCTAGTACTGTGGCTTTTGTCAATTTTAGCAAAGATACAGATATATACCTGTGGATATAGATGTATCAACTTTATACGTGTGTGTGTGTGTGTGTGTGTGTGTGTGTGTGTGTGTGTGTGTGTGTGTGTTTTACTTTCTAGAATCACAAATAATCTTTGTTAATAAGCTGACAAATGTAGTTGAAATATTTTTTAACCCAGTCTATTGCTAAGTCCCTTAAGATAATGAACAGACATAAATACAGTTTGCTAATTCCTGGTTGTTAATTTTATGGATTTCAGAATTACTTATAAAATTTTATTTCTAAAATCAGGAATAAATGATTAAAATTTTTTCATTTTAAATAACTTCTGTAACTTAGAATATTTATGGGAATGATTTTTAAAGTGTAGCTGATTAAAAACTATGGTAGTCATTGACATTAATTAATTGACAGTGGGTATTTACATATAATGTTTTTGGTTATATATTGATTAGTTACATTTATGGCTATATAATTATTGGTTAGTTAATACTAATTGGTTAGTTAAAACTACCTACTTTATAAATACTCCAGTTAAGTGGGAGTTAATTAAAAAACAAAATAAGTATTACAAAAGCCAATTTTTATAACTTATATGTGAAGTAGAAGATATGAACTGATATTATTTCTACCTTAATATATGTAGACTTCAGATTTTGAGAAGTTAAATGAAAATAAGTAAGTTGTTTGAAATTTTGTAACACACTGCAAGTGCACAATAGCCTGGAATATGACTCCAGGTTTCCTGTTACAGTCTTTATTATCTATGTTAAATAAATGTAGGATGCGTTTGTATGAAAATGCATCATTCTACAAAATATTTTTATGTGATTTTGAATTGAATTATGGGGTATCCTTTATGTGTGTGAAATTATTTTCTTGTAAAAACAGGTTATTTTCCTAAATTTCTGCAAAAATACTTGACTGTTCCCTAAGCTAGCTATCATGATAAATATGAAGTGGCCTAAAAATGTGCTTCAGGGAGAAATCAGAGATAGTAGGGAGAAGTAAAGAGTCTTGGCTTTGATGATACATTGGGTTTTAATTCCAGCTCTGCCACTTCCTAGCTGTGTAACTTTGGTCAAGTTGCCCAATTTTTTGGAGCCATCTTTTCATCATTTGTTAAATGCAGAATACTGAGATTGGTTTCAATGGGTTTTCTTCTTATAAATCCCGTTTCATTAACAGTCCTCTACTCCACTTCCATTCTAGGACTTGAAATCTGCCTCACGTAAATTAAAAAGTAAATAATGGAATTGATTATAAATAAGTATCACATTAGGTTGAATGTAAGTCATTGATTAAAATGTCATTTAGCACTTTCATTCTAGTGTTAAAAGTGACAGAGATTAAGGTTTTTATTTTAATGGCTGTGTTGTAACTTTATCTTTTTCAGGTGAAAAATGTTTATTTCAAAAATTTCATACCTTTTATGAATTCTCTTGGAATTGTAGCTTCTAATGGACTTCCAGAGGTAGGAAGGAAAAATTAATAAAAAGTTAATGTGTTTTGGGACTTTTGGGAAGGAGGAATAGCTGTCTAATTTCTTAAAGTTGCTTTGCTGTATATTAAATATTTTTTGCCCAAGGAAAGAAACCTAAGTAGAATTGTGCTAAGCCAACTTTATATAAGTAACAGAAAAACCTTTTGAGTATATATTCAGATGTATAAATAAGCAGCATTTATAATTTTCACTAGAAATTGATTTATACTGAAATTTTTAAAAAATCAAAGTGTAGGCTTTTGGATTTCTGAAGGCCATTATATTTAAGTACAGTATAATTAAATATGCACAATCAAATTTTGATTCTGATTTGCTCTACATCCTTGAGCATAGGATCCATGGATTGATGCTATCAACATTATTGGCATTACTATATTATGGAGCATCTCTTTGGAATACTTTAAACTACTTAATTGAAAAGAAATTTGGTTGAAATGGCTGTGATTGTACTGCAGAAATGTTTTACCTTACTGGTGTGCCATCCATCTTTGTTTCTTTTCATATTTTGCCTCAAATATCTTGCTCTCCAATGAGAACAGAACAACCTAGAACTTTACGTGGTAAGATGTGGAGAAAAGAATACTTAGATAAATGATGAACAACAAGTACTCAGTGCTAAAGCAATGTTTTAGAAGCACCTGGTATTAGTTATCAAGACCAAAAGACGTGGAATCAGATAGCTAGTCTGCTGATTCTACTCCCCAAATTGGTAGCTAGTCCTTGAATTAATAAACTTACTCATCCAACAATCATTTATTGAGTGCTTAATGTGTGCCAGGCATTGTGCTAGATATTATTCATTAGAGATTTAACTCACAGTCAACAAGGTCATAGTGCGAAAAAGACAAAGAAATAGAACATTAGAGGAATCTGCGAGAGTCTGATACAAGTCTGCACATGGTGCTGTGATATCCACCTAATCCAAAGTGGGGCAGATGGGTTTTGTGGAAAATTGTTTGGAGATGTGATTTCTGAAGTGAATAAGCTTTATGAGAAAAAAAGATATTTTCAGTGTTAGAAATTATAGATTCAAAGGGACAATGATTTATGATAGTTTGGTCTGTTCAGTGAACTCCAGCTAATTTGTTAAGATTGGGATGCAGTGCAAAAGATACTAGAGAAGCAAGAAATGGGGTCAAATGTTGTATTACTGAACTTTCTTATCAACTGATGTGCCAAAAAATAACCTGTTCACAGCTCTAAAGAATTTTGGACACTCATAGTAGTTTTTCTTCCTTCATTAGAAAGGATTACAGTTTTAGTAGAAATCCTAAAATAAACTTTACCCCAGCATTTTAAAAAAATGTTTGTTTGTTTATTTATTTTGAGAGAGAGAGACAACGAGTGTGTGATTGGGGGAGGGGCAGAGAAAGAAGGAGCCAGAATCCCAAGTAGGCTCCACACTGCCAGTGCAGAGCCTGACATGGGGCTCGAACCCACGAACCATGAAATCATGACCCGAGTGGAAACCAAGAGTCAGATGCTTAACCGACTGAGCTACCCACACCCCCACCCCAGCATCTTTCTTAAATGGTTTTTTAATGTTTATTTTTGAGACCGAGAGTGAGTGGGGGAGGGGCATAGACAGGGAGACACAGAATCCGAAGCTGGCTCCAGGCTTTGAGATGTCAGCACAGAGCCCCACGCAGGACTTGAACTCGTAAACCACAAGATCATGACCTGAGCCGAAGTCAGATGTTCAACCCACTGATCCACCCAGGCGCCCCCCAGCATCTTTCAAATAGCAGTAATAGCTGCCAGTCAATAAATGATTGATAATTAGCGCCTCACTAAGATAGGGCACAGTGATTGAACTTAATTAACATGAATAACTGTTCTATCTAAAAAACTTAAATAGAAAAAAGTTTACACTAGCTGGATTTCTTCCTACCACTCCTTTTAAAATTCAATTTTAGTTCTGTCAGGTTAGAAATATTTTGACTTTAAAAGTCATAGCAGAAGTCATGCCAAATAGTTATTTACTGGGCATTCGTTTTTAAATTATGTTTAGAAAATAATGAATCAGAACTTAAAAAAGAATTACAGATTCTAACAAATGAGATGAAAAGGTATTTGAGATTAGGAATACATTGTGATATGTTCATTGGGCGGGGAGTTGGAATGCCACCAAAGAATTTAGAAAAGATAGGCAGAATGTATAATCAGGAGGTTTGTTATAATGTTTGAAAAATATTCTTTTTTTAATGTTTATTTAGAGAGAGAGACAGAGAATGAATATGAGCAGGGGAGGGGCAGAGAGATAGGGAGACACAGAATCGGAAGCAGGCTCCAGACTCAGCTGTCAGCACAGAGCCTGTTGCAGGACTTGAACTTGCCAAACGTGAGATCATGACCTGAGCCAAAGTCGGATGCTTAACCAACTGAGCCACCCAGGCGCCCCTGAAAAATATTCTTATATTCATAATCATAGTGGAAGATTAAAAGTGAGGGATGTATGGGCTATTTGGAGCATCTTGGCAATTAAGTTGATTAAAATAATACTTATTTTTGTCTTACAGATCTGTCTCAGTACTATTTTGTGTTACTGGTGATCATTGTCTACAAAAAACTCTAATGAATGGGGTGCATGCATAAAATCCGTTTAAGATTAGAGTTAAAAAGATAGCAATTTTTTAATGTCACTTTTAGATATGCTTTATTATTACTGCATGTGAACTCTGTCTATATTATAAAATTGTATGCTGTACAAAGATTCTTTAATTAAATCTGTACTTCGTGGACTAAGAGTGAAATGATAGGAAAAGGATAATCACCAGTATTTTTTTTTCTTTTGAGGTGGAAAGTCTCTCTAAACAATATGAAGAAATTTACCTTAAAAGCAAAGATCTTGATGCAAGATTATTTCTGGATCATGATAAAACTCTTCAGGCTGATCCTATAGACAGGTATTGTACATGGTCTGTTTGTTGAGATGCTTTTGCTATAACATTATAGGTTGATATTGATACATGTAGGTTAAATAGGTTTTTGTTCAACTTTGTGATCTTTAAATATCATTTATAATAAGTTACTTCAAATGCCTTTCTATAAAGCTGATAAGCATATATTAACAAATAGAGATTTAATGTGAATTATTCTCTATAACAACTATTTTTTATTGAATATAATTTTTAAAATGTGCATGAAAAGAAAATTGTTGAAGTAATTAGTTTACTTAAGTAGTGGTCTCTCTTTCCCATCCTTTCATCTATTATTATTGCTTGGTTCTTTTTTTAAATGTTAATACAAAAGTATATTCTCTTGAATTGTCATGTATAATCCTAAAATAGGAATGATTGAGAGTAATTACAAAAAATTTATTATGTTTATGTCGTTAGCATGAAGTTTTTGAATATGTAACTGAAAATCTATATAATTTATAGGTTAAATACAGAATGTTTCAAGTTTAAGTCAAAGTAAGGTCTTTGGAAGGCGTAATGGTTAAGAAACTTAAGCTTTGATATTTTTTAATACTGAACAGCTTGGTTAGTAATACCATCTAGCATTTAGAGATAGCATCTGACTTTCACTTTTAAAAATTTTTAAAAACTTTTAAAAAATTTTTAATGAATTGGTGCACCTGTTTTTCATAAACCTAGTGGAAGAAACCCAACTTAAAAACAATGGTGAAAAAAATAAAATTTGATTTACTTAAACAGCTTTTGAATCATCTGTTTCCTATCACTTGTTATTGACTTACCATTTTGTATGATGGTAATATACTGCTCTTTTGATTCATAAAGCACAAACTGTATATTAATGACTTTGTTTATCATTACTTAGTTTTGAAATGCAGAGAACACCACGAAAAAGTAACTCTGATGAAGAGGTGAATACGATGCTTCCGCAGACTCCAGTTAGGTATGAATTTTCTTTTGATTTTCACTGTTGTTATTATTCTGTGCCTTTATAGTCCTTTGGGTTTGTTCATTCTATTGTATATTTGTATATACACACAACAAACATATTGAGTGGTCTTTGCATGTCAGGTATTTTACTAGTTGCTGAGGATATGATTATTAGACATAGTTCTGTCTGTCCTTAAAGAATATAAGCTAGAGTGGGAATGTGTTCCATCTCAGTAAATAAAGAAGAAAAAGATGTATTATCCTTTGCTCTGCATAAACTTGGATTAGAAGCATTTTTCTGTCCTTTTCCTCACTTTCTACATCTAATCTGTTACCAAGTCTTGTTGAATCTACCTTTTAAATACCTCGAGTCCATCTCCTGTTCTCCATTTGCAGTCTCACCACCCTTGTCCAAGATCTCTTTCTCTTTGTTTTGGATTTTTTTGCAGTAGCCTCCTAATTGATCTTGCTGTGTCTACTCTCCTCACTTTTCCTCTCTCCCCACCACTAAATATATTCTCCAGAGAGCCCCAGAATAGTAATCTAGAAATGTGAGTCAGATCATGTTCACCATATTAAACCTTTGATTGCTTCCTGTTGCAGTTGAAATGCACATTCCTTCACAGTGCCTATAAGATCCAGCTTCTGTTGCCTCTCTCACCTCATCTTGTTTGCCTGCTCATGATGAACTAGCCAGTTTCCTGAATGCTTAAAGCTCTTCCTTTATACTCGAAGACCTTCACACTTGCTTTTCCCTCTTCTTGAAACTCGTCCTTCTTTTTTTGCTTCTGAATTACATGGTAGTAGTTTGCAAGGGGATGGACTAAGGAGGACATAGTGAGAAATTGACCTCTCAATGTGTCACAGTGGTTCTTAACCAAGGGTGCAAATTAGAATAACCTGAGGAGGTATTTTTCTAAACTACACGTGCATAGACCTGATTACCATACACATAGTCAAAAATCCATGAACTGCTCTATTGCAGTAATTCAATTGAGAAATGCTGAATATCCAAGCCAAGAGTAGGCAGTCGAAATAACGGAACAAGAACAGGTTTGATAAATATTTGATGAATATTTGATGAATAATATTCAGAATATTATTCATGAGGCATTTATGGGATATGAAGAAGTAGTAAGCAGAAGGATATAAGCTCTTACAGATTTGAGAATCATCAGGGAAAGTTAAAACCATAAAGAAAGATGAGGTTGCCTGAAGTAAAGGTATGTAATAGCAAGAATGGCTGACCAAGGGCTGAACCCTAAAGAATGCTAGCATTTAAGGACTAGATAGAAGTTAAAGAGAATGAGAAGGGGCCTCAGAGGATGAAGCCAAAAAAGCCAAGGGAGGGAGGGAATTTTAGGAAAGAGCAGGTGTTTGAGTGTCACATGTTTGAAGGAAATCAGGTATCAGAACAAGTGAGAAGGATCTTTTAGTTTTAGCAATTAGTTATTTGTGGCTTTAGTCAATGTGGCTTAAGTAGATTAGAGGATGTACAAGTTATAAAAGCAATAATGTTTGAAAGGTGAGAGTGTACAAATATCAGTTGAGAGAGGTATAATGGTTCGGTGTAGAGGCAGCTGGGTGGCTCAGTTGGTTAAGTGTTCGACTTTGGGTGAGGTCATGATCTCACAGTTCAGGAGTCTGAACCCCATGTAGGGCTTTGTGCTGACAGAATGGAGCCTGCTTTAGATTCTCTGCCTCCTACTCTCTCTGCCCCTCCCCCACTCGTGCATGCTCATTCTCTCTCCCTCTCAAAAATAAACAAACATTAAAAAATAAAAATAAAGCAAAATAAAATAAAAATGTTAAGTATTTATAAAAAAAATAGTTTGGTATAATAACAAAGATGATTCAAATTAAAACCAGGGATGTTTGACATGTTTTTTCCTAAAAGAAGACTTTCACCAAAAGAGTTTAGAAGATGTAAAGACAAGTTCTTTTTCCAAACTGAGTAATTCTTACTGAGGTTACAAAAAAGAGGAAGAAAATTCTCACTGAATATGTTCACTGGACAATATTTAAGGAACCTTTCAGCCATAAGCATTCTATAGTTCTTTGCACTATTAAACAGTACCTATAGTAGCAATGTGCTACCATTCCAAAATTGGAACATTAGTATTTACTGTACAACACACACACACATAATTATAGCATTAAAGAAATCTTAAGGGACTGACCCAATTTTATGCTTTAACAGTGGTGACTTCTAAAATGTTTGTTTCATCTTGAAAATCTTTGTAAAGTCATGTGTTTCTTCATTTGACTTAGGGTATATGCTACTGTATTTGAAAAACTTGAATTGTAATGTTTTCTTAAATTACCATTTTGATAGCAGTTTATATGTGCTTTTCCTAAAATATCATTAATTTTGCCAATTAATTGTGTACTGAAATGTGGTTTTATTCGTAAATAAACATATCAGTGTTTTTAATTATGATCTTAGTGATTATGAACATGTTCTTTCCTAAAGGTTTAAGTAAATGTAAGTCCTTATAAATAACAGTACACTAAGGGCTTTGTAAAGTCTTATTTCAGAGAACTTCTTAAATATAAACAAGAAATAGTGAGTTTGAAGATTTAACTTGTGAAATAGGTAAATAGATACATTTTATTTATTTGCTTTCCTTCATTGCTTAATATTCTTCCTATTTTTTTTTCTCTAGGACCGTTATGAATACTATTCAACAGTTAATGATGATCTTAAATTCAGCAAGTGATCAACCATCAGAAAATCTGATTTCCTATTTTAATGTAAGCAATAAATGAAACTTTATTATTTTGATAAATTTAAAATTAGAAAAATTATTAAAAATACTGAATATTTTTTTAAACATCTCCCAACCAACATGCCCTTGTCTGTTATCTTATTTCTTGCTTTTTTGAAACCTCCAAATTAGATGTTGGTAGTACTGTTTCACTTAGTGCTATTTTTGGATTTTTTCACGTTTAATCTTTGCCTTGCTTGTTGACAAATTCTTTCTTGCAACTTAGACTTCATTTCTGATTTCATTTTCTTTCTTCTTCAGATACATATTTTTTTGTTTTATTTTATTTAAATCCAAGTTAGTTAACATATAATAATGATTTCAGTAGTAGAATTTAGTGATTCATCACTTACATATATAACATCCAGTACTCATCCCAATAAATGCCTTCTTAATAACCATCACCCATTTAGCCCATCCCCCCCTTCCCTCCAGCAACCCTCAGTTTGTTCTGTATTTGAGTCTCTTATGACTTGCCTCCCTCTCTGTTTTTATTTTTTGTCCCCTTCCCCTATGTTCATCTGTTGTGTTTCTTAAATTCCACATATGAGTGAAATCACATGATATTTATCTTTCTCTGGCTTACTTCTTTCACTTACCATAATACATTCTAGTTCTGTTGCAACTTCTTGATTGCCAAGTAGTGTTCCATTGTATGTATGATTTTATTTATATCTTCTTTATTCATCAGTCAATGGACATTTGGGCTCTCTCCATACTTTGGCTATTTGATAGTGCTGCTATAAACATTGGGGTGCACGTGCCCCTTTGAATCAGCATTTTTGTATCCTTTGGATAAATAACTAGTAGTACAATTGCTGGGTCATAGAGTAACTCTATTTTTAATTTTTTGAGGAACCTCCATACTGTTCTCCACAGTGGCTATGCCAGTTTGCATTCCCACCAACAGTGCAGAAGTGTTCCCCTTTCTCTACATCCTCACCAACATCTGTCGTTGCCTGAGTTGTTAGCCATTCTGACAGGTGTGAGGTGGTATCTCATTATTGTTTTGATTTGTATTTCCCTGATGCTGAGTCATGTCGAGCATCTTTTCATGTGTCTGTTAGCCATCTGGATATCTTCTTTGGAGAAGTGTCTATTCGTGTCTTCTGCCTCTTGGTTAACTGGATTATTTGTTTTGTGGGTGTTGAGTTTGATTTTTTTAATAGATTTTGGATACTAACCCTTTATCTGATATGTCATTTGCAAATATCTTCTCTCATTCTGTCACTTGCCTTTTAGTTTTGTTGATTGTTTCCTTCACTGTGCAGAAGTTTTTTATCTTGATAAGATCCCCATAGTTCATTTTTGCTTTTGTTTCCCTTGTCTTTGGAGTCAAGTAAGAAGTTGCTATGGCCAAGGTCAAAAGGTTGTTGTCTGTTTTCTCCTGTAGGATTTTGATGGTTTTCTGTCTTACACATAGGTTTTTCATCCATTTTGAGTTTATTTTTGTGTATAATGTGAGAAAATGGTTCAGGTTTATTTTTCTGCATGTCACTGTCCAGTTTTCCCAACACCATTTGCTGAAGAACTTTTTTCCATTGGATATTCTTTTCTGCTTTGCTGAAGATGAGTTGACCGTACATTTGTGGGTCCATTTCTGGGTTCTTTACTCTCTTCCATTGATCTATGTGTCAAATACATATTTAAATAATTTCCTCAGTGAGTGTCACTTTGGGATGAACTTAAAAGGTTTGTGTTTTGTTTCTTAAAATTTCTTTAGTCTTACTTTTTGTCAAGTAGTTTAGCTGAATCTTCAATTCTAGATATTTACTTTCTCTTAGAAGTTTGTAGATATTATTTTGCTATTTCCTGGCTCTCCTGATTGCTGTTTAAGAAATCTGTGAATCTGACTGTTGTTTCATTATAGTTAGTGTATATTTTCTTTCTGACTGCTTTTAAGATCTTTTCTTTGAATGTGGTATTAGGATTTAACATTTACCATATCTCTATAGTCTTTTTTATCCTGTTTTCAGCCCATTTTTATTTTCATTTCTTGTCTGAACTTGTGTGTATTGCAGTTTCCAATTCCTATAGACCTGAGTTTGACATCTGAAGGGCCCTTGCTGTGCAAAAACTAGAGAAAGAATGAAATAATGAAAACTGGGGTGCCTGGGTGGCTCAGTCGGTTGAGCGTCCGACTTCAGCTCAGGTCATGATCTCACGGCTTGTGAGTTCAAGCCCCGTGTCAGGCTCTTTGCTGACAGCTCAGAGCCTGGAGCCTGTTTCAGATTCTGTGTCTCCCTCTCTCTCTCTCTGACCCTCCCCCGTTCATGCTCTGTCTCTCTCTGTCTCAAAAGTAAATAAACGTTAAAAAAAAAATTAAAAAAAAAAAAAAAGAAATAATGAAAACTAACATGTACGTTGCTTGCTTGTTTCTTCACTCCTTATTTAAATTTAAATGAAGGTTAGGATTCACAGAAATGCTCATCCATGGAAATTGGATAAGGCCAAGAAAATTATTACAATTTGCCATATTCCAATAACTCTGTGCTCTGTATGGTTAACATTTTTTTTTTTTAATTTTTTTTTTTTAACATTTATTTATTTTTGAGACAGAGAGAGACAGAGCATGAACGGGAGAGGGGCAGAGAGAGAGGGAGACACAGAATCGGAAGCAGGCTCCAGGCTCTGAGCCATCAGCCCAGAGCCTGATGCAGGGCTCGAACTCACGGACCGCGAGATCGTGACCTGAGCTGAAGTTGGATGCTTAACCGACTGAGCCACCCAGGCGCCCCTGTGTGGTTAACATTTAATACCGTGACCTGCCTGTGGCTTTGTCATACTCTGTTGTCATCTTCTTGCTTATATGCCCCCCATGAATTAGCAAAGTATTTTGTCAACATATTCATAATTGTGTTGGCTCAGAACTGATTTTGTTTATCCAAATTGCTTGAAGTTGCTTTTATATGTGGATTATCTGTAGCACAAGAATATTTCCCAAAAATAGCTACTCAATTACTTAGAACTTCTAAAAGAAATAATGATAGAAGTTAAAAGAATGATAATCTCTTCGTTCTGTTTTTAAAAATGTTTATTTTTGAGAGGGGGACAGGAGGGACAGACAGAGGGGGACAGAGGATATGAAGTGGGCTCTGTGGTGACAGTAGAGAGGCCAGTTAGGGACTTGAACCCACAAACTGGGAGATTGTGACCTGAGCTGAAGTCAGACGCTTAACCAACTGAGCCACCCAGGCGTCCCTGTTCTCTTATTTTTATTTCAAGTTTTTATTTAAATTCTAGTTAGTTAGCATATCTGGTAAAATTGGTTTCATGTGTAGAATTTAGTGATTCATCTCTGACATTAACACCCAGTGCTCATCTCAAGTGCCCTCCTTAATGCCCATCACCCATTTAGCCCATCCCGTCACCCAGCACTACTCCAGCTACCCTTTTTGTTCTCTATAGTTGAGACTTGTATGGTTTGCTTCTCTCTCTCTCTCCCTCTCCCCCTCTCCCCCTCTCCCCCTCTCCCCCTCTCCCCCTCTCCCCCTCTCCCTCTCCCCCTCCCCCTGTCTCTCATTTTCCCCCAATAATCTATCTTCTCAAATTCATTTTGAATATTTCCTCCAACATTTTGAGTATGTAGGAGCTCTTTTTTTATTTTACATTATTTTAGTTTGGCAGAATATTCTACCTCAGGGGCATTCTCTGGAGCTCAATGTAAAGTTTAACATTAAATGCAGCTTAACAGCCTAACTGCATTTTTTCCTATCTAGATTGCAAATTGCTTACCTTAAGAGCATGTTTTGAGGATCACTAAGTTCTTTGAGTTTATGTCTTTATTAGTTCAGGTTTCTTTATTTTTATAATGAATGCCATCTTCTGTAAGTAAAATCTTAGAAGTTGTAGGCATTTAAGTGAATGTTTTGGCAACAGTGACTTTATTTTTTTTAAGTAATTAATTTTTTAAATTTACATTCAAATTACTTATCATATAGTGCAACAATGATTTCAGGAGTAGATTCCTTAATGCCCCTTACCCATTTAGCCCATCCCCTCCTCGCACAACCCCTCCAGTAACCCTCTGTTTGTACTCCATATGTAAGTCTCTTATGTTTTGTCCCCCTCCCTGTTTTTATATTATTTTTGCTGCCATTCCCTTATGTTCATCTGTTTTGTATCTTTTTTTTTGTTGTTGTTGTTGTGTTTTGTATCTTAAACCCTCATATGAGTGAAGTCATATGGTATTTGTCTTTCTCTGACTAATTTTGCTTAGCATAATACCCTCCAGTTCCATCCACATGGTTGCAAATGGCAAGATTTCATTCTTTTTGATTGCCAAGTAATACTCCATTGTGTATATATACCACATTTTCTTTATCCATTCATCCATTGATGGACATTTGGGCTCTTTCTTGGCTATTGATAGTGCTGCTATAAACATTGGGGTGCATGTGTCCCTTCGAAACAGCATACCTGTATCCCTTGGATAAATACCTAGTAGTGCAATGGCTGGGTCATAGGGTAGTTCTATTTTTAATTTTTTGAGGAACCTCCATACTGTTCTCCACAGTGACTGTACCAGTTTGCATTCTCATCAGCAGTGCACAAGAGATCCTTTCTCTTCATTCTCACCAGCATCTGTTGTTGCCTGAGTTGTTAATGTTAGCCATTCTGACAGGGGTGAGGTGGTATCTCATTGCGGTTTTGATTTGTATTTCCCTGATGCTGAGTGATGTTGAGCATTTTTTCATGTGTCAGTTGGCCATCTGAATGTCTTCTTTGGAGAAGTATCTATTCATGTCTTTTGCCCGTTTCTTCACTGGATTATTTGTTTTTTGGGTGTTGAGTTTGATAAGTTCTTTATAGATTTTGGATACTAACCCTTTATCTGATACGTCTTTTGCAAATATCTTCTTCCATTCTATTGGTTGCCTTTTAGTTTTGCTGATTGTTTCCTTCAATGTACAGAAGCTTTTTATTTTGATGAGGTCCCAATAGTTCATTTTTGCTTTGGGTTCCCTTGCATCTGGAAACCTGTTGAGTAAGAAGTTGCTATGGCCAAGATCATAGAGGTTTTTGCCTGCTATCTCCTTGAGGATTTTGATGGCTTCCTGTCTTACATTGAGGTCTTTCATCCATTTTGAGTTTATTTTTGTGTATGGTGTAAGAAAGTGGTCCAGGTTCATTTTTCTACATGTCACTGTCCAGTTTTCCCAGCACCACTTGCTGAAGAGACTGTCTTTATTCCATTGTATTATTTCCTGCTTTGCCAAAGATTAGTTGGCCATACGTTTGTGGGTCCATTTCTGGGTTTTCTGTTCTGTTCCGCTGATCTGAGTGTGTGTTTTTGTGCCAGGCAACAATGACTTTATGACAGGAGAGGCTTCTTTGTTATTGTTTCTAACATATGTGTGCTGTTTTCTTTCCCAAAGAATTACTGATTTTATAGAATGTGAAATTTTTGAATGACAGTGTTCAAATTTATTTATTTATTTTTTAGAGGTGAGGGTAGAAAGTGAGTGAATAGGGGAGGGGCAGAGGGAGAGAGTTTTTTTTTTTTTTTTAATGTTTATTTATTGTGAGAAAGAGGGAAAGACAGCATGATCAGGGAAGGGGCAGAGAATGAGAATCCCAAGCAGGCTCCACATTGTCAGTGCAGAGCCTAAGGATCTCACAAACCATGAGATCCTGATCTGAGCTGAAATTAAGAGGCAGATGCTCAACAAACTGAGCCACCCAGGCACCTCAGGAGAGAATCTTAAAAAGTCTGCATGCCCAGTGTGAGCCCAGTGCAGGACTCCATCTTGCGACCTACCATGAAATCATGATCTGAGCTGAAATCGAGAGTCAGATGCTTACCCAGGTGCTCCAGTGTTCATATTTCAAAGAAAGGTATAATTAAGCTTGGTTTTAGAAAGCTTATTTTGTTTCACTCTTTTTTAATTTAAATTTTCGTTAGTTCACATACAGTGCAGTGTTGGTTTCAGAAGTAGAATTCAGTGATTTATTGCTTCCATACACCCAGTGCTAATCACAAGAAGTGACCTCCTTAGTACCCATTACCCATCTAGTTTGTCTCCTACACCTTCCTCTGTCAATCCTGTTCTCTGTGATTAGGAGTCTCTGGTGGTTTGGTGCAGCCACTCTGGGAGACAGTATGGAGGTTCCTCAGAAGATTAAAAATAGAACTACCCTATGACCCAGCAATTGCACTACTAGGTATGTATCCAAACAACACAAAAAAGCTGATCTGAACCCCAATGTTTATAGCAACGCTATCAACAATAGCTAAATTATGGAAAGAGCCCAAATGTCCATCAACTGACGAATGGATAAAGAAGATGTGGTGTATTTATACACAAGATATTACTCGGTGATGAAAAGGAATGAAATCTTGCCATTTGCAACAGTGTGGATGGAACCAGAATGTATTAATGCTAAGCAAAATAAGTCAGTCAAAGACAAACATCACATGATTTCACTCATAGGTAGAATTTAAGAAACACAACAAATGAACATAAGGAAAGGGAAGGAAAGATAAGATGAAAACAGAGGGAGACAAACTATAAGAGACTCTTAAATGTAGAGAACAAACTGAGGGTTGCTGGAGGGAAGGTGAATGGGGGGATGAGCTAAACGGGTGATGGGCATTAAGGAGGGTGCTTGTTGGGATGAGCCCTGGGTGTTTTATGTAAGTGATGAAACTCTGGGTTCTACTCCTGATACCGATACTATGCTCTAGGCTAACTAACTTGCATTTAAATTAAAAAAAATAAAGCATTGTCAATAAAAAAAATAAGAGACTGCTATGGTTTGTTTCACTCTCTTCTCTCCTCCCATTCCCATATGCATAATACATTCTAGCTCCATCCACACTGCTACAAATGGCAATATTTCAATCTTTTTGATGGCTGTGTAATATTCCTATGTATATGTGCTTGTGTGTATGTGTGTGTTTACCACATCTTCTGTATCCATTCATCAGTAGATGGACATTGGGTTATCTCCATAGTTTGGCTATTGTTGATAATGCTGCTGGAAACATTTGGGTGCATGTATCCCTTTGAATCTATTTTGTATCCTTTGGGTAAATACCTAACAGTGCAATTGCTGGGTTGTGGGGTATTTCTGTTTTTAACTTTTTGAGGAACCTACATACTGTTTTCCAGAGTGGCTGCACCAGTTTGCATTCCTACCAACAGTGCAAGAGGGTTCCCCTTTGTCCACATCCTCGCCAACATCTGTCGTTTCCTGAGTTGTTAATTTTAGCCACTCTCACTGGTGTGAAGTGGTATCTTAATGTGGTTTTGATTTATATTTCCGTGATGATGAGTGATGTTGAGCATCTTTTCATGTGTCTGTTAGCCATCTGGATGTCTTCTTTGGAGAAGTGCCTATTCATGTTTTCTGCCCATTTCTTAACTAGGTGGTTTTTTGGGTGCTGAGTTTGAGAAGTTCTTTGTAAATGTTGGTTACTAACCCTTTATCAGATAATGTCATTGCAGATATCTTGTCCCATTCTGTAGGCTGCCTTTTAGTTTTGTTGATTGTTTCCTTTGCTGTGCAGAAGCTTTTTTTCGGTCCAATAGTTCCCAAGAGGTTCTCTAGGATTTTGATGGTTTCCTGTCTCACATTTAGGTCTTTCATCCACTTTGAATTTTTGTGTAAGAAAGTGGTCCAGTTTCATTCTTCTGCATGTTCCCATCCAGTTTTCTGAACACCATTTGTTGAAGAGACTGTGTTTTTCCCCATTGGATAGTCTTTCCTGCTTTGTTGAAGATTAGTTGACTCTATAGTTGTGGATCCATTTCTGGGTTCTCTATTCTGTTCCATTAATCTATGTGTCTGTTTTTGTGCCAGTGCCATACTGTCTTGATGATTACAGCTTTGTAATACAGCTTGAAGTCTGGGATTGTGATGCCTCCTGCTTTGGTTTTCTTTTTCAACATTGCTTTGGCTTTTTGGGGTCTTTTGTGGCTCCATAAAAATTTTAGCGTTGTTGGTTCTAGCTTTGTGAAAAACTCTGGTGGTATTTTTAAAAAAATTTTTTTTTTTTTTTTGGGGGGCGCCTGGGTGGCGCAGTCGGTTAAGCGTCCGACTTCAGCCAGGTCACGATCTCGCGGTCCGTGAGTTCGAGCCCCGCGTCAGGCTCTCGGCTGATGGCTCGGAGCCTGGAGCCTGTTTCCGATTCTGTGTCTCCCTCTCTCTCTGCCCCTCCCCCGTTCATGCTCTGTCTCTCTCTGTCCCAAAAATAAATTAAAAAACGTTGAAAAAAAAAATTAAAAAAAAATTTTTTTAAATGTTTTTAGTTTTACTTTTGAGACAGAGACAGAGCATGAACAAGGGAGGGGTAGAGAGAGAGGGGGAGACACAGAATCTGAAACAGGCTCCAGGCTCTGAGCTCTCAGCACAGAGCCCGACGCGGGGCTTGAACTCACAGAGTGTGAGATCATGACCTGAGCTGAAGTTGGACACTTAACTGACTGAGCCACCCAGGCGCCCCTCTGGTGGTATTTTTATAGGGATTGCATTAAATGTGTAGATTGGTTTCTGTAGTATAGACATTTTAACAATGTTCGTTCTAATCTATGAGCATGGAATGCTTTTCCACTTCTTTGTGTCATCTTCTGTTTCTTTCATAAGTGTTCTATAGTTTTTGGAGTATAGATCTTTCACCTCTTTAGTTAGGTTTATTCCTAGGAATCTTACTGTTTTTGGTGCAGTTGCAAATGGGATTGATTCCTTGATTTCTTTTTCTGCTGCTTCGTTATTGCTGTATAAAAATGCAACAGATTTCTACACATTGATTTTATATCCTGCTACTTTGCTGAATTTGTGTATTCTGGTAATTTTTTGGCAGAATCTTTCAGGTTTTCTACATAGAGTATCATGTCATCTGCAAATAGTGAAAGTTTGACTTCTTCCTTGCCACTTTGGATGCCTTTTATTTCTTTTTGTTGTGTGATTGCTGAGGCCAAAAGTTTATAGTTCTATAGTTAAAGTTCTAATTTATAGTATTTTGAATGTATTTGACCCATAAAGATTGTAAGAATATAGTCACTCTTTGGTTATAGCTGAAGGGAATCAAGTTTTTGATATGTTTTAATAGATTACAATATGAATTACAGAATATTTTAATGTATCATGATATGCATTTTAGTAATCATCTTGTGATAAATTTTAATTACTAAATAGAGCCCCACCCCATATGATGCATGTATTGAAACTTCTTTTGTAACCATTTCTCTATTATGTGTTTTGAAAAGGTAGTGAAATGATTTAATAATACTTAACTCTTAGCCCAGTTTTTAATTAGGAAATGATACCAAACTCAAATCATAGTTTTAATTTTATTATTTGTATTTTTAGGGGAATATACATCCCAATTTAACTCTTAATTAAAGATAATTTATGAGAGTACATGAGATTCTTTTTATTTTAGTAGTCGTATTATAATTGTTTCATTTTTAGTTTATTTTTGTTGGAGTATAATTGATATATATATAACATTTTGTTTCAAATATGTAACATAATGATTAAATATTTGTATATATTGCAAAATGATCACAGTAAGTCTGGTTCGCATGTCATCATACATTAGAAATTAGAAAGAAATTAGAAATTTTTGTTTTCTTGTGATAAGGACTTTTAAGATTTATTCTCTTAGCAACTTTCCAATTATACATTACAGTATTATTATCTGTAGTCACCATGCTGTATATTACATCCTCATGACTTATTTTATTTATTTTATAACTGAAGGTTTGTAACTTCTTATAGCTTTCACCCATTTTGCCCACCTCCAACCCCTACTCGGGCAATACCAATTTTTTTGTATCTAGCTTGATTTTTTGTGTTTGTCTTTTTTTTTTTGAGTCCACATATAAATGAATTCTTACAGTATTTGTCTTTCTCAGTCTGACTTATTTCACTTGGCATAATGCCCTCAAGTTCCATACATGTCACAGATGGAAGATTTCATTTTTTGTGGATGGATAACATTCCATTTTATACACGTGCATACGTACATACATATATATATATTATCCATTCATCAGTCATGGACAATTAGGTTGTTTCCATGTCTTTTCTACTGTAAATAATGCTGCAGTGAAGGTGGGATACAGATCTTTTTGAGTTAGCGTTTTTGTTTCCTTCAGATAAATACCAGAAGTGGAATTGCTAGATCATATAATGGTTCTATTTTTAATTTTCTGAGGAACTTCCATACTCTTTTCCATGGTAGCTGTACCAATTTACATTCCCACAGTACATGGGGCTCCCTTTTCTCCACATCCTTGTCAATGTTTGTTATTTCTGGTCTTTATAAGTGTAGCCATTCTGACAGTATAAGGTGATATCTCATTGTGGTTTTGATTTGCCTTTCCATGATGATTCGTGATGTTGAACTTCTTTTCATGTGTTGATTGGCTATCTGTATGTCTTCTTTGGAAGAGTGTCTATTCAGGTTTGCCTTTTTTAAAAAATCAGACTATTTGTTGACTTGTATGAGTTATTTATACATTTTGAATATTAACCCCTTGCTAAATATATGATTTGTCAATATTTCTCTCATTCAGTAGATTGGTTTCCTTTTTGTTTTGTGGACTAATGTCAAGGAGTTTATCTCCTATGTTTTCTTCTAGGAGTTTTATGGTATCGTGTCTTATATTTAGGTCTTTAATCCACTTTGAGTTAATTTTTTGTATTGTTGGCAAGTTTTATTCTTTTTCCTGTGGCTGTCTAGTTTCCCCAGCACTGTTTATTGAAGAGACCGTCTTTTCCCCATTGTATGTTTTTGCTTCCGTTGTCACAGATTAATTGTATGCGTGAGTTTATTTCTGGGCTCTATTCTGTTCCACTGCTCTGCATGTCTGTTTTGTGCTAATAACGTACTGTTTTGATTACTATAGCTTTGTAATACAGTTTGAAATCAGGTAGTGTGATTTGTTCTTTCTTCTTTCTCAAGATTACTTGAATCTTTTGTTGATGGGTACAAACTTTTGGATCACTTATTTCTGTGGAAAAGCCATTGGAATTTTGATAGGGATTGCATTGAATCTGTAGATTGCTTTGGGTAGTATGGACATTTTAACAATACTAATCCTTCCAGCCCATGAACATGGGATATCTTTGCATTTATTTTTGTCTTCTTCAGTTTCTTTTCTAGGTAATTTATTCTTTTTGATGCAATTGTAAATGGGATTTTTTATTAATTTCTCTTTCTGTTAGTACATTATTAGTGCATAGAAACACACCTGATTTCTGTCCATTGATTTTGTATCCTGCAACTTTACTAAATTTGTTTATTCTAACAATGATTTGATGGAGTCTTTAGGGTTTTTTATATATAATGTGTCATGTGTCAATAGACACAGTTTTACTTCTTTTCCAGTTTGGATGCCTGTTATTTCTTTTTCTTGCCAATTTGCTCTGGCTAAGACTTTCAATACTATGTTGAATAAAAGTGGGAGGAGAGTGAGCGTCTTTGTTTCTGATCTTACAGGAAAATCTGTCAGCTTTTCGCCACTAAATATGATGTTAGCTGTGGGCTTGTCATAAATGGCTTTTATTATATTGAAGTATGTTCTCTCTCTACTTGCTTTGTTGAGAGTTTTTATTGTAAATGGATGTTGAATTTTGTCAAGAATTTTCTGCATCTATTGAGATTGTATGATTTTTATCCTTCATTGTGTTAATGTATCATATCGATTGATTTGTGAATGTGGAGCCATCCTAGCATCTCTGGAATAAATATCACTTGATTGTGGTATATGATCCTTTAACATGTTGTTTAATTTGGCTTCCTAATCGTTTGTTGTGTGTGGATTTTTGCATTTACATTCATCAGGGATATTGGCCTATAATTTTGTTGTCATGTGGTATCCTTGTCTGGTTTTGGTGTCAGGGTAATGCTGGCCTTGTAAAATGTGTTTGGAAGTGTTACTTCTTTCTATTTTTTGGAAGGGTGTGAGAAGTTTTGGTATTAATTCTTTTTTGGATGTTTGATAAAATTCACCTGTGAAGCTGTCTGGATCTTGACTTTTGTTTCTTGATTATTACTTTTGTTTCTTGATTGATCAGGTTTTATGTTTCTTCATGGTTCAGATTTGGTAGTTTGTATGTTTCTAAGAAGTTTTCTTTTTCTTTTAGGTTTTCCAGTTGTTGGTATATAATTGTTCTTAGTAGTTACTTATGATCCTTTGTATTTTCATGGTATCAGTTTTGTAATGTCTTTGAGGCTCTTTTTTGATGGATGGAGGGGCTACCAAATCTCTTCTTTAACATAGCAGCAGAAAATTTAGATAGTAGGGTTTTTTATTTGTGCTTTAGTGTTTTTTGGTTACTAACATCCTAAAATGAAATTGTTCATGCTCCTTTTATTTTCAGTAGTTGTGTTTACCTAGTTTTTATGGAAGTATTTCCATAGTGTAAATAATTGAAAGTGAAAAGTTGTATATTATAGGACAGACATGTTAATTATGATTGAATAGTATCCTCAACATTGACTTAAGTTTTTCTTCTTTAAAGAACTGCACAGTGAATCCAAAGGAAAGTATCCTGAAAAGAGTGAAGGATATTGGATGCATCTTTAAAGAGAAATTTGCTAAAGCTGTGGGACAGGGATGTATGGAAATTGGATCACAGGTAACTTGAGTTCATTTCGATTGGTGTCACTATAATAGAAATAATTTCAAATATAATGTCTTTCCAAATTGTGAAAATATTACAATAATATTTGTCTTATATTGGTAGATTCTGTATCTTACCTGCCTGTGTATGCTGCTGCTTATGGAAAATTTTATAAGAAAATGCCCCTTACACTATTACAGAAACTAAAAGTAAACATGTAGAAGTTTTTACACAAATTGTAGAAATTTTTAAAAAAATCAGTAGAAAAAATTAAAATCTTTGATACTATTAAATTTTTGGTGTATAGTCTTTGGCTTATACATATATGAATATTCGTGAATGCATATACTTCTCTGAATGGGATCATATTATACCTGCTATTTATTGGTGGTAGTGATATCATTTTACTACTATTATTATTTCAGAATATCTAAAGCCAGTACATTGGGTAAAGATATGGGCTCTGAATCAGAACCCTGGGTTTATATCTGGTTCTGCCATTTATGAACTGCCATTAAACTTCTTTGAGATTTGGGTTTCTGTATTTGCTCTGCTTCATTGTGTGGAAATAGTGAGGTAACATAAAAATATGTTTGAAAACTATAATCTGTATACATTTATTTCAGCGTAGTGAGGTTATATTTGGATGCTAATAGTGTTTTAAATAATTGTATTTATAAGTATTTTTGGTTATATATGAAATTTATGCTTATAATTTGAATGAAGGAATATGGTTTGTGTGTGTATATCTAAAATTTTGTTATTCTTTGAACTAATAGGAACTATTTATTTGGTTAAAACTTTTTGCGGGTAACATCAGTTGGGTCAGATTATTGCCTTTTCCAGTTTTATGGACAGACTATTCTCAGTCCTGGAGAGCTAATGTGAAAATATGTAACCTAGGCCACAAGAAGCATTACATTAGTATATAAAAGAGTTAACCCTAGCACCATGTATATAGTGTGTGTGTGTGTGTGTGTGTGTGTGTGTGTGTGTGTGTGTGTATTGATTGATATGGACTGAAGTGGAAATGAAGGAAAACCAAGTACTGGACCTTCCCTCTTGATAATTTATTGGGAATTTAAGCATTTTATACTGAAGTCTTAAGTTTTAGACAAGCTAGTTTTTGTGGTGTCTTGGTATTCAGTTTCCTAAGAAGTATCAGAAATATGTTTCAAGAGAAAACTTCTTTAAAATTAATAATTATGATTTTTAAAGTAGTGGAATCTAATTTTTTTTCTTTCTAGAGATACAAACTTGGAGTCCGATTATATTACCGAGTAATGGAATCTATGCTTAAATCAGTAAGTTAAAAAGAACATAATGGAAAGAAAATTTAATGCTGTCATAAAAAAGACATTAACTAAACATTTTTTATATCTGTTTTAGGAAGAAGAACGATTATCCATTCAAAATTTTAGGTAAATTCTTTAGTTTTAATAAAACAATTTCTTCTTTTTATAAAAGTAAATGTTTCAAAATCATTCTTTTTCTTTTCTTTAGTAAACTCCTGAATGACAACATCTTTCATATGTCTTTGTTGGCATGCGCTCTTGAGGTTGTAATGGCTACATATAGCAGTAAGTTAAATTTTAGTCAATAAACATTTTAGTTCAGTTTAAAGTTTAAAAAACTTACCTAAGGTGTGGTGGGTTTTTTTTGGGAGGGTGGAGTTAAGGGGATGATATGCATATGTTAGATCAGTATATACTGAAGAATATAAGTAGTCACCATAAATCATTTAAATGTGTTATTATCTTAATTATTTCAGGTCATCTTGGGAATAGTATTTCAGTAGGCTCTTATTCTGGGCTATCCTGAATCTAGGAAATGAACCTTTGAAATCCCTTTCAAGACAGGAGATTGTGAATTTCCAAGGAGTACAAAAAGTAGCATTTCCCTATACGGAAACACTGCTATAGACTTTATGGCAGTGAGACCAAAGATTGGAGCTATGGTTCACCAGATAAATGGAACAGAAGCCACTGATGGTGTTTTTTAAACGATACAATTTTAGACATGTATTGTTTTGCAAATAATATTGTAGATATTAAGAAGTCTTGTTTGTGAAAACAAAAGAAAATTTACCTAGGGTACAAATACGCAATAAAAGAAACTTAAAACTGCTAAACATATGTGGAAAACTGTGAATCCTCATTAATAACCAGAAAATGCACATTTAAAAGAGTTGCCGTTTTCTAACCAAATTAGCAAAATTTTAAAGAATCCTTCCCTCCCAACATCAGGGATTATTGAGGTTGTTAAAATGGATATGCTAGTGCATTGCTGGTTAGATATTATACTCGTTCCTGATACAAGGGTAGGGTATTTAAATCTTTGAAAATCTGATAGAAGCATAAGCCCTCTATTTAGGAAAAACATGTGTGGACATACACTCAAAATTTAGAAGCCTATTTCTTTTGGGTCCTTGGACTCCACAATAAAAGTTATGCTCTAGGAGCACCTGACTGGCTCAATCTGTACAGCACACAGCTCTCAATTTCATGGTTGTGAAATCAAGCCCCATGTTGGGCATGGAGGCTACTTAAAATAAATTAAACAAAATGAAAAACAAATCTGCTCTAAATAGAAATTTTTGTGTAGCTTTTCTGCTGTGTTTTTTTTTTGTTTGATAAAATCTTCCAAGCTAAAAATACATAATTCAAGGCTTAACATTTCATACCTAAGTTAAACTTTTTCTTTCATTTTTAGGAAGTACATCTCAGAATCTTGATACTGGAACAGATTTGTCCTTCCCATGGATTCTGAATGTACTTAATTTAAAAGCCTTTGATTTTTACAAAGTGATTGAAAGTTTTATCAAAGCAGAAGCCAACTTGACCAGAGAAATGATAAAACATTTAGAGCGATGTGAACATCGAATCATGGAATCCCTTGCATGGCTCTCTGTAAGTAACTAGCTAAAACAATTAAAAATATTGATATGCAAATGGATAACAGTTATCTGTTAGAACTATTTGTTAAAATTTACCTGAAGAGCAAATGCAATTTAATGAACACTGTAATTCAGTGTATATCCCAAGAATCAAGTGGAATATTAGCATGGAGTTTTCTCTTTTACTTGGGCTCCCTAGACCATCCGCTACAATGATTTATTTAGGAATAGCTTTAATTAAAACATGGTACTTTAAAGCAAAGCAGAATAAAGTATTTGAGCAGTATATTTAAAGATGGCATATTTGAAAATTTAAATGCTCTTAAATTCTAAAAAAAGGTAAAAATTAAGATTATGCTATTTAAATGATATAAAAGTATAGTTTTCTGGTTGAATTTATTTGGATTTTTTTTTGTTCTATCATTAAAGATAGTCCAAAACCCTATAGTATTGTTTGATTACAGTTATCGTTTATAGCATTGTAGGAGCACAAATCATATTCTCTAGGTATTTTATTTATAGCATATAAGCTATTGATAAGGCTTTTGTTTCATAAAGATGGCAATAGTAAGATACTTATTTGAATTTCTTCTGTGTTATGCTTTTTAAATCTCCATAGTTGGGTAATACTTTGTGACTCACCAGATTTGTAGATTAATATGGGGTTGGTTTCTTTTGAAAGTTTGTTCCATGCTAAGCATGTAACTTTTCATTTATGCTAGTATATAGAAATGGCAATGAAAACTTTGACTTTAGTTACACTAGAATTCTAATCTATACATGTAAGCCTTAGTTTAAATTTTTTGATGTTTTAAAAGTTTAATGGCTAAGAGATAACTTATGCCTTAGTGTTTTCTTGCATTGCTGTAGGGATAGAGTAGATAGAACAGGAGAGAAGTAAGCCAAGTAGATAGAAAGCTGTTGCATTGCTATAGTTGAATTTAGTAACCCCATTATACAGGAGCTTCCACTTTATAAGGTCAGGAGTAGTTAGGAGAAATCTAGGTGATTTCTGAGGGATTAAATGAGAATGGCAAAAATGAATAAATAGGTAAAGAAATTAATAAAGAGTACTTTTCAGAGATTGATATGCCCTCTCCTTCTAGACATTGAAATCAAAACATTACTGTATCATATGAAAGTGACTGTTGTCATTTCTTTTAAAGAATTAGTTTGTTTTTTCCATCAGTACACGTCTGCAACATGCCTTGCATTGGGGTAGACATTGTGAAGATACAGAAAAGACATGGGCTCTGAAACTTATATAGTAGACATTTACTGTTTATAAATTGCTTGTGTTCAAGCCTGTTTAGTTCAGTTACTGGTGTTCTAGGATTCTAAACAATGTTCCTTTATTTTTGAGAAATTTTGGAGAAAAAGTGACATGCCCAAAGCCTAGAAAAGGGTATCATATATTAATACAATGATACGGAGGTCATAAGCCTCTAAATTTAAATTCTAAATGCAGTTGGTATTGCTAGGGGATGAATTTATAGATGATTTTTATTGTCATATATTTTTAATATGTCAAATATTTAATATTTAATATGTCACATATTTTACTTCTAAAATGTTTACCTTTTTGATAAGGGAATAGGGTAACTGTGAAGATAAGTCACACTACACAAATAGAATACTGTGAATTTTTCCCATGAGAATAATTGACATTTTAGAGAAGGTACATACCATAGATATATCTCAGCTTTCACAGATTGTTTTTTTTTTTAATTGAAGTATAATATATATGCAGAAAAGTATATATAACAAGTTTATAGTTTGATGAATTTTTCACAAATTGAACACACCCATGTTGCCAACACCCAGATCAAGAGAGAAAACTTTAATAATTTTTTGATTCTGTATCATAATACAATTTTTTCATTAAACTGTAGATTCAAACAATGTTGTTTACCCAGGGAAACATCAAGTGAGGTACTACTTACTTTTCCTTCCAATAATTTAATGAAAGGAAGAACATCATTGGATTTTAATGGTTGCATGGGGAAAAGTCTTAGCATCTTTGCTACACAATCTTGAGATTTAATAAATCAAGAATAGAATAAGGAAAAAGCACACCTTTCTTTGTTTCAATACCAGAGAGTTTAACAGGTAATATATAAGTATAAAATGCTAAAAAGTCTATTGGAAAACTTAGTGAACTTTTGTTCTATGGAAATTTAAAGAAATTAGAGGCAATTTAGAACAAACCATACCTAAGAGTTAGATTAAATGACTTCCAGATGTTTAAGCCTTTTAAATCACTTAAGCAGTTTATAATGCCAGTAGATGATGAGGTGAGATTTGGATATCTTTCTTTTAGTGTATTCAAAATTCATCAGATTTCTCTCAATAAAATCTTTATAAGCCAAAGTACATTGGGTATTTTATTTTCTAAGTGGTCTTTCTTTCTGGGGATATTGTGGACTCTTTCTGTTGATCTCCTTGCATTTCTAACTTCCTTAAGACTATTTCTCTGGCAGCAACTAGAGAAATCATTTTAAGATGCAAATCTCAGGGTGCCTGGGTGACTCAGTCTGTTAAGTTCTGACTTTTGATTTCAGCTCAGGTCATGATCTCATGGTCATGCAATCGAGCCCTGTGTTGGGCTCCATGCTGAGTGTGGAGCCTGGTTGGGATATTCTCTCTCTCTCTCTCTCTCTCTCTCTCTCTCTCTCTCTTCCTCCCTCTCCCTCCCTCCCTCCCCTTCCCTTTTTTTTTCTCTCTCTCAGAAGAAATAAATAAACATAAAAAACCAAATCTCATAATGCTAACTAAACAAAAACCTTCTGTGAGGGATCTGTATATCTGGTAATGATGGAGGAAGAGACTACCATATGACTCCCCTCAAAAAAGCTATGAAACCTCTATGTAATCCAAAAAGCAACTGCCTGAAACCCCTGGACAGGAAGAGTAGACAGACTCTTTAGGCGTGAAGGGGACCCCTGAGCTGGGAAGGAAGCTTTTTAGGTGAGAAGTTATAATAAGATGGGGTGGGGCGGGGGGTGCCAGTGGGAAAACTGCAGGCTTTCAGGCCAGGGAAACTAGAAAACTGAAGCTGGGGAAACCTTGGCTACTGAATAGAATGGACAGATTTTGCAAAGGAAAGAGCCAGAGAAAGAGTGCCCAGATTCTGTCTACCCATACCTCTGTCTGAGACCTAAGTTATTGCAGTGTAATAGATTCAGAGCAGCTTAATGAAAGACAAAGGATCTGAAGTGAGACAGGTGCTAATGCCCAAATAAACAGTTTATAGTTCAAGTTCAGCAAAAATAATTGTCTGCTTAAAAACAAAACAGTACTCATTTGAGGGAAAAACGACAGAATCCAGAATCTTTACAACTTAACATTTATGACATCCAGGATACAACTTGAAAATTACCCAGCCTGTGAAGAGGGTCAAAGGAATCAGGTGGAGGTTTTTAAATTTTTTTCTTAATGTTTATGCATTTTTGAAAGACAGAGACCGAGCACAAGCAGGGGTGGGGCAGAGAGAAAGGGGGACACAGAATCTGAAGCAGGCTCCAGGCTCTGAGCTGTCAGCACCAGAGACTGACGCGGGGCTTGAACTCATGAACTGCGAGATCATGACCTGAGCTGAAGTCAGATGCTCAACTGAGTCACCCAGGCACCCCGGATGCAAGTTTTTAGAATGGGAAATTTATTTAGGTCAACTCTTTGATCCCTCAAGGTTCTCTTTTGGAAGCTTTGTCTCCTTTTTTCTTGTATCAGCAGTTCAAAGTATGGTCTTACACTTCCTGGTGTCCCTCAAACCATTTTAGGGAATCTGCAAGATAAAAAGTATTTTTATGTTGCTATTCAGATGTTACTTCTCTTTTTTACTCTGTTGACATTTATATCAGTGACGTAAGAGTGTTGGCACCTTTGTAGGTATTAGATCAGCATCCAGCTGGCGAGTAGTCATTGTATTCTTCACCACCACAAACTCTCAATTAAAATACAGAACAGAACAGTTTTATTTAAGAATGTCATTGATGAACCAGTAAGAAGTATTAATTTTATTGAATCTCCATTTTCACGCACACATGGTTCAAAACAACTGACAATAAATATTGCCAATGGTGAATTTTGAGTTTTCAAGTGAAAATTAGAATTTTGTTAAGCTTGTATCCACTATAAGCATTCAAAGACTTCTGATGAAATCAGTGGTGCATTAATAAATGTGACTTGATATCGTATAAGGAGATTTGTCAACATTTGTAAGATCTCCATAATTCAGTGAAGGGCAGAGAGAGAGGTAGAAAATCCCAAGCAGGTTCCATGCTGTCAGCATGGAGCCTGACTTGGGGCTTGATCTCACCAACTGTTAGATCATGACCTTAGCCAAAACCAAGAGTCGGACACTTAACTAACTGAACCACCTAGGTGCCCCAGACCAACAGATTTTAAGGTCTCAGGATATGAAAAGTTTATTTTTGTTTATTGATGTTGTTCCCCATTCCATATTGCAATTAACCTTTAAGGAACTATAGCTTGCCAAGTTTTAGGGTAGTATCAAAGAAATATATCCATTATTATCTGAAAACTGTATTAAAACACTCCTTTTTCCAACTACCTATTGTGTGAGGCCAGGTTTTCTTATGCAAGCAACCAGTACCTTGTTGTTAGTGCAACAAAGTAGATATAGAGACAGTTATGAGAATTCAGGTCTCTTCTAGGAAACCAGAGATTTACAAGATTATAAAACAGTGCCAGTGTGCTCACTAATTTTTTTTGAAAAATATGGCTATTTATGCTTAATATATAATGAGTTTATAAAATATTAACATATTATTTAACATATATTAACATACAATGGTTAATTTTGGTTCTTTAAGTCACATTCTTAGAAATTTTCTGTTTTGAATTAAACTTAATTTTAAAAATTACTAATACAGTAAATATTGAGAGATAAAGTCCACATGAACAAAGTTTTTTGGGTCTTGAATAATCCTGAGTAATTTTAAGAATGTAAAAGTGTTATGAGTCCAAAATGTTTGAGAATGTCTCCCTTGTATTCTCTTCTCCATTCAGACTTTTCTTTTACTATAACTCACACAACCACATTTGTTTCTGCCTATCCCTGAGTCTTTATTCACTTCATAGGCCCAATTTAAAATACTTTCCCTGCCTTTTTATTTACCGGAGTTTTAGTTCTACTTCCACTTTGTTTTTCATGATCATCCTAGTCTGTAGTCATTCTTCCTCCTTTACAGCCTTACAGTGTCTATTTATACTACTTATTAGTCATTTATAAACTTTATATCTTATTACCTGTGCATGTCTCATGTTAATTGTGTTACTGTATATAAAGCACTCAGAACAGTATCTGACATCATATTATGCATGTGCAATTTAATAAGTGGGAGTGAAGGATAGAGAGGGGTCAACTAATGATGAAATGTAGGTAGTGTCTTTCACTAAGATACCTGGGATTGGATGAAATTTCCTTGGAAAGATGAATTTCATTTGATTATGTTGAGTTTGAAGTGATTGTAGGTCATTCAAGTAGATGTGTCCAGTAGCAGTTGGTTATGTATGTCTGGAGCTTAGGAAAGAAATCTAAGCTAGGAATATGAACCTGAGAGCTGCTGACACATATATAATAACAACAGTTTCTACCCTTTATTGACAGTTCATCTTGTGCTAGGCACTGTGATGAGTAGTTCTTTTATTTTTTTAATGTTTATGTTGTGAGAGAGAGCATGTGCGCACAGGCATGTGAGGGGGAGGGGCAAAGAGAGAGAATCCCAAGCAGGCTCCACACTGATGGTGCAGAGCCAGACATGGGCTCAAACCCACGAACTGTGTGATCATGACTTGAGCCTAAACCAAGAGTTCGACACTCAACCAACTGAGCCACCCAGATGCCCTGTGAGTAGTTCTTTTAATATTTAATTTTTATGATGATTTTTGATGTAGTATTCTAAATGAATAAATTAATGCTTAGAGAACTTCAATAACTTGTCCTAGACCACACAAGTTAAATGCAAAGCTGTGGTTTGAACGCAAGTCTCTCTGGCTCTGAAGCTGTTAATCTGTATGTTTTCACCAAGTAACTAAAGTTTGGAGAATGGATAAGATCACCTAAAGAGAAAATGTAGTACAGTAGTTCCTTCTTATCCACAGAGGATGTGTTCCAAGACCCCCAGTGGATGCCTGAAACCATGAATAGTATTATGTACTGTTTTTCCTATACATATATACCTGTGATAAAGTTAATTTAGTATTAGTAGGCATAGTAAGAGATTAACAACAACAAAAAATAAAATAGAACAATTGTAACAATATACTCTAAAATTTGTGTGGTCTGTCTCAAAGTATTTTATTGTATTATAGTCACCCTTATTCTTGTGATGATGTGAGATGATAAAATGCCTATGTGATGGAAGTGAGGTGAATTTAGGCTCCTACTGACTGTCCGATCATACCCTACAAGGAGAATCTTCTGCTTCTATGCTGCAGTTGACTGGGTAATTGAAACCATAGAAAGCAAAACTGCAGTTGAGGGGGACTGCTGTCTAAGAAGAGAAGGTGGCTAAAGATAGAATCCTGAGGCTCTCTGACATTTAAGAGCTAGACAGAAAAGAGAAGCCTACAAAAGAGATTGAAATAGAACAGCTAGAGAGATAAGAGGAAAATCAGAAGTGGTGTCATAAAGGGAAAGACATTACAAGGTCTGAGTCAGTGGTTGCTGTTTCAGATACTATAGGAGCAGCCAGTAAGAACTGAAAAGTATTCATTCGTTTGGGCAACAAGGCCACTGGTGATGGTAGCAAGGACTGTTAATAGAAGTGGTAGAGGCAGGAGTAGGTTGCAGTGGAATTTTGAAGAGATGTGAATGAGAGATAAAGTGGAGACAGGGATTGTAGATAACTTTTATGAGAGTCTTGTCTGTGAAGGGAAATAAAGATACAGCTGCCAAGTGTGTGAGGTGGAGGGAAGATTATTTTTCAAGATGGGAAAGGTAGGATTAAATGTTGATGGAATAGAGTCACTAGGAGTGTTCTGAAGTTGCTGGATGACACATTAGTGGGTTAAAACACCCGTTTTATTTTGCTCATGATTCTGTGGGTCAGGGATTTAGGAAGAGTTTGACTGGGCAGTTCATTCCTGACGGTGTGGTATCAGGGGCAAGATCCACCTCCACGTGCTTCTTAACTCACAAGTCTGGCGCCTGGCTGCCCCTCATACATGGTCACCTTTTCTTTCCTCCTTTCTATTTTCCCTACTCCAGGTGGCATCTCACAGCATTTTGGTTTTAGGGTAGTCATTTGTCTTACATAGCAGCTGGCTTCCAAGAAGCTTCTGAAAGAACTGTAGCTGAAAGCTGTATTCTGTTGGTGAGAGGAATCACAGGTCCTGTCCAGATTCAAGGGGCTCCCTTGAATAGGTGTCATGTCTTGTTTGAAGAGAGGCAGGGTGGACATCTGGGTGGCTCAGTCAGTTAAACATCTGACCGGCTCAGGTCATGATCTCATGGTTCATGGGTTCAAGCCCCATGTCAGGCTCTGTGCTGGAAGCTCAGAGCCTGGAACCTGCTTCAGATTCTGTGTCTCCCTCTCTCTCTCTGCCTCTCCCCCACACTCACTCTCTCTCTCTCTCTCTCCCCCCCCCCCTCTCTCAAAAATAAATACTAAAAAAAAAATTAAAAGGGAAGCAAGGTGGGATGGCAAATATCGTGTGGCAAAATGGAAAGAACGGAAGCAGTTACCAGTAAGGTTGGTATGTGGGTGCCATGGCAGAAAATGAGGAAGTTTCCATTTGATGGCTTTATTTTTATATATAAAATAGAGCTGAGTAGTTTGCTGAGGATGAGTTGATAGAGGGTAGAAGGGAGTCCAAAGTAGTATAGTCAGAAGTTTGAGGAGAGTGCATACAATTTGAAATTGTTGCTGAGGAGAATAATAGAACTGAGTGATGAAAGATAAGAGGATTACCTAGCAGCACTGAAGGAAATTTTGAAGGTAGAAATTTTAAATTTGTAGTGCCACCCCAACTCTTTGTGGTGGCATGATTTTTTCCAGCACCACCTAGCAACTAGATGTAGGATTAGAAAAGACCAACAGCTAGATTGACCCAGGATATTAGGGTTTGCCAACACAGATGTGGTAGACTGATAATGGGGCAAATAAAGTGAGGAAGTTGGTCAGAGTGATTAAAGTGGTAAGTTTAGTAGTTTCAGTTGCATAGAAGAGATAGGAGGCTGATGGAGAAAGTGGAGGTTTTAAGAAACCTCTTTTGGGGCGCCTGGGTGGCGCAGTCGGTTAAGCGTCCGACTTCAGCCAGGTCACGATCTCATGGTCCGTGAGTTCGAGCCCCGCGTCAGGCTCTGGGCTGATGGCTCGGAGCCTGGAGCCTGTTTCCGATTCTGTGTCTCCCTCTCTCTCTGCCCCTCCCCCGTTCATGCTCTGTCTCTCTCTGTCCCAAAAATAAATAAAAAACGTTGAAAAAAAAATTAAAAAAAAAAAAAAAAAAAAGAAACCTCTTTTAATGAAATTTAATAGAAAGAGATTTCAACTTCATATTCCAGAGCTAGAACATTTCTGCATAGTTTACTGTATTCTAAGAAATAAACTTAGGAATGCATAAATGAGTTGGAATGCACATGAACACCACTGGAAATGAGGTGGTCAAGGAACCAAGAGGCTGAGTGAACAGTGAAGTCACCCAGGACATGTGTTAGGACGAGTGTGGACTAGGGACCAAAGTCTTCAATACTTGAAGGAAGTGACCTTGAGATAAGAGGTTCTAGGAGAGGCAGAGGGTTAGAGAGTTCCGAAAAATTAAAAGCCCCTGTCTTAATTTTTAAATAATCTCTTTAACAAAACCTAGTTTATTGTCTTACATATAGAATTTAGGTGCATAAACAATTAGAATTATAATGTCTTCTTGATGAATCTACACCTTAATTATTATGAGATGACCCCTTTTATCACTGGTAATATTCTTTGCTCTGAAAACTGCTTTGTCTGATATTAGTAAAACCACTCCAGCTTTCTTTTCATTAATACAAGCTTGGCATATTTATCCCATCCTTTTACTTTTAACCTATTTGTGTCTTTATACTTAAAGTAGATTTCTTATAGGCAATGTGTACAGTTGAATTGACTCTTGAACAGAAGACTTTGAAATGAATGGGTCCACTTATACCCAGATGTTTTTCTGTACATATAGTGCACTATTATAGATACTGTATTTTCCTTTCTGTATAATTTTCCTAATAACATTTTTTCTAGCTTGCTTTATTGTAAGAATACGGTATATAATGTATATAGCATATAAGATATGAGTTGATTGACTGTTTATCTTATCCATAAGGCCACTGGTCAACTATTGTCTTTTCGAATCGTCATTCTGACAGGTGTAAGGTGATAGCTCATTGTAGTTTTGATTTGCATTTCCCTGATGAATACTGGTTGAGCATGTTTTCATGTATCTGTTGGCTCTATGTCTTCTTTGGAAAAATGTCTATTCAAATCATCTACCCATTTTTGATTCATATTTTTTTTTTAGTGTTGAGTTGTATGTATTTTGAATATTTATGTATTTTGAATATTTATGTATTTTGAATACTAACTCCTTGAGTATGTCATTTGCACATATCTTCTCCCATTCACCAGCCTGCCCTTTTGTATTGATGATTATTTTCTTCCCTGTGCAGAAACTTTTTATTTTCATGCAGTCATAACAGTTTATTTTAGCTTTTGTTTTCCTTGCCTTAGGAAACATAGCCACAAAAATGTTGCAATGGCCACTATCAGAGAAATTACTGCCTTTATTTTCTTCTCAGAGTTTTATGGTTTCAGGTCTTATATTTAGGTCTTATATTTAGAAGATAGTTTATTTGAGCTTTTTCTTGTTTCTTAAGGTAGGTCTGTGTGTGCTTTGGTTTCATTTTCTTCATGTTTCACTTGCTTAAAGTTGTTGGATATGTGGACTTTATAGGTTTCATCAAATTTGGAAATTTTTATCTATTATTATCTTAAAATATTTTAGTTGACTCCTCCCACCCCTCCCTTCAGGGATTCCAGTCATAAATATATTAGGTGACTTGAAGTTGTCTCACAGCTCACTGATCTTCTATTTTGTTCTTGTTTTTGTTTGTTTGTTTTTTCCCCCAGGTGTTTTGTTGTTCATTTTAGATAGTTTCTATAGCTATATCTTCAAGTTCATTAATTTTTTCTTCTGAATGTCTAATCTGCCATTCCATCTATTGCACTTTTAATCTCAGACACTGTATTTATCATCTTGAGGTTTTATTTGAATCTTTTTTTATGTCTTATAAACTCTCTTTAATGTAATGGGGAAAAACATGTTTGGGCTTTCTTTGATTTTCTTGATCATGTAGAATATAGTTAGAATAACTTTTAAAGTCCCTGCCTACATATTCTAGCATCTCTGTATTTTAGGTCAGTTTCTATTGACTGATACTTCTCCTTTTTAATATTTCCCTGCTTTTCTTTGTCTGCTTTGTAATTTCTTATCAGATACCAGACTTTGTGAGCTTTACCTTATGGAGTCCTAGATACTTTCATACTCCTTTCACTGTGCTTGAATTGTGTTTTGGTACACAGTTTAGTTTCTTGAAAATAATTTGACCCTTTTCAAGGCTTTTGTTATTGTTGTTTTTAGACAAAGCCAGAGCAGTCTTTAATTTATGACTAATCTGTAACACCCTTCTGAGTACTCTACCTCATGTTCCATGTATTAAATAGGTTTTTCCACTTTGGGTGGTAGAAATCAGAATTCTTCCTGGACCTGTGTCAGCTTCAGGAATGGTTCTGCTTTTCCCACTGGCTTTTTCTTTGGCTTCAGTAGTTTGTATGCACTGACGGGTTCTCCTCTGAAGAAGACTTGAGACTAACCCTCTGCAGATCTCTGGAGCTCTCTCTTTGCACCTCTTTCCTTTCTGTGTAACTCTCCCTTCTCTGGTATTCTGCCCAGCTAATTTTAGCTACTTTGGCTTCCTTGAATTCTCAGTTCTGATTCAGAACTGAATCTTCAGTTCTGTGAGAGGGACCTTTGGGTTTTATTTCAGTGTCTTCTCCTTGTGTTGTAGCCTGGGAATTCTCTCCATGCAGTAAACTGAGGCAGCGGTCAGGCTTACCATTTGTTTTCTTTCTCTCTGGGATTACTGTCCTTTGCTGCCTATTGTTCAGTGTCAGAAAACAATTGTTTCATTTATGTAGTTCAATTTTGGAGTTGTTGAAGACAAGTCCTATTTGTTACTTCGTCATCATGACTGAAAGAGTTATGCGTAGTATTTACTGATAACATTTTTACAAATATGCCTGCTTAAAGAATATTTAGGATACCCTAAATATTTTATTTCTGTTTTCCTATATTAAATACATCATATCTTCTGAATAATACTGCTATGAAGGGGTACTTATATGGAGATCATAGAAGTACTAGTTATTAGCTATTGTTTTACTTTTAATAAGTCCCAAGAAAGTTAAGTATCCTTTAATTGTTGTTAAATATAGCTGACTCATTACAATGGATTCTGTGGTACTACTTTTCTTTAGTCACCAAACATTAGTGGATTTCTTTCTTCAGTTACACAACTTTTACATAAGAAAAAACTTAAAGTATTTCTTTTTTTATTATTTTTCCAAACTTTAAATGAAAGCCTGTTTTACATAGCAGTATAGTTATAATGAATGGCTTATATTTTTAGAGTTCCAATTTGATAACAAACTTACAAACAAATTTTTAAGCTTCTTTTGAACTGCCAAACTTGACAGGAAGTGAACACAAAAGGCAGAAAAGCCTGTGGCTCTGAAAAAGCCAAAAAGGATATCTGTTCTATATTTGTATGGTAGATCATTAACCTCTCATGCACTTTACACAAAGGTTTTAGTATTTACCACAAGACATTGTTTTTTTAAAAGAGGTACATTTTTCTGAGAGCTGTGTCTCAGCAAAGTGAGTGAACTGTAAGATAATGATTAAGTCATATAGAACTCTTTTCTAAAAATATGGGTAAGGATAATGAAATACTAAGATGCCATGTATTATATTTATATAACAGCCATGCTACTATAATGGAAAATATTCTATGGGGTTTTTTTTAATTTTTCCATTCTAAATCTTTGAAATCTTGTGTATTTTATTAATATGAAATTTATTGTCAAACGGTTTCACTACAACACCCAGTGCTCATCCCAACAGGTGCCCTCCTCAATGCCCATCACCCACTTTCCCCTCCTCCCCACCCCCCATCAACCCTCAGTTTATTCTCAGTATTTAAGAGTCTCTTATGGTTTGCCTCCTTCCCTCTCTGTAATTTTTTCCCCCCCTCTCCTCCCCCTGGTCTTCTGTTGAGTTTCTCAGGATCCACATATGAGTGAAAACATATGGTATCTGTCTTTCTCTGCCTGACTTATTTCACTTAGCATCACACTCTCCAGTTCCGTCCACATTGCTACAAAAGGCCAGATTTCATTCTTTCTCACTGCCAAGTAGTATTCCATTGTATATATAAACCACAACTTCTTTATCCATTAATCAGTTGATAAACATTTAGGCTGTTTCCATAATTTGGCTATTGTTGAAAGTGCTGCTGTAAACATTGGGGTACAAGTGCCCCTATGCATCAGCACTCCTGTATCCCTAGGGTAAATTCCTAGCAGTGTTATTGCTGAGTCATAGGGTAGATCTATTTTTAATTTTTTGAGGAACCTCCACACTGTTTTCCAGAGCGGCTGCACCAGTTTGCATTCCCACCAACAGTGCAAGAGGGTTCCCGTTTCTCCACATCCTCTCCAGCATCTATAGTCTCCTGATTTGTTCATTTTAGCCACTCTGACCAGCGTGAGGTGATATCTCAATGTGGTTTTGATTTGCATTTCCCTGATGATGAGTGACGTTGAGCATCTTTTTATGTGCCTTTTGGCCACCTGGATGTCTTCTTTAGAGAAGTGTCTATTTATGTCTTCTGCCCATTTCTTCACTGGATTATTTGTTTTTTTGGGTGTGGAGTTTGGGGAGTTCTTTATAGATTTTGGATACTAGCCCTTTGTCCGATATGTCATTTGCAAATATCTTTTCCCATTCCGTCAATTGCCTTTTAGTTTTGTTGGTTGTTTCCTTTGCAGGGCAGAAGCTGTTTATCTTGATGAGGTCCCAATAGTTCATTTTTGCTTTTAATTCTCTTGCCTTTGGAGATGTGTCAAGTAAGAAATTGATGCAGCTGAGGTCAGAGAGGTTTTTTCCTGCTTTCTCCTCTAGGGTTTTGATGGTTTCCTGTCTCACATTCAGGTCCTTCATCCATGTTGAGCTTATTGTTGTGAATGGTGTAAGAAAGTGGTCTAGTTTCATCCTTCTGCATGTTGTTGTCCAATTCTCCCACCACCATTTGTTAAAGAGACTGTCTTTTTTCCGTTGGATATTCTTTCCTGCTTTGTCAAAGATTGGTTGGCCATACTTTTGTGGGTCTAGTTCTGGGGTTTCTATTCTATTCCATTGGTCTGTGTGTCTGTTTTTGTGCCAATACCATGCTGTCTTGATGATTACAGCTTTGTAGTAGAGGCTAAAGTCTGGGATTGTGATGCCTCCCACTTTGGTCTTCTTCTTCAATATTACTTTGGCTGTTCGGGGTCTTTTGTGGTTCCATAGAAATTTTAGGATTGCTTGTTCTAGCTTTGGGAAGAATGCTGGTGCAATTTTTGTTGGGATTGCATTGAATGTCATGTAGATAGCTTTGGGTAGGATTGACATTTTAACAATATTTATTCTTCTAATCCATGAGCATGGAATGTTTTTCCATTTCTTTTTATCTTCTTCAATTTCTTTCATAAGCTTTCTGTAGTTTTCAGCATACAGATCTTTTACATCTTTGGTTAGGTTTATTCCTAGGTATTTTATGATTCTTGGCACAGTTGTGAATGGGATCAGTTTTTTTATTTGTCTTTCTGTTGCTTCATTATTAGTGTATAGGAATGCAACCGATTTCTATACATTAATTTTGTGTCCTGCAACTTTGCTAAACTCATGTATCAGTTCTAGCAGACTTCTGGTGGAGTATATCGGGTTTTCCATGTATAGTATCATGTCATCTGCAAAAAGTGAAAGCTTGACTTCATCTTTGCCAGTTCTGATGCCTTTGATTTCCTTTTGTTGTCTGATTGCTGACGCTAGAACTTCCATATGTTGGGTTTTTAAAAGCACTTCATGAGTTACTTAAAATAACCATATATTTACTTTTTCTTTGCCGGTTAAGAGAAAACATTTTAATTTTTGAAAATCTGATTCTTTCTGAACATATACCTAAGGCTTTAACCTTTCTCACTCTGACCCAGTGTGTTCCTAATTTCTTGCCCTTAACTCCCATAACTAGTAGTCTTTTAAGATTTAAGAGACTTGACTTCATTATTCAAAACTGAAATTATTTTATTTTGTTCTAAATACAACTGTTCTTACCAATCTGTATTTTTACATTACTTTTCAAGTCATCCAGGCTTAAAGACTGAGTATTCCTTCCTTCCTTTTTCTCTATAGTTAAATACAGAATCTTGAAAATTTAAAGAAATTGTACATGTCTCTTAGATTCATCTTACTATTTTTAAAATCTTATTTTCATTTAAATTTCCTTAGATATTTTATTTCTTACATTTAATTTATTATATGCTCCTGTTTGGTCTCCCAGCTCTGCCACTAACCTCCATTTAAACTTTGGTGCCAAGTTAATATCCCTAAATACTTATTCATGCCACGCCCCAGTGTAGGAACCAATAATAGCTCCCTATTGCCATTCAGAAAAATTTAACCTCTTTTCCCTGGTTGTGGTAATCTGGCCTTTCCTAGCCTTACTCCTACTATTCCTCAAACAGTTACCATAGCCAGATAACTCTTTCATCTGTGGAGCAAACCACACTTATCCAGTGAGAGATAGCCTGCCTAAAGTGGGACGTGGAATCAGATGACCTGGCTTTATGTTCTAACTCTTCCATGTGCAAGTTAATGTTTTTGTTTTAGTGTCGTGCTTTGTAAATTGAGATAGACCAAAATATTTCCCTCCTTCTAGCTCAGATATTTTGTTTCTATAAAACCATTTAAATATTAATAATTATTTGCTAATACTGAGTGTATATTCATATTCCTTTAGATTGCTTCATAATTTATTAAATATTGAAGGAAGTTTTCTTTCATAAAAAGGTTACATAGTGATCTCATTTCCCTATACTCCTTCAGCTCATATTTTCCCAATTCTGTTTGGGCCATACCTGGGTATTCTGTACATCAGATATTTTAAAGGAATTGTACTTGTCCCTGTGAAATATGTAATGACATGGGAAATGGTCCCTGGTCTTTTTTTTTTTTTTTTTGCTTTTGAGACAGAGATTGCACATGCGCGCTTGAGCACATGTGAGTTGGGGAGGGGTAGAGGGAAAGGGAGAGAGAGAGAATCTTAAGCAGTCTCCATGCCCAGCCTGGGGCTGATGCGGGGCTGGGTCTCATGACTGTGAGATCATAACCTGAGCTGAAATCGAGAGTCAGATGCTTAACAGACTGAGCCACCCAGGTGCCCTGTGGTTTTAATATAATATGTTACTAGAATCCATAATAATTTAGGGTTGATAACATTAGGGATTTGGATCAACCTTCAAGGAGATTGAAGAGAGGGATAAAAATGAGGTAAAATGGAAAGCTAAATCTGTTTTTAATAGACCGAAATATTAGAACTGAGTTTTCTCTCAGTTTTTAATAAAAGATTCCAGGTATGCCTGTTGTCTTCTATAAGAGTGAACAAATGTAGAGCCTGAAAAGGGAAAGTAAAGAAATGCAGTATCTTAGAAATAAAATTTTTGATAGCGGCCTTGTTTTCTATTAGTTCTCTAGAGAGAAATAAAAAATATAGATTTCCAGAAAAACCACAAAGATAAGGATACTTAGTGCATCTGAATAATTATTCACTGAAATGTGAATAGATGATTGCTTAAAAATATCTAAGAATATAAGCTCAATTTAGTAAAATAATTCTATTTCTTCATAGTTAAGAATCAGTGAAGCATTAAATGGTTTTTTATATTGTTCCTCATATGTTAAAAAACAGTAAATGGAAAATCCAATGTAACTTAGATGACTGTTAGCAATCAATGCAAGTATTCTCCTGTACTAAATGCTGATGTGAGCTTGAGTTCTTGTTCTTGATCCAGATCTATTTATGGTCTTAAACATAAAATCTTTCCTTGCCTAAACCTTCACTTAAGTGCCTTCTAGTCTTGCATCCCATGTTTGACCGTGTAGTTTATTCTTTTCTCTCTGCATTTGCCTCCTTCTTTAATCTTTAGAACACTCTGACACACACGAGTAATGGCTAGAGTTCACTTTGGAAGAGACTTGCCCATTCATGTTTCTCTTTCTTCTCCCCTATTGTCAATATTGTACATTTTACTTGTTCATGAATTGGCACAAGGGACTAAAGAAATCTGGGGACGTTAAAAAAAAATCAACAACTCAGAAATGTCTCTTAAGTGTACGTCATAGAAACTTGCTTTAGGAAGCAGTGCTTTTAAAAAGCTCATCACTGGCTTAATTCTTTAGAATTTTTCCTGATCACATACAGACCTGCATCAAAATGATCCTCACTTATGCATTTAACATTTCAGTGTAGAAATCATAACAGATAATACTTGCGTGTGTGCTCTTACTGGCACTATTAAAAGTGCTGAAATGTGTTAACTCATTTGCTTTGTAAACTCTGTGAAATAGATGCTGTCATTATCACTATTTCACAGGTGAGGAAACTAAGGCACAGAAAAATTGAGAACCTTTTCCTTATAAGGTGTCACTGAACTCCAGCATTGTTAAATGTGGGCAGTGTTTGCTGTTATACTGCAGTTGGAATTCATTATATTGCAGGTCCGCAAAACTAAGTTGATGACAGAGACAGAATTTTAACTTGGGCTCTCTGGTCCCGGAGACTGTGCTCTTAACCTCTGTGCTGTCTTATGGTGTGTATTAGTTTATTGTTGGATATATTGAGTGTTGTGATTAGTTTCTTTATTCATGTTTTATTTGTGTTTGTATCTTTCTTTCTGTGTCACTCTGCTGTAGTGGGAGGAACCTGGGCTTTGGAGTTACCAGCTCTCAGTTAATTTTCACAGAAGGTAAATGAAACTATCCCTAGTTTACAGATAAGGAAAGCTAAGCTTCAGAGATACTATATAACTCACTTTGGTGTGATTCTGAACAAGTTATGTCACTGCATCTCAGGTTTCCTTGTCTATAAAACAGGGATAATAATATTTATCTTTCAGAGTTAATGTACAGAGTAAATGAACATTTATGAGAGTGGTATATTTTAGAAACAGCACAATTGTTAGTTTCCTTCATTCCCTTTCTTCTATACAGTGATTTTTTTTTAAGAACAGAGAACTGAGAATACAGTTAAACAGTATTAGATCTGTTTATCCTCACTTACGAAATGTATGTAGAGCTTTTCTCCTGAGGCGCTGCCCTCCCCATTGCCTTTTCAAAGTGGAAAAAGTTCAGAGGGAAAAAGGTGTAACTGAACTCCAGCATTGTTAATGTGGGCAGTGTTCACTATTATACTGCAGTTGGAATTTGTCATATTGCTTTAGGTATGAATCATGTCAGTAATTACCCAAGGGCAGTGTTAGTTCATTATTCAAGTACAAACAAGAAGGGAGATAGCAATTGTAGAAGAATAGCTCAGAAAGATCCTCTGTACTTATTAACCTGTGGACATGGAAGCAATTGTACTGTTGTTCAGAGCGTCTTCTGCAAGGTCATGACGCTAGAAAATTGCTTGAATATAATCTTAGAATTTTCAGTTTCTAAGCTTATAGTCATATCCTGACTATAATACTGAGGAAGGGTTCTGGAATCTGGATATGAAAACAACAAAAACTAGAAATACCTTATGAGATATGTATTTCAATTAATACAGTTTCTAAATTCCTCCAGAAAAATAAGAGGCTATTAATAATAATAAGTTGAGTAAAATTTTGGAAACACTCTAGGACGTTTACTCCTAAATCATCTAAGCTCAGTTACTTTTCATAATAAAATAGAACCAACTCTTTGACATTTATCTTTTCCAAATATTTATGGTATGTTTTTAGAACTCTGAACTGTCACAATCTAGTCTGTTTCAAAATGCATGTCAGAAAAACAACAACAACAACAAAAAACAAAATGCATGTCAGTAGCCCTTGTGTCTGTGGTTTTACTAATTTACTTATTGTCAGCAGTAGCCAAATATCAGAAGTATCTATGGTGTCTTTCTATAAGTGTGGATTTAGAACATAAGGGAATGTAGAGTAGGAAACAGCTGGATTTGTTTCTCTTCCAAAAAAAATTTTTTTCTTTTTGCTGAGTTTCAGTGTTTCTTGCCTCTGTTAAAGTATAAAAGATAATTTCTCTTTAAGATTTGATAATACTCTAAGAATTTTTCAAAGTCTAACATAAATCTGTCTTGCTATCTTTTATTTAAGTTTATTTCCTTTTTGGAGTTTAATATCTGGTAATTTATATCCTTACTAATAAATTAATAAAAACTTGTTATTTTTGTTAATATCTGATCATTATCTTGCCCTTTCTATGTTTTAAGATAATTACCTAAAAGTTTTCATTTACATACTAAGTAACACTAGTTTCTATAACTTAAGTTTGTCATTTTGTTTTTTTTCTTTTAAACAGTAAAAATGAGAAAGGTGGAAAAGTAAAATGACTCATCTTTTACTAATACATGAGTCCTAAACAAAAATTAACATTGGATTCCCTAATCCAATACTAAGATCTTGAAAATACCAACTTTTTCTTAAAAATATACACTCCTGGGGGCGCCTGGGTGGCTCAGTCGGTTAAGCGGCCGACTTCGGCTTAGGTCATGATCTCGCGGTCCATGGGTTCGAGCCCCGCGTCGGGCTCTGTGCTGATAGCTCAGAGCCTGGAGCCTGTTTCAGAATCTGTGTCTCCCTCTCTCTGACCCTCCCCCATTCATGCTCTGTCTCTCTCTGTCTCAAAAATACATAAAACATTAAAAAATATATATATACACTCCTGCAGAACACCTTGGTTGCTCTGTCAGTTGAGCATCTGACTCTTGATTTCAGCTCAGTTTGTGATCCCAGAGTCGTGGGATTGAGCCCCGCTTCGGGCTTGGTGCTGAATGTGTGGCCTGCTTGGGATTCTCTCTTTCTCTCTCTCTCTCTCTCCCTCCCTCTCCCTCCCTCCCTCCCTCCCTTCCTCTCCCCCTCTCCCCAGCTTGCACATGCATGCTCTCTCCAATAATAATAATAGTGCAAAAGTTTACATTTTTTTAATTATCTTTGTAGCAGGCATACTGCACACTTTCAGTACTATGTACTTTTAGGATCTAACTCACATATTTAAAGTCTTCTGAAAATAAACTTTCCCACAGTCCAGTTTCAAATGAAGAATAAATGGCCTGGGTGGATGGAGATTGCCATGATAATGCAAAAATGATATATCTGACCTTTGTAATTATTTCTGTAGGAACAACAACTTTTTCTACAATCTCTTACAGACCATTTATCATCGTCCCTATTTTTGAATACATGCCCATATTTTTCCTTCTCTTAAGTAGCTAAGATTATATCAAAATTATGTGTGTGTCAGTCTAAAGAAGTCTTAAGAGATCACAACACAAAATGTAGCATTTTTTGCCCAACAGTTTTGAAACCAGTTATGTTGGCCATCAGCAAAAATCACATATGTAATATACATTCCAAAAGGTATAATTCCTAGCACTCTGTTTCAATATTCATTTTTATTTGAATAAACTTCTTTTGACAAGTACTATACATAAAATCCTTTCCCTGGGAAGCCTAAATTTTAGTCCAATGTGAATATTTTGTACTCCTGTAATTAAATAAGAGTTCTTTATTTTAAAATAAAGAATTATAATAAAGTGATTCATAGGTTTTTATGACCTATTAAACTATGATCTAACAATTAATAATTGGTTTAAAATATTTTTTAAAGAAAATAAGTTGAAAGTTATATTGTTCATGATACAAGGATTTGCTACACTTTGATGAAAAAGCCCTTTGCATGTTATTTTTTAGCAGCAGTAAACCAGTAAGTTGTATAACTTTTTCTTGTGTAACTTACATTGTGCATAGTTTTAAAAATGAGAATATTTCTGGTTCAAAATAGCAAACTGACCATACACCTTTACCTCCTTTCTCCCCCCAAACCCCTCCAGAAGTTACAGAAAAGAAACAAAAAACACACATTGGGGTGAAATCCTGTAGTATTGAGACTATAAAGTAGAAAATCTATGGAGAGAAGTTGGGTTGATTCAGTTTTGAGGATAAAAAGTAAATGAGGAGTGTACTGATGGATACAACAAAGTAGAGAAAACTACAGCTCTGAATACATACAGAAGAGGGTCTGGTAGAAGTGGGAGTTTGAGCCTCCAAGCTCAAAGTAGCAGATACAGAGAGTAAGGCAGTAATCAGGAGAGTTTTTTAAAGTACTGTCTGCCAGTGGCCCTCAAAGTTGAGCATGCATCAGAATCATCTGGAGGGCTTTTTAAAAACACAGGGTACAGATTCCTGGGCACACCACCAAAGTTTCTAGGGTCAGGTTCAAGAATTTATATTTCAAACATGTTTCCAGGCAATGCTGATGTTGCTGGTCTGGCTGCTACATTTTGAGAACACTGGTCCGTGAACAGTTGGACTGGCCCCCCTACCTCAGGCCATGCGAGGCTATAAAAATCAGGAAAATGCACCTTCCTCTGTGCCAGTGAATTGGAAAAAGATGCCCGTCTGGATACAGATACCCCTGGTTTGGTATGAAACTTTATGCTGAAGCCCTGTGCTTTTGTGCAGTACACAGTCTGTACAAGTACATGTCTGGCTCCACACTAACTTCTGTGTACACACACACACACACACACACACACCCCTACAGCTACCTGATGGTGCCTACAAAAGAAACAGAGCAGGAGATTAGGTAAATCTAGACTTCTATAACAGATTTGAAGGGGAAAAAAAAGAATAGGAAATGTATTTCTGCTTAAAAATGCATCAAATTATTGTGTTGCAAGGTTATATTGCCCTTATTTTGGTATTTTTTGGGTAACCTCAGTTCAATATCCATTCCCAAAAGAAAGACCAGATTAAAATAGAAGAAAAATTTCCAAAGCTAATAAAAGCCTGAAGGCTTTCAATGGAAAATATTCATAGATCCAAGCAGGATAAATGAGTGTGGATATATCTTGGTGAATAATTCAGAATTCCAAAGGTAATGAGAAAATTATAAAAGCCTCCAGCAAGAAAAAAGTCAGTTATTTACAGTGGAATGAGATCCAGATCAGCATCAAAGTTCTTAGCAGGAGTACTGGATGTCTGATGACCTAGAATTCTGTATCTGACCTACATGTCAAACAGGAGGGTAAAATCAAACAATTTTTAGACATGTAATGACTCAGAAAATTTACCTCTTGACTATCCTTTTTGAAATAAAATTACTAGAGAATATACTTCAGCAAAGTAAAAAAGAAATCCAAGAAAGGTGAATTATGGGAGCTAAAAATGAAACAGGAATGCAGAGAGAAAAAAAAATGGGGAAAAACTCCAGGATACAACAGGCCTAGATAGTTGTTCCAAAAGAGAAATCTATAGATACATAAAGAATGTCAAGAAGAGTGGTTTCTTTTAACAACTCTATAACCTCACTCAAGGTGGAGATTCAACAGTAACAGTTTAAGATTGATAAATCAAGTTTATGGTGATAGCTGCAAGAGTTGAATTTTTGTATTATAGTATTGACAAAGGATAATTTGCCTCTTTACCTTGAGCTTTTGATGGATTAAGTGAACCAAACATAGGTTTGATGATACAAGAGGCAGTCTTTACTTTCTTTACATGTTTGTGTGTAGGTATAGGACATTTATTAGAACTACATTAATAAATACCCAGCATAGGTACTATATAAGTAAATATATTCATTATTAAAAATGAATCTTCAAATCACTACATTGTACACCTGACACTGGTTTAACACTGTATGTTAACTATACTGGAATTAAAAAAATAAAAATAGAAACATGAAAGGAAAAAATTAATCTTTGGCACGGGCAAATAATATTTAATTTGTTCTTAACTCTAAGCCCTCTCCTTCCAATCTCTACCCCCTCTATTTCAACCCACATTAGATGCTATAGAGAATACAAAGAAGTACAGAACATAATCCCTTTCCTCAAGGAGTTTGAGGTATCAGGAAGATCAGACCATGTAAAGAGATAACTAAGGCAGTTAACAAAAATACCAAATAAGCGATAGAGACAATAAGCATTATCAAAGATTTTGTTTAGCAGTTGAACTGGGCCTTGTAGGATGAAAAGGATTTTATCAGGGCCAGAGTGAATTTTATTGACTGGTGGGGGGTGGGGCAAGTAGTGTGTCTTGTGCCTACATGTCTAGAGTCAATAAGATGAGAGTTATGAACACAGGACATGTAGTAGACCAATGAGGAGGAATCTTAATTGGGAGACAGAAAAGAAGCTCCAGAATTGAGTACGTCAGGATTATATTTTGGGGAATATTGCGATATAGTCCCAATATAACACGGTAACAGTGGCGACAATGGTTATTAAAAGTAAGGAGTGGATGAAATCATAACTGACAAGAATGAGAAACAGGACATGAGGTGTGGCATGGACCTTATATTCTCTAGTCCAAAACCCTTAGTTAAGATAAAGAGGTCAACATAGGCTAAATGATTAAAATTATACTAGTTTGTAGGAAAACCCTGACTAGAACTCATGTCCATCTTTTAATAGAACTTTAAGTTTCATTCATTTAACAGATGATGGAGACCGATTATGTGCCATGCACTAATACAGATGTAGCTCTAGGATGATTGGTGTCTTTTTTTCCTTGTTTCCCTTTCTTGTTGGCTTTAGTTTTTTGACTATGTGGAACAAGAAGTGGCACATACAGCCCACAGGCAACCACTTCATTTTGTAAAGTTTTATTGGAACACAGCCACACTCATTCACTTACATATTGTCTGTGGTTGCTTTTGTGCAGTAATGCAGAGTTGAGAAGTTGCAACAGGACTGTACAGCCTGCAGGCCTAAGATCTTTACTATCTGACCCTTGAAGAAAAGGGTTTCTGATTCCTAATGTATGTTAACATGCATCCCAAAGTCTTACACTCAGTTAAGTGTCATAGCTTTCAATATCCTGTCTGTGCTGTTCCTCACCCCTACTCCTTGCTCTTTGGTTTATCTTTCTTGTGTTTCTTTTTGTAAAAATAAGCAAATATATGTATGCCCTCTTATTTTGCTTTTTTGTTATACCACAGGTAGCATGCCATGTGTATTCTTTTACAACTTTTTTCATGTAATGCTTTCTGGAAATCTCTCCATATCAGTTCATAGAGCTCTTTCTTATTCTTCATTACAGCTGCATGGTACTACATTGTATATGTGCTACAGTTTTATTCAACTAGTCTTCTATGCTTGGACTTGTAGTAGTTACCAATATTTATAATTTCAAATAGTGCTGTACCTTGTACATATATATTTTTACATTATTGAAATTATGTCTTCAGGGTAAATACCTAGAAGTGAGAATGCTGGCTCAAAGGGTGACAGAGAGAGAGAGAGAGAGAGTGTGTGTGTGTGTGTGTGTGTGTGTGTGTGTGTGAGAGAGAGAGAGAGAGAGAGAGAGATGTGTGAGATATTGCCACATTCCCATCCATAAAGATCAAACCATTTTGTATTCCCGTGAACAGTGTATGAATATGTATCAGTTTCTCCACAAGGGCTGCTCATTTAATTTTGCAAAATGATGGCATTAAAATATTCTTCCCATCTTTCATCACTATCATTTCAAATGATTTTAATATTTCTTACCATTTTAATAAGGTAAAAAACATAATTAAAATAAAGGGTAACAACTCTTTAAGTTTAAACCGAATAAATTTATTTCTTATTGTGATTGTTTTTCTTTTTGTTGAAGACAAATGCATCTCTACCCTCTAATCAGAGGAATCTTGTTGAAATGCATATCTGATCCTGTCTCTCCTAAATGGGAAATCCTTCAGGGCTTTTTCCACATTTCCTCAGATTTTATTATGGCCTATAAGTACATGTAAGGTCTCAGCCCTATATCTACAGCCACTTTGATTTTTAGTTCTTTCAGTATACCAGACCACAGGGCCTTTCCATGTGCTACTTCCCTTGCCACCGTTAAAGAAATAGATGAGTCAAAAACAAACAGGAAATCCAAGTTCTTATCCTTAGTGTACCTTTCTGTGACCTTATGCAAGTTACTTAACCTTTTAATTCTTCAGTTTCCTTAACCTAAAGTGAAGTAGTTGTATCAAATGACCTACAGGTTCTCTCAGTTTTAAGTTGCAAATTTACCAGGAATCATTCTGATGGGAAAGTAACAGAACTAGCACTATCACCCTATGGCTTTTAACTGTAACTTGGCTTTAAGTATATAACACATATTTTTCCACTTTCTAACTCTTTACTTAAATTTTAATCATTTTCAAAAATTATTAGCTGACTCTATATGAGTAAGGCAAGGTTTAAGTTTGAAAATGATTATTAAAATCATGAATTATCTCTACTTTTGGGGTCCTGTGTCGTAGATTCTGACTTTGTGACCACTTTCAGCACTTTAAATCACTGTGATGAGAGTTAATTTTATACCCTTTTAAAGATTTATTGGAATAAATCTTTTTTGAGAGCAGGAGGAAAGGGGAAGGCTTAATGGTGAAGTTGGCCTGAACTTAATTTCATACTCTTATTATCCTGATCTATTGCCACGTTTAACTGATGATTCTTTGTACTCTTATAAAATTGACTGTCAGAAAATCTGTAGTAGATATCAGGCACAAAGGCTAAAGAGAAAGATTAAATAGGTATTTGAGAATTAGTGATTGTAGTAGGATGTATATATGTTGATCTGTAGAAAATGTTGCTAATTAAGTAACATTGTCAACCATTAAGTACTCTAGTCTTTTCAAATACACTTTGGGTCCTTAAGTTTGTCCATTAGTCCCTTTTACTTGGAAATCATGTTATAAGTGGATAATTTGATTTCCAGCCCAAAAGGGCTTTTTAAAAAACATTGTATCTTAGGATTGCCTTAAGATTCATCTACTAGTAAGCATTGTTTATAAAATTTTCTATATACTTATTCACAACTAAGAACACCAAGTTACATCTTCCCTTACTTGCATCTGGGGTTGGATTGACATGCAAGCACTAAAAAAGGGTGTTGGGAGGTAGTAAAGATTCTGTTAGGCAATAGTAACTTAATATATTGACAGAAGTCTCAAGTATCTGGTTCATTCATTGGGGATCCAAAATTATAGAACCAAAAAACAATTGCTTCAGACTTTGCCAGCTAGATATGAGTCATGAATTAAATGTTTCTCAGTTGGGGATGTGAAGTTAGCTGATGTTCCATTTTATATTCCTCAACTGAGTGATTAATCTTTAAATACCAGTATCTGTAATTTAGATTTATACCTTAAATTTACTTTCAGTATCTTAAGTGTAGATATAAGATACTTTCAGTATCTTGAGTGTAGAATATAAAGTCAAAACTCCTTGATAAAGTAATGTCTTCTGTTTCTTTAAATATTTTGAACAAATGTTATTTTTACTATGTATATATTTTTGTACATTCTTTTGGTAAACTAGTTATTTAGTTGTTATTTTCTCTGGAAAGGCCATTTCTGAGTTTAGAACCAATCATTAGGATCCTGGGGAGCTGTTTTCTACACCTTAAAAATGTTCTCATTTTCTGTTCCTTTGAAGGGCATTAATGTAGAACAGAAGATTAAATCATCTACTCTTTTATAGAGATGTTGAAAACAGTGGGTACAGTTCTTTGGGAGAGAGGGCTTGGCACTGTTACCTTAGAGTAACAAAAAGTAAAATTCTCAGAGTTGTAGTAATACAGGTTTTTTGGAGAAAGAGAAAAGAGAAAACTCTCAGAATATGTAATTTACCAGTGTAGTGCTAACAAAAGGAAAATAACTTTAGTACGCTTTCTCTCCATGTAGTTGAGATTTACCCAGGATTTGAAGTTGTTGATAAGAAAACTAATATTTTTATCTGTTAGGTATTACTTTGCGAAAAATCCTACAAAACTTTGATTCATCTTTCCCTTGACAAGAGGGTTACAAAAATTTCTCCAGTAATCACAGAAACAACAAATATCTAATCACTCTTTTGCTTGTATTTTAAACTAATAGCCATGCTTTGAGGTCTTGCCCACAAGACCTTTCAGCCAAGAAAATTTCTGAGAAATCTGTTACAACCTCCCTGCCCTTTGTTCCACATCTTTAAGTCACTAGTTGTTTTTCAAGAGTACTAGGTCTATTTATTTTCTGAAGAGTGATATCAAATAGAGGTACTACAGGACCAATTGAAGACATTAAGGATTTGTTTTGCTTTTGGTTTATCTAAAGGAAACCATGGCTACCTAAAGAAAATCTCCCACTGTTATTTTATTGAAAATGGATTACTTATTTAGCAAGTGACAATGATTTGTCTGAAATCATTGTAGCCCAAACCCAGAGAAGAGCAAAAATCAAATTTAAATTTTAAGGGTATTTTTCCAAAGTTGTATTCAGGATGTGAAAGATTAGGTGTAAAAAGTAGACTGAATGCTGAATTTAATTATGTGCATTTTTCTCAAATAAAAAGTATTCCTTTTTAGTTAACTTTGGAGAACTGCTTGAATTTGAAAGAAAAAAATATGTTGGAAAATGAAAAAGTTTTAGTGTAGTTGGTGCTTCATAGCTAAATTATAGCTCAAATTGATACCTTTTCTTTAAGAAAATGGAATGTAGTTGTACTGAGTAATTTGGCCCTGTAGTTTTCCTGCTTTGTACGTAAGGAACTATATTACTTTATAAATTATATTGACGTACAATAACATTTTGCCTATGGATCTATGTTTTTACTTTATAAATTATATTGACATACAATAACACTTTGCCTACTGGAAATAATATTTTCATCTGTTCAATATTTGGCTTTAAATGGTCAAGAGGGAAGGGAAGTAATATATTTATTTATCACTTTCTAAGTGCCGAGTCTTGTATTTCACTATCTTACTATCTGTGGTGTTTCTGACTTAAAATACTTAATATACAAGTTACTTATTATGACATAAATATGCCTTTAAAATGTACCTCCAAGTAGTATTTTCTTAATGGACTTAGCAAAACAACAATTTTGTTAGTTTCTTCCCTCTCAATTTTGGTGATGTATATTATTTTGAAATTGAGTGCTATTATATCCAGTGAATGGATCAAAATAACAATTTGAAAGCATATTATACTATATAGTGAGATAGCATATGCTTCTTATGAATTTCCTACAAAGACAAAATCCTAAATATTATCTGGAAGTGTAACTGTTAGAGATCCCCAAATAGCGTTAGTGTGTTGTTAGTCTACAGAAGACATTTTTAGCTGTTTTTTCAAAAACACTCCCCAAACACTCTTTCAAATTACTCTCCTTTCTCATTTATGTTACAGTTCAAGAAACATGATTAGTTATTTCACTTCAAATCGAAATAGAAATTAGATATATGTTGAATAAAAATATTAAATACTTTAAAACATTTAATGTTATACTTCGTTTAGTTTAAAATTGCTAAGAAATTCAGACAGTGCACATGGTCACCACATGATTGAAATCATAGTCACTTTTAGACTTTGAGCAACTTTTTTAGGGATTTTTTTAATGAAGAGGAAGGAACAGATCAAACTGGCTCAGAAAAATAAAGTGGTATGTATACAGAATAGAATACATTTTAATGGTTAACACATTGAATACAATTTTTTATACTAATAACTTTAAAATGTCCACATGTTTATTTTCTTTCAAAGGCGGAGAAATAGTTGTCCAAGAAAACTTTTCACAGTTGAAGGAACTTAGAGGTGCCCAGTGAAGTCCCAGCGGTTTTATTTCAGGCAGCTTATATTGTAGATTCATGGTCAAATATCTTACTTTTTAAGGTCTGTAGGTTATGTTGAATAAAGTTCTCTGTGCTGTGAACTTCAGAGAATCTAAAGTCACTTCTCCTAGTAGACCAGTTTTTCATTTTTATTGAATTCTGAATCGTGTCCGATGTGAAGTAGTAAACTATAGGGTCAAAGCAACAGTTTGAAACAGCAATGCAGAGAGTGATTGGGTACATAGTCCTTACTGCTGTCACTGCTGAGCAATTAACAAATGTTTGTGTTCTCATAAGAGAATATAAAATAAGATTGATGTTGTAAGGCACGAAACAGAAGCAGAATATGACCAAATGTACAAAAATCATTTTTAAAACTTTAGTTTTGTTTATTTTGCTTCTACTTAATGTAACAGGTTTATTTAAAGTTCTTAGCACCATACTAGAACAAGTTACATTTAAAATTAGAGGAATAAAAAATCCTACTATTTCGATGAAAATTACAATCCTTGAAAGATACGTTTTCCATGTGGCTTCTGGAAATTTTTCAAAGCAGGCTTCTGAGGCATTGTTACCCTGAGAGTGGGTAGACTGAAAAAAAACTGCTGGTGCACTTCCTCCTATCACAGTTAGCCACACAGCAATACACACGATTTTTGCATTTCGTTTGGTTCTTAGAGTCTTTGACTTAAATGGGTAGACGATTGCCAGAAACCGATCGACACTAATACAGGTTAAGAACAGAATGCTTCCATACATGTTGGTATAGAATAGCATCACTGAAATTTTACAGAGTTGATCTCCAAATGGCCAATTCTGGGTTGCAAAGTAAAAAATCCTGAAGGGTAAAGTAAAAACGAAAAGCAAGTCTGACATTGCCAAGTTAATCATGTATGTTGTAGTTTCATTTCGCACTTTGAGGGTGCAGATGAAAATGTATATGGCAACACAGTTAGATATTAACCCAAGCACAAATACCATACTAAACATGCAGCCATACAAAGTGTACTTAAAGGAGTCATCATAGTAGCATTGGGAGCTGTTATTGCTTACCATTATAAAGGCACGTCCAGTTTACAGTGTTAAATCCTTTGGTCTGCCGCAGTTTTCTTTGGTATTCAGATTGTGACCACTTTATAACCTCTGGAGTATTTGCAAATTCCTTGTATCTTTGGGTGATTTTGTAAATATTTCCTTTTTCTTCGAAATCTCGACAGGAAACATGAAATTCGTTGTTGTAAATTTTCCACTTGGTTCTTCAACAGGAAAATACTCTCATTTTCTGATTTCCAGAAAATCCGTGAATCCAGGGTTTAGGTAGCCCACGAACAACTTTAAAAAGAAATGTAGTCAGTGAAGCCAGCCTGTTAGATTATAAATTTAAAGAAAAGCGGTGTTTTGAAACAGGAATAAAACTACTCTTCTGGTAAACTTGCATTTCAGTAGGCAAAGTGAATATTTCAGAACTGTTTCTTTATGCTCCAGAATATTTAAGCTAAAGTTAGCAATCTTTTTTGCTTTTCAGTGCAGAGTTTCAGAGACTTAAACATTCCCAGTTTGGTCTCACTTACTTCTTGCTCCTTTTAAATAAGGTTTTCCTTTTTGGTATTCCTGAAGTGGATTCCAGACGGTAGTAAGCAGAAGAGTCTTTAAAGTTTCCGAAATAAATTCCTAAGCGTGTTAGCTCTTGCTGAATTGAAGCCTTTCCTCCGTTGCCAGATGTATTGTGAGATGGGCTTTCTCTGAAGTGGAAAAGAAAGGCTCGCTAGATTTGTAATATGACATCACAGGAAGAAGAGGCTGGGCTTGGACAAAGAAAGGTTTCAGCCGTTTGTTTGCAGTTCCTTTAATCTGATAATGTGTCTGCTGGGAATGTACCTAGGAGGTTTGCAAATGGTCACTGGCTGTTTAGCTGAGCCTTTGCCCTTTAACTCTTTTTATGCAGAAATGCCTTCTGGGATGCTAGCCACCTCACAAAGAGTTTTCTTTCTTTCCTTTCTTTTATTTCTTTGTATTTGGTAGTAAAAATTAAGAAAGAAATCAGTATTAAACCTGTTTTTCTCTTATTTGATTGCTTTTGTGTTTGGAATGTGACTTTGTTTTCAAGAAATGTATAGGAGTGTATACTTATAAATTTAAATTGTTTGTGGTGTCTTAATATAGCATTAAAAAAAGTGTTTAGGAGAAATTTAATCTTTAGGGATAAAAAGGACTTGACTGCCCAGTGGTGGTTTTGCCAGTCTTGGCTTCTCTTTGCCATAATTGTTCCTCAAGATTTAATTGGTGTGATTGTGAGTGGCTCCAATCCTGAATCTCTTTTATTTTTGATGAAGGAATCTTCTAACATTCTTTCCTCTTTCCCATAAAATTAAGTTAATATTTTAGAACACTTTCAATTTTTAAATTACCACTTTCCCCAAGAATACATTCAAGGATGTTCACATTTGGTGTGGTATTAATCTTCTTTACACACAGAGCTAAATTACATCTTTTTAAATGAACTTTTTTTCTTCCTTAAATTGATTGAAGTAAGTTTTGGAGAATAAAAGTTATACTACTTGGCTAAATTTTAGGTTCATAATTTTATTTTCCTTACCCTTAGCCCACACCTTACCCCTCTTAATATGACTTTGACTGTATTGGAATATGGTTCAGATTTTGACTTCATTTAAAAGCTCCTATGAGTTGTTTCTGAATATATTTGTATTTGAAGGATACTCATTTTTTAAAGTCCAAAGAAATTGGAGGAATAAAGTATGTGCAGGATGGGGGTCATTGAATATAGATGATATTTCCTTCAGGATCGAAGATACCACACAACCTTTGGACACATACTTGGTTTTTTTGTTCTAAATTACCATTTTTCAGAAAAGGCTAAGATCCAGTTATGTTTTACTGTTGCTATTTTCTTTCTTCTTTTTTTTTTTTTTTATGTTTTTATTATTTACATTAGCACGGGCTGGGGAAGGGAGAGAGAGAGGAGGACAGAAAATCTGAATCAGGCTTTTCACTGACAGCAGTGAGCTATGCTGGGCTCCAACTTACTGTTAGGGCTCAAACTCATGGGTCTGTGAGATCAAGACCTGAGCCAAAGTAGGACGCTTAACTGACTGAGCTACCCAGGTACGCTGACTGTTGATATTTTCTAGTTTGGTTCAGTTTGGGGCAAAACTCTTTCCAAGTATCAATTTTGAAAATTTAGGGAATTTATGAGTGATTTGTTTTTCCTTCCTGAATTACTTAACCAATTTGAAAGTAATATGTTGCAATAATATGTTTTAATACCCTTTTAATTATAAAATTAAGTTTAGCAACTTTTGTTGATGAATCCTGCCTGAATTGTATTATTTTTTTTATTGTTTTGACTGGGAAATTTATAATAAAGTGACACCAAAAAATGAGTATTATTTATAATTGATAAATTTAAATGTTAAAGGGTTAAATTCTTTGTGTATTGCATTGATATGGAAAAGAGTTAGCCTGTGTGTGTTCATATAAGAAGCAGGTGAATAGTAACAAGATACGTAGTTGATAAGCTGTATTCTTTTTTTTTTTTTAACGTTTATTTATTTATTTTGAGAGAGAGGGAGAGAGGGGGAGCAAGCAAGGGAGGGACAGAGAGAGAGAGAGAGGGAGAGACAGAATCCCAAGCAGGCTCCACACTGTCAGCACAGAGCCCAACGCAGGGCTCCATCTCACGATGTAAGATCATGACCTCAGCTGAAACCAAGATGATGCTTAACTGACTGAACCACCCAGGCGCCCAATAAGCTTGTAGTCTTATTGGAGAAAATTTTTCTGTTATAGTGTCTTAATAATCTATTACTTTGATTATCTCTTTAATCATCATTAAATAATGAAATAATAAGCAGTCATATGCCCTGACCTTGTTTACTTCTGCTTTCATTTTGAATATGGCATTTACTCAAAGAGTTAAAAATTGTGTTAATTCTATATTGGAATATTCTTCTACATATTGATGTTATTTACAAGACTTATTCACGTAACTGTTCATTTCTTGTTTGAGTTATTTTGCTTATAGATCACTATTTGTGAATTAAGCTTTTTGTTATCAGTGTATTAGTGTATGTTTGCATTTCTAATTTTTATATAGTGTTTGACCCTTAGTAGATACTCACATGTTTGTTGATGAATGAATCATATCAGTAAACTTTAATTTTGTTGAAAGGTGTTTCTGTTCAGAAAAAAGAACAACAGCAGAGGGGCTGTCTGCTTCAGGGAAGATCATCAAATGCTAGATTTTTCGAGATATTTATGTTGACTTCTAAGGAACCAAAGTGAAATTAGATACCTTGATAATTCTTTAGATTAAGATTTGATAAATACATAGTAACTCCTTGCAAAGGGAGTTAAATAAATATAGAGAATTGAGTGTATTTAATAGGTACTTTGTATTTGATAGCTTCAGGCCAAACTGTTATTTTAATACGAGATTTGTATACTTCTGAAGGTTAAGTCTGTGAATCAACTCGTTTTTTGTGTGAGGTTTTCTCCGGGGGAGAAATAACATGTGCCACCTATTTGAGATGTAGTGAATCTCATTATGCAAGTCATCACTTTCAAACTTTAATTTTATCAAGAAGCCAATTAAATAACCACCCAGCCTATAAAGTAGATGTTTGATTCACTACAATAGTGGTATAAATCAGTTAGTTTTGTAACTAATTTTTCTTCGGGGTGAGAGAGAGTATTCTGGTAGTTAACTATTAGAAGCGTAAGGATTTGGTTAACTTCTGAGTTCTTGACTAAATTTCTGCCGCAACTGTGACTTTGAGGAGGCAACAAATCTGACTTGTTTCAAAATAGGCATTTTGAAAATGAAAAAACATTTCAAAATGTTTCAAAACATTCATAATAATGTTTGTTGAAAGAATAAACAAAGCTTTATTAGACACCCACTATAAACAAATAGTGTGTCAAGTGTGCTCCTCATCCATTCTTACTTTCTCTTTGTTTTCATCAAGCCTATTTTCTGGGCTTTATTGCAAGATCACTCACTTCCACCTTTCTGGGCTAACCTTGTTACTCTTATCTGTATGATTGTTATAATGTCTTATCTTGTCTTCTGATTTTTAGTCCTACCCTTTTCTGTTTTCCCCCTGCCAGCCTGTCACAGATCAGCTCATGAGTGAATCAACTATTTATTCATGTATTACCCTTCTTGCTTCCAAAAAGAATTTAAAGCTGCTGCTGATTTTAAAACGGATGAAAATAAACATTAAGATTTTAGTGTTTTATTATATGTAAATTATACCTAAACTTTAAAAGTTTAAAAAGAGCGTATAGAACAGTTACAAAGTTTGAATATGAGATATGTGAAATTATTGTATACATTCGTCATTTTCATTTTACAAATTATTCATTTTGAACACTACAGTGTTTGCAAAAGGTAAAAAAAATCTTTAACACACAAATTCATAACATGTTAGTAAAAGAATAAAAGGCAAGTATTAGCAGGAAGAGAGAAGGGTAGGAAGGGCAGAATATGAAATGATGATGTTAGAAAAATCTAGGCTAAGGGAAGTTGCTGCATTTGATGCAAGGGAGAAAAGGAAATCATAGTGGATTATGTCGCTTCTATTTAATGAAGGAAAACATTCCCGTGTGTCAAGGGAGAAACTTTTCTTTTGCTTTGTCTCAGAAATACATTGTGAATCTTTATCATGAACAATTAAATGACCACTGCTGATTGTTTTCTAGTGGCAGAACATACACCAATTCTCGTTGGCCTTCATTTCAATTCAAGAAAAGCACCTAATGTCAAATTGCGGTTCTGAGAAACATACTGTATGTTGGTTTGGTAGATTAATATAGTCCAAATATATGTGGTAATTTGGTTTAATGCTGAGGCTATTTTGGTAGTCTAGTGTAAGGGATCTCTACCTGAAGACCTTGACATATCTAAAACTACTGTTTAATTAATTTCCCCGAGGACTAGGTCCATGGTTTTGATGATATTCTCAAATAAAACTGTGACTAAAAACACATAAGAGACCACAGATCTTAAGAATTGAAGGAGTAGCAAGTCCTGCAGGCCATTTCTCTGAAATATCTGGAAATCTCAGAAATATTTTGAAAATTTTTCTCTATGGATAGACTAGAAGGAAAAAGACTATTAGATGCTAGTGCAGGTTCCTTATGAACGAAGTACAGAAGTGTGTGTGTAGGCAATAGAATGTAAATCTGTAATTTTTTAAATTTTGAATAGGGAAATGTGAAAGTGTTGTATAAAGAGGACAGGCAAAGAACAGAGAAGCTTGTTACACAGTCATTTGACCTTCCTAAGATTTTGGCTACTTGGCTGTAAATTGAGGGAGCTGGACTGCTCAGAGGTCTCTTCCTGCTTCTATACCTGATTCTGATTCTTTAAATACTGTGAATACTTAAGCTACTAGATTGGGTTTTTTCACTCTCAGGCATAACAAATCAAGGAGTCACTTTTCATTCTTTATGTTTAAGGATATCTAATTTTGAAACAGGTTATACAAGAAATATGTACAAGAAATATTCTTTGCTTACACCAAGAGTCTCATAATATAAGAATTTTGTTAACATGTTATACTGTAAAGATTTAACATTGAACAAAGATGTTTATTGTGATGATATGTGACTCTTCAATGTTCTCTTCCATATCAAATTTACACCTATTTTTAAAAATGTTTTATTTTTTTTATTTTGAGAGACAGAGTATGTATGTACGTGCTACCAGAGGAGGAGAGAGAGACAGGGAGAGAGCAAATCCCAAGCAGACTCTGTGCTGTTAGCTCAGAGCCCAGAGCCTGATGGGCAAGGCTCCATCCTAGGAACCTTCAGATCATGACCTGAGTTGAAATCAAGAGTTGGACGCTTAACAGACTGAGCCACCCAGGCACCCCTCAAATATACACTTACTAAAAAAGCCAAAGTTTTTCTCATTTTGGAGCCTTCTGAAGGCTATTATGATAAAATTTTTATTTAAGTTCAGACATGAGCAAAACTTTCAATTTGAGTAATGAACATTTATAATTTATGACAATGAAGTATATTCATTTTATATAAAAAGATCTCTTAACAAGAAAACTTATTAAATTCTATACCAATTTAGTATTACTGTAAGTGTGTTGATATCATTTGAAAGTGGTTTACCTTTCTATCATTATTGCAGACACTTAGTACTTTTTGTTACTCTTTACTGGAGCATGAGTCATCTACCCAAGTTCAGAGGGTTGAACCTGCTTATAGTGTTGGGTGGAAATAGAAGAAAGATGTAAAGGGTGATGAATAATGATTTATAGCAAAGTAACAGTAGATGGAAATGGTGGTTGAAGTAGGTTCAAGCAAACAGGGGAAGGAAATTAAGAGGAGCAGGAATGTTGTTTGTGGTGTAAGACTTAAAACTTGAGTAAACATATGTATCACTGCCAACTTTTGAGTTGTCCCTTCTTTCTTTTTTCCTATCTCAGCCTGATCCCCACTCCTTCATTGCTGCCTCTTAAAATCCTATCACATATTTTTTGGAGACCTCTCAATTTCATAAATTGGTTTTCTATACTTCCATAGTACTTAGTTTGTCTTCCTTTTAAGACTGCAATACAGAGTATAATAGTAACTGCAATACAGAGTATAATAGTAGATATTTATACAGAGTAGAGATGAGAGTCGACCAAGTCAGTTAAACGGCCTTCAGAGGAGATGATATCTAAAGAAGGGTAGCCTTTAAGCTGAATAAAAGTTTTAAATTTTAAGTCCTGAAGGCTAGAGTCATGCCTGGTAGTAATGTTGTCTTTTGCAGCCAAAAACACATAAAATTATTTGAGTGATGATTTTCCCAGTTTTTTCAAGGATCCTACATAATTAGTTCCACTCTAAATTTCTAGGAGAGAAGTTAATTCATCACATACAATGTATGCTTTGGGGCATAAGGGTTTAATTTGGTCATAAAATGCACTCAAATAAGGTCATAGGTTGGTTGGTGTTTTCAAAAGTCTTTTACCTACTTTAGAAGCAGGTAGATATAGTGTAAAAAAAAAATCTAGATGTTAAGGGACCTAAATTTGTAATCCCAGCTGTGCTACTAAAAATTAGTGTGACATTGAGCAAATAGTTTAACTTCTCTATTATACATTTATAAAAAAATATTGAACTAGATCTTTAAAATCCTTTCCAGACCTTACATTTCTAATTTAATCTTCATACAAATTTTGAATGGTAGAAAGAACATATATTATTGTCTCCAAAAAACTGAAAATCAGAGAAGTTGTGATTTGTCTAAAATTATGAAAGTGATTAAATAATGGAGAATGATGAAGCCAGAACTAGAAACCAGATCCTCACCATTAAATACCCAGCCCAGTTCCTTGTACTTCTTTGTCAAATTAGAGATATCTAATCATGTTTTTGTTTTTTTTTTTTTCTTATTGACATAAAATAGGAACCTTGGTTCATAGCTTAGGTGAATGTTAAGCAGAGAAAATCCTTCTTTGCTTTATAGCCTTTTTGGGGAAACACTATAGTCTAAAATTATGATAGATTTAATCTCTTAGAGTAGATTAAAATCATACTGCAACCATCTTTCACTTTTAGCTTCACCTATATTGATTTTATTCATTCATTCAGAGAGAGGGCAAGCAGGGGAGAGGGGCAGAGGGGGAGAGAAAGAGAATTAAACACACTTCATGCTCAGTGCAGAGCCTGACATAGGGCTTGACCCACAACCCTGAGATCATGACCTGAGCCAAAATCAAGAGTTGGACGCTCAACTGACTGGGCCACCCAGGCACCCCATGTTGATTTTTTATAAAAAATGTTGGAAATGGAAAAAGTGCCAGATTTTATATAGGGGAAGGAAATATTTCTCTTTCTTCCAAATAATTAGAACAGACGTTTTCTGTGAACAATAATTGAACATTTTCTAGCACTGTTTATTATCAGAAATCCAAGTAGTTGAGTTATATTTCAGTAAGCATTTGTTGACTTTATCCATTACTGAAATGGAGAAAGGGAAGAATTGCTCTTTTAGGATGCTCCTGAAAAGCTAAATAAATACTTGTGGCCAGAAAACTGCTCTTTGATACACCTGAGGTTTTTTGTTCCCACTAATGAAATTGTGTTTTAGGAAAACCAAGGTCAGTGCTTTTGAGTGACTCAGAGGCAAGTTGCTGAAAATACATCGTTGAGTTAGATGTATACATCTGTAAAAGGTTCATAGGGATGCCATAAGAAATTAGAAGGATTGATTCTGTAGTTCTCAGATTGCCTTGCAAGAGTCTTTATGTCCTTACTCTATGCATAGTGAAAATCATAGACAAGCATTGCTTATGTGATTCATAGGAGAGAAACAACTTGAAACTCTACCTAAAAAAGGAACTTTGACCCTACATAAGGAGAATTTTTTAATGAATATATGTTGTATATTTTTGAAAATTCAAGTAAAATGTTTTAAAATACATATGTATCCTTTAAAAATGATTCCTTAGCTTTTTTGATTAACTGGTGTCACTCTCATTAAATAAGATAATTCTGTATCAGCACTAATCAACTGGAAAATGTCATGGAAAAAAGATTCTGCTTAAAACAGTAAATAGTATAAAATACCTTAAGAATAAATGTAAAAGGGAAAGAACAAGATCTAGATGAAAACAAAAGACCCAAAACTGTAATGAAGGCCATAAAAGAATACCTAAATATGTGACATGCAGTTTTACTGGGACAAATCTAAAAGTTTAATGTTATTCCACTAAAAATCCCAATAGATTTTCAGTGAATGTCTTGAATAAAATGGTATATATATGTATAGTGTATGTGGATTATATTTAGTGTGTGTAATAATATATATACACATGCTAAATACATATATATTATATACTATATTATGTATATACTATGTATACACATAGTATAACCTAGCAGTTTTACTTCTAAAAAAATTTGTCCTTGTTTCCCATTCATATTCCTATCAGTAGTACTTTATTTCCCCACATCCTCCTCTAAGCCGGATTATTATGAGACTTAAACCCTTCATAAATTAATAGGTTAAAAGTGGTATCTTGTTTAATTTGCATTTCTTTAGTTACGAGTGAATTTGAGCCCAGAAATAGGCATGCACATGGGGAAATATAATATTAGTACTTTAAATCAGTAAGAAAAATACAAATATTTTAGAAATGCTTAATGGGTCATCAGGGAAGCAATTTAAAAAAAAAAAAAAAAGGTGGACTTTAACTTATTCTTTATACCAAACAAAATAAATTCCAACTAGATCAAGAATTTAAATGAAAAAATGACTCCATTAAAAATAAAAGCCTCCATAAATTTCTGGGAAAAAATTGGGTGCATTTAAAAGAGTAGTAAAGTATTATATGAAGTCTACAGTTTTAAAGGAAAAGGTACATTTGACTAACTAGTTTGGCTACAAGAACACATAGAGTAGGAAGAAAATGTCAGTTTATCATATTGCACTTTATATAAGATTAAAACTAATGAGAGGCACCTGGCTGGTTCAGTCAGTGGAGCATGCTACTCTTAATCTCTGGGTTGTGAGTTCAACTCCATGTTGGGTATACAGTTTACTTAGTAGGAAAAAAAAACCCAAAATTAATCCATTCAGAAAAATGGGAAAAGGATCTGAACAAGAATATCATTTTTTCTCTTAACTTAAAAGTGGTTTGCAATTTCGTTTGTTTTAAAGTAGGGCTCCACATCCATTGTAGGGCTTAACCCTGAGATCAACAGTCACATAGGCTCTACTGGCTGAGGCAGCTAGGTGCCCCTGGTTCACAGTTTTTGATACCCAAATTAATATTTTCATTTTTTTTAAGTTTTGGCCTTTAAAATAAAAATGAGTGCACCTAATTTAGATTTTTTTTCCTTTTTTTTTTTTTTTTTTTGCTTTCAAATGACAGATTTTTAAGATCTAGCTCTGTGAACGCGATTGCAAATACACTTAATAGTGGAAACATATTTAAGCATTTATGCAGATGTTTTACTCTTAACTAGAATTCAGAGAGACTGGCTCTTTTAACAGATACTGATACTCAAGGTATATGGAAGAATTAATAAGATTCTAAACCACTACTAATCCTTTTGCAGAACAAAATTTCCATGGTCACTTCTTTTATTAGTTTGTTGGTGTGATTATTTTAATCAACTGATTTCACATTCTTGGAAAACTTGAGAGTTTCCTATCCATACCCAGATGTCACCAGTGCTGCCTAGGAAAGGTTAGAAACAAAAGACCGGAAGGACTGACTCTACAATAGGGCCCCTTTCAAAGCCCAGCTTTTTGTTGTTGTTTTTTACTTAAAAGTGGACTGCTTCAGCCAGACCAAAAAACAGTTACTAGATTGTTATCCTGGCTATATAGATAGGGAAATAGGATAGGGACATTTAAATTATTTTAAATTATTTTTCCTTTTTATGTTGTGTTTGATCTTGGGTCTGCTGATATTTGTTTATTCAATAGCAAATATTTACGGAATGCCAGTTGTGTACTCTTCCAGGTACTAGGATTACAGCAGAGGAAAAAAAAATTCCTGACCTTATATTTATTTGGGGGAGATGGGCAATCAACAAATAATTATATAATTGGTCAAATGGTGGTAAGGTCTCTGAAGAAAAATACATTTAGGAGGAAAAGCAAGGTGTTCTATAGAGAGAGTCCTAGGAAGGGCTTGTTGATAAAGGGACATTTGAACAAAGACTTGAAAGAAGTGAAGGAATGAACCAGTCTTTAAAAATGCCCTCCCCAGTTTGTATTTCCAGCCTCATCTTAAATAATTCACTCACCAGGTTCACGTAACCAAAATTTTCATGGCAACTGGAAATTTCTAAGTAGCGTTTCAATTTGATAAAATTCCACATACCTACTTCTGATTTTTGTTTTGTGTAATACCTTATAAACTGGGATTGGCTTAGTTTTGGCTACTCATCAGGGTTCTTGAAACTAAATCCTTTTAGGAGAGTCCTGTCTTTCATTAAAAGGAGCTCCAGGTCTATAGTTGATTTCAAGTCAGACCCCACCCTGATTTCTGCCTCTCTTTGCAGTTATCAGATTTGTCTTTTACTCTTTGATGCTTTGACTAGCACCTTACTACCTCAGGACTGAATTTTCTCCTGGGTTCAGTTTCCCTGGTAACAGCAACATCTGACAGCCTATGTCAGTTGACTTCCTTGACCTCTGTTAATTACCTGTCCTACATATGCTCCAGTCTGGGATCTACTTACATTACCGTTGTCTTTTCTTCATCATCACATGGTATCCTAATTGTGGATTCACCTTTAGATTCTTGGCATTGTGTCAGTCCTTCAAGGAGCCAACTCTTTTCCTTACTCTTGTGCTCTGACACGTAACCGTTACCAAGCCCTACTCTCGTTCTTGGAACCGTGACTTCACTTTTCTCTGACACAACTCCATTTGCTAGACACACATGACATCATTCCATGAGACTGGCTTTTCAATAATTCTTCCTAGGAATAAATTTATTATTTATAATGTAGGAGAGATATTATTAAGGCTCTTAAAGAGCAATAATAAGAGAAATAGAAAAAATTAGAGAAAAGGGAGCATAACTCTACTATTCTAATAAATCAGCTGTCTGTAATTTTTCTAGTTTTTATAAAATATATATATTAAATTTAAATTCCAGTTAACATACAGTGTAGTAATAGTTTAGGTGTACAATATAGTGATTCAGCACTTCCATACATTACTCAGTGCTCATCACAGCAAGTGTACTCCTTAATCCCCATCACCTGTTTAACCCATCCCCTCATCCCCCTCCCTTCTGGTAACTATCAGTTTGTTCTCTGTAATTAAAAGAGTCTATTTCTTGGTTTGTCTCTCTTTGTATTACCCCCTTTGCTCGTTTGTTTTGTTTCTTAAATTCTGCACATGAGTAAAATCATACAGTGTTTGTCCTTCTCTGACCGACTTACTTGATTTAGCCTTATACTCTCTGGTTCCATCCATGTTGTTGCAAATAGCAAGATGTTAATCCCCCCCCCCCCCCCCGCTTTTTTTTTAAAGTTTAGTTATTTATTTTGAGAGAGAGAGAGAGAAAGAGTGGGACAAGGGCAGAGAGAGAGGGAGAGAGAGAATCCCAAGCAGGCTCCACACTGTTAGTGCAGAGCCCAATGTGGGGCTTGAACTCACAAACTGCAAGATCATGACCTGAGCTAAAGTCAGACGCTCAACTGACTGAGCCACCCAGATACCCCAAGATTTCGTTCTTTTTGATGGTTGAGTAATATTCCACTATATATGTGTGTGTGCGCGCGTGCGCGCGTGTGTGTGTGTGTGCACGCGCATGCCACCTCTTTATCCATTCATCAGTTGATGGACACTTGGGCTACTTCAGTATCTTGGCTATTATAGATAATGCTGCTGTAAACATTGGGGTGCGTATATCCCTATGAATTAGTATTTTTGTATCCTTTGCTGGATCACAGGGTAGTTCTGCTTTTACCTTTTTGAGGAACCTCCATACTGTTTTCTAGAGTGGTGCACCAGTTTGCATTCCCATCAGCAGTGCAAGAGAGGTCCTCTTTTCTCCACCTCCTTGCCAACACGTGTTGTTTCTTGTGTTGTTGATTTTAGCCATTCTGACAGGTGTGAAGTGATATCTCATTATAGTTTTGATTTACATTTCCCTGTCTGTTGGCCATCTGTATGATGTCCTTGGAAGAATGTCTATTCATGTCTTCTCCCCATTTCTTCACTGGATTATTTATTTTTTAGGTGTTGAGTTTGAAAAGTTTTTTATAAATTTTGGATACTAATTCTTTATATGTTATTTGCAAATATCTCCTCCCATTCTGTTGGTTGCCTTTTAGTATTGTTGATTGTCTCCTTTGCTGTGCGAAAGCTTTTTTATTGAGATATAAATGACATAAACATTATATTTTTAGGTGTACACTATAATGATTCAGTATTTGTGTATATTGTGAAATGATTACCACAAAAAGTATAGTTAACATTTATTGCCATACATAGTGGCAAAATTTTTCTTGTGATGAGACTTTTAAGATTTACTATCTTAGCAACTTTCAAACTATACAGTACGGTATAATTAACTGTGGTTACCATGCTGTATATTATATCATTACCTCCTTATAACTTACTTATTTCATAACTGGAATTTTGGATCTTTTGACCCCTTTTACCCATTTTGCCCACCCCTCTGCCCCTCTGGCATTCACATCTATTCTCTGTACTCAGTGTTGGATGTTTTTTAAGTTCCACATATAAGTGAGACCATACTGTATTTGTTTTTCTCTGACTTCACTTAGCATAATGCCCTCAAGGTCCCTCTGAACTGTCAACAAACGGCAAGATTTTCTTCTTTTTTATGGCTGAATCTTATATATATAGCACATTTTCTTTATCCATTCACCCATCAGTGAACACTTAGGTTCTAGGTTTGTTTGTTTGTTTGTTTGTTTCTTAAGATTTTATTTTTAAGATCTCTACACCCAGTGTGGTGCTTGAACTCACAACCCCAAGTCCATGGACTGGGCCAGACAGGTGCCCCAAGATCTAGGTTTAATTTAAGTCTTTGCTAGTATACTTACATAGTTGAAATCAAACAATAATTCTCTTTGAAGTCTAGAAGGGAACAGTGCTTTTTTTTTTAATGTGCTATTAGATAATAACATTTCCACTGTATCTTTTAAATTATGTCTTACCATAAATTTCTCAAAATGATTTTAGTCACTGTCCATTTTAAACAATATGAAAAATAAGCTAATTTCTGACATGAACATACATTTAAATGTAAGCTATTGACATCTCTAAAATATAACCTCTTAGGAATAGATTAACTTTTTAGACTTTAATCTTTTTTAAAAAAAATACTCATGTGTTTTTCTGTTTATAAAAGTACACCTAGATTAATTAGAAAATAGGAAAAGGTACTTTGATGATTTAAAGCACTTAAAGTCATTTTATAGTCACTATTTTATAAATTTAAAAACAATGATTAGTTAGAAGCAATGAAATTCTTGTCTAAGATATATACTGTCTGAAGAAGAGAGTTGAGATTCTGCTGCCTTGCTTTCTAATACAGAGAAGGCTTTTTCAGGGACTTTCTCAAAGCAGTAAAGGTGCTGGAGATGAGTCTGATCAGGGAATTTCTGCCGCCAAATGAGCCTTAATAAGTATGCTACAGAAGACAGACTTTATTTAAAATAAACCATTTAAAATTATTAGAAACACTATCAAGGCTTAATTCTTATTTTATAAAGCTGTTTCCCTGTTAATTAAAATGTCTTTCAGTAGATATGCTCTGCATTATAAAACACTGATATCTTTGAGAAAATTTTCAGCTGAACTAGAGATGTGGATAGTTTATTTTATTCAGATTTGAACTAGTTTCTTCTTGAGAAGGAGCATATCTTAAAACTTTAATCTGTTACCTTCATATTTATTTAAAGGTTACATGAAAATATGTTCTTAAAATATTGATAATTAGAAGAAATAACCTTTTCAATAATAATACTTTGTATTTGATAACACTATAAATTGAAACTTCAAAGGTTAAGAACTCAACTTTGAATGTGTTTTGGGATTCAGTATAAATAATGAAAAAGATTTTATTTATTCATTTATTTATTTATTTATTTAGATGTTTATTCTTGAGAGAGAGGGAGTGGGGGAGGGGCAGAGAGAGAGAGGGAGACACTGAATCTGAAGCATGCTTCAGGCTCTGAGCTGTCAGTATAGAGCCCTACACGGGGCTTATACTCACGAACCGTGAGATCATGACCCGAGCTGAAGTGAGTCACTTAACTGACTGAGCCACCCACATGACCCACAAAGGAGATTTTTGTAATAGACACATTATTATACCGTTGCTCTGTTAGCAGAGTCCTGAAATAGCATCAGACATTTTGCTTCAGGTACTGTTACCACAAGCCCAAGACTCCTAAGATCCCCTTGCCCCATCAGGAGACTTCGTGCGGCAAATGGAACCAGCAGAATGGACACAGCCACAACAGGCAGCCTGTCCCAAGACTTCCCTTCCTTGCCTTAGAGACAGCAGGACCATAGAGGAACACCAGTAAAGAATATTTTACCCACCCACCCCCACCACACACCCCCAACTAAGACACATCTGGCAGCCTGACCTGGGAACAATGTGTGTAGGTTCATATATCTACCACCACAGTCAAGATACTGAACGCTTGTATCATACAGGGAACTAAACCCACATCCCTATAGCCCCTCATGCCTGTCCCTAACCCCTGGTCACTATTAGTCTGCCTTCTATTTCTAAAATTTTTAAATTTCAGAATGTAATATAAATGGAATCAAATACAATTACCGTTTTAGGATTATGGTTTTTTTTCCCCCACTCAGCCTAATTTTCTAGAGATGCATTTAAGATACTGCATTTATCAATAGTTAATGCCTTTTAATTGCTGACTAGTATTTCATAGTATGAATGTACTACAGTTTTGTTTTTTTTTACTTTTGTTTTTAAAGTTTATTTTGAGAGACACAGAGTGCAAATGGTGGAGGGTCAGAGAGAGAGAGGGAGAGAGAGAACCCCAAGCAGGCTCCACACTGTCAGCACAGAGTCCAATGTGGGGCTTGAACTCACAAACTGTGAAATCATGACCTGAGTCAAAACCAGGAGTCATGCATTTAACGGACTGAGCCACCGAGGCACCCCTGAATGTACAACAGTTTTTTTTAACCATACTCATATTGAAGAATATCTGGCCTGATTCCAGTTTCTAGCTATCACAAGTAAAAGCTGCTTTGAACATTAGTGCATAGGTTTTATATGAACTTGAGTTTTCATTACTTTGGGATAAATACCCAGAGTATAATTGCAGAATTGTATGGTTATTGTGTGTGTTGTTTAATGAGACTGCCAAAGTATTTTCCAGAGTGGTTGTACCATTTTAAATCCCCACCAGCAATACATGAAGGTTGCAGTTTCTCTGCCTCCTTGCCATCATTTGGTATTGTCACCATTTTTTTTATTTGAGCCATTCTGATAGTATAGGGAGAGCTCACTGAGGTTCTAATTTACATTTCCTATTAGGATGATGGCTAATGATATTGAATATCTTTTGCTATGATTATTTGTGATCTGTATTTCCTCTTTACTAAAAGGTCTCTTCATTATCTGCCCATTTTCTAGTTGGATTGTTTTATTATCATTGAGTTTTACAAATTCTTTATATATTAGGTACGAGTCTTTTACTAGGGAGGTGGCTTACAAATAATTTCTCCTAGTCTGTAGCTTCTTTTTTCATCCTCTTCTGTGGTCTTTCTCATAGCAAAAGATTTTAATTTTGATGAAGTCCTACTTATCAATTTTTCTTTCGTAGATCATGCTTGTGGTATCGAGTCTAAGATCCCAAAGGTTTTCCCCTATGCCTTTTTAAAAAGTTTTATAGCTTCACATTTTATATGTAAGTGCATGATTCATTTTTAGCTTTTAAAAAACTTTTTTAAAGATTATTTTTTTAAGTAATCTCTATACCCATGGCACTGGAATTCACAACCCTGAGATCAAGAGTTGCATGTTCTAGCCTAGTACCCCATTTTTATTTTATTTTTGTACAAGGTTTAGGATTTAAGTCAAGGTTCTATTATTTTGGCTTATATCCGGATATTCATTTTTTCAGCACTATTTGTTGTAAAGCCAATCCTTTTTCCATTGATTTGCTTTTGTACCTTTTCAAGAAGGGAAAAAGAAGATGATGGGACAAATAGATGTAGTATTTAAACTAACCATTAGCAATAATTGCATTAAATATAAATGGTGTCAGCACCCCCAATTAAAAGTCAAAGATTGTCAAAGTGGTTAAAAAACAAAGACCTGGGGGGCCTGGGTGGCTCAGTCGGTTAAGCGTCCGACTTCAGCTCAGGTCACGATTTCACAGTCTGTGAGTTCGAGCCCCGCGTCGGGCTCTGTGCTGACAGCTCAGAGCCTGGAACCTGCTTCAGATTCTGTGTTTCCCTCTCTCTCTGCCCCTTCCCCACTCATGCTCTGTCTCTCTCTGTCTCAAAAATAAATAAAATATTTGAAAAAAAAAAAAAAACAAAGACCCAACTCTGTGCTGTTTACAACATACCGGTTTTAAATATAAAGATATAAATACCTTAAAAGTAAAAGTATGAACCTCCAAAGATTAGGAGCCTGGATGGAAGTAAGGATAATTCTAAGATTTGTATGTACTGTCAGTGGTTAGGTGGTTGATAACACAGTTAACTACAGAGGATATTGAAGGAGTCATAGCTGATTGGTGATGAGGATAATGAGTTCATGTTAATGTTTGAACATGTGAATATTTGATGGGTTTGCCACATATCCATCTGGAGGGCTGAGATATCTAGTTGGAAATCATGGATCTGGAACTTGAATGAGAAGCTTTAGTCAGAAAGCAGATTTAGGAGTAGAATAGCTATAATTAAAGCCAGGATAATGGCTCAGCCAGCATATATATTGGGAAGAGCATCCTGAGGAATATCAATATTAAAAAAGTAGTAAAGTAAAATGGGAAAGAACTGTCAGAAAGGTCAAGGCCAGCCATAGATTATCTATTTTCTATTCAAGTTCCTTTTGCAAGGCAAAATTATCTTCTAATGATTTGGCTTAGGATAGTACAAAAACATTTCCTGTAATGCAGGTCTAATAATATTCCTCAAAATATCCAGAAAACAATAGCAATTCCTGCCTTCCCCTTCTATTATTAATTTATCTACTAGCACTAGAGACCTTGTGCTTACTTGGATAATTACAATCTCTTAGGAACACCTCAACTTGATAGCCTTTAAGTTCTTGACTCTCTGGAATTCCAAAGTTCATGCTTGCTTTTAGAAATTATTCTAATAATTAGTTGATTTCATAATTAACATCATGAAATATGTAGAGTAGACTTATAGCTTCTGCTTTTTCTATCCATATTATTTACTCAGTGGGATTTATTCTAATCTTGCTGATAAAGTCTGGTTTATATCACAAAATCAAGTGGCAAAACAGAGTGAAGTGTTGTCCAGAAAGTGATTATGCTGGCAGTTAATTTCAGTAGCTAAGTAATGAAATGAGACAGCTTGCCTGAGTCTGAAAGAAAAACTGCTTTCTGAGTCCTGGATACAATATAGATATAAATACATAATTTTCAAAAGTTAAGTATTCCACTAAATATTTTCTTTGTAGTCTTTGAAAAAACCATTTGCTGTATTATCTATTTGCTGTGTAAAGAATTACCCCAAGATGTAGCAACTTAAAATAACTAAAGTGTGCTATCTTACAAGTTTCTGAAGGTCAGAAATATGGGAGTGGCTTTGCTGTGTGGTTTTGGCTCTCGTTCTCTCAGGAGAGACCCTCAAGTTCTTAACTAAGGTTGCAGTCAGGTTAGGGCTTTGCTGGAGCTGGAGAATCTGCCTTCAAGTTCACTCACATGGTTGTTGGTAGGCCTTACTTCTTCACTGGTTGTTAGCCAGAGGCTTCTTTTCTTTGCCACATGGACCTCTCTCCATGGGACTTCCGGGAGCCGGAGATGAAACTGCACATTTTTTATAAGCTAATTCAGAAGTGACATGCCATCGCTTCTGCCATATGCTATTGACCAGACAGACTAACCCTGGTACAGTATAGAAGGGGTCTTCACAAGGGTGTAAATAACCCAGTGTCAGGGATTATTGGTGTGGAGGCTGGCTGCCACAGTTGATATTTAATGTCAATTAGAAAGAAAATCATGTCATCACTTTTCTTCTTTGTGTTTTGCTGTATTTTAATTTGACCCATGATATGGCTATGTTGTATAACATTCTAGAAATATTTCTTGAGTATCCATTATGTGCTAAGCACTGGGATTTTATTTTAGAGCTCTCTAAAGGTCTCATCTGCACCCTGCTAGTCACCTGCTTAAAATCCTTTAATTAGTTAATCCTCTGCTGTTTCCTTGCAATAAACTCTATGTTTTAGCTCTATGGAATGAATCATCTGAGTTTTAAGGGCTTATGTCCCTGATGCCATTTTGAATACTTAATACTTATCATCTCATTTGATTTTTATAACAGCCAACCCTATAAGGAAGTATTACCTTCCTTATTTTATGGGAGCTATATGACATCTCTAGGGTCATATTTTCTCTTGTTCAGAGCCATCTATTCTGCTTTCCACTTGAAATGACTTCTGTCTTTGGGACTCAAATCAGGCATAATCTTCCAGGAAGTTTTCGGCAATGTACCTAATCTGGATTCGATGTCCTTCTCTTGATTTCCAGTATATACCCTGTGCGTATCCTTTGATTATGGAATTTACCGCTCTGTATTGTTGCTTTTTAATTTATTTATCTGTTTCCTTCACTAGACTAGAGACTGTAGCATAGGGATTAAAAACAAGGGCTTTGGAGTGAAAAAGCTTGGGGCCGAATCCTGGATCCACCATTTACTATCTGTGCCTTTGAGCAATTTAATCTTAGCCTACCTTTCTTCACTTGTAAAATGACATAAAAAATAGTACCTTCCTCTAGAGTTTGTTGTGGGGATGAAATAATGTAAATAACGTGCTGGGTGGTTTGCCTGGTATTCAGTAAATCTGTAAACTCTTCAAGGGCAGCATTATTGAATGCTTAATATGTGCCATGTACTGTTCAAAACCTTTGTGTAGTTTATTTAATTCTCACAATAACCCATCGTGGTAGGTACTGTCATTAATGCTACATTCTTCCTTGTGGAATAGTGCCTGTCACAGAATGTGAGTATTTGTGGAATGGATGAATGAATGAATGATAGATGGAATTGTGGGGAGTAGAGCTAATTTTAGGGCGAGACACCGCCATGGAAATGTGGCTAAAAGCATGATAGTCGGCAAAAGAATGACGAGAAAATGTACAAACGAACATGGTTTACATCATTGTATAGGAGCTAATAGCACACAACCTCTAAATAGACTTGGGTTTAAATCCCTGCTCCACAATTTATTGGCCATATGACCTGGGGAAAATTTCTTCTGTACTTCAGGTTCTCTGTCTGTAAAATGAGGATAATAATAGTATGTATTTTATAGATTTACTATGAGGATTACATGAGACCATGTTTCTAAAATATTTATCATAGAAGTTGGCATACAGTAGATACTCAGTAAGCATTAACTAGTACTATTCTTAAATTGAGAGAATCAAGAAGACAGAATTTTGGTAGTGAAGGAAGTAAAATATTATGAAGTATGTGGTAATGACTTTGCATCATTAATCATAGTTATCAACATTAGATATGATAGAAAGGAAGATCACAGTTGTTATTCTACCTTACAGTGTGGTACCCTCACCAGACAACACCAAGTTTTTGCTGTGGGTCTCAAAATTAGTTCTCATAAAGTTAGTGAAATGTTTCTAATATTCTGCCATCTTACCCTATCGCCACTTTAGCCCAAATGTTGGGAAAATGAGAACCAAAAGTCTTCTGTCAATGATTGACTATGTTATGAGTTAGGAAATTTTTGAGTTTCACAGTAGAGACTACACTTTTGTATCTGATCTCAAATTTACCTGGGTTATTAGCATTCTAGAACATATAGTTTAGATTGAAAGGATGCCTTTGAAACCTAAGAAGGCAATAAGTGGAGTTATTACAATAGTATTTCTATTTAAGAAAGAGTGAGTCAGTTTTTAGAAGTTTATACCAGAATTAGAAAAATAAAGTTAGTTCTTGAGGGAGTGGCAGACGAGAGAGAAATATAAGGGAGATATGGCAGGGATGGCATGGGAAGAAGCTGGAATGGTGGGATTGCATTAGACTCTAGTGAGAAACGTTTCTAAAATGTAGATATTATTAGAATTATACCTGGCATTATCAGAATTTTAGGGGTTGAGGAGAAATCTGACCTGTGTTTTTAATAAAGCTTCCTTGGGGGCCCTGACCTTCCAGCTAAGTTAGAAGCTATATCAGAAAGTAAGAGTTTACCTTATAAAATATAATTGTGGTATTCTAAGGATGACCTAGGCCATTGATAGTCTAAACTTAAAATTAATCGTTAGAGATTCTGAACTTGTGTTACACTTAAAGACATATGGCACAATATAACAACTTTCTAAGCTTTGTTTTCTTGAAAACAATTCACTGTCCAGTCATTAAATAATTTTTGACACAAAACTTTGGCACTACAAATAGGTTAAACCTGATGCAATATTTGCTGTCATGGAATAAGATATATAAGTAAAGGGTACTAGTTACATTCCCAAAGGTATAAATCTGATAGAGAGGCCTTAGCTAAGGCAAAACTTATTGAGAAAAATGACTTTAATTGTGATTATTTAATCATAGGATATATGTTTTTGTTTTTTTACTTTTTTACAAATCCTTGTCATCAGCATTATTTATAGATAATTGGGTGATTCCTCACTTCAGCATGGCAAGCATGTTTATTCCTCACCTTTGAACTCTTATCCACCCTTCTTGTGCTTTTCTTTTCAGTCAAAACCCTCTCTTCTTTCACAGTTTGACAAAAACTGATTTTCATCATATTCAGACATGCTAGTTTCTTTTCACAAACTTTCATACCCTATTTCTCTTTTAACGTCTGTTTCTCACACTCTATTAGTTCCTTTGATAGTATTCCTCCTACTATATGAATTCTTATTCATTTTGCAAATATTCACTATAGGTTTTCTTATACTTTCAGTTAGAATAAGATTTTTTCTTTGGATTAAGGACAATAACTTTCACACAGTATTTAGGGTAAGTTCTACAAATAATGACTCTTGAACATGATTTTATCATGACTGCTAGAATGGAGGAAGCTCTCATTGGATATGCTTGCCATGGCCATTGAAGATCGTACTGATAGGAGTGGACTTTTGACTCCTGTAATATTTCATTTAGAAAAATGGCTATAGTAGTTTAATTGGATAAATTTTGTCATTGTGCTTGGAGCTGCCTACCCAGAGCAATTATGTCAAACATCTTTAAGTATACCCTGACCTAGTTTTAGAATTCTTGGCTAATTTTGAGTTAGGAATTCCTTTCTTAAAACAGTATTTTAAAATTAATGCAACAAATGCAAAATATAACATATTGTGTGAGCTACATCTTTAGAAAAGACTTTAAATAATACCCAATACCAGAAAATAACTTAATTTGAAATAAAATAAGATCTGAGGCACCTGGGTGGTTTAGTCAGTTAAGTGTCCAACTTTGGCTCAAGTCATGATCTCACAGTTCATGAGTTCAAGCCCTGTGTGGGGCTTGCTGCTGGCAGCGCAGAGCCTGCTTCAGCTCCTCTGTCCCCCTTTTTCTCAGCCCCTTCCCCACTCATGCTGTCTCTCTAAAAAATAAATAAACGTTTAAAAAAAAAAGATCTACCCAAATTGATATATTCTCATTGCTTTTGAAAGAGTCGATGAAGATACCAATTTAGAAAATACTTAAAAAAAATTTTTTTAACATTTATTTATTTTTGAGAGACAGAGAGAAAGCATAATTAGGGGAGGGGCAGAGAGAGGGAGACACAGAATCAGGAACAGGCTTCAGGCTCTGAGCTGTCAGCATAGAGCCCAACTTGGGACTTGAACCCACGAACCATGAGATCATGACCTGAGCCAAAGTCGGACCTTAACTGACTGACCCACCCAGGTGCCCCTTGAAAATACTTTTAAAAATGCATTTTGGGGTACATGGTTGTTTTAAATATTTGTGTGTACCACATACAAAAATACACTCAAAATGGATGAAAGACCTCAATGTAAGACAGGAAGCCATCAAAATCCTCGAGAAGGCAGGCAGAAACCTCTTTGACCTTTGCTTCAGCAACTTCTTACTCAACACGTCTCCAGAGGCAATGGAAACAAAAGCAAAAACGAACTATTGGCACCTCATCAAAATAAAAAGCTTCTGCACAGTGAAGGAAACAATCAGCAAAACTAAAAGGCAACTGACAGAATGGGAGAAGATATTTGCAAATGATGTATCAGATAAAGGGTTAGTATCCAAAATCTATGAAGAATTTCTCAAACTCAACACCCAAAAAACAAATAATCCAGTGAAGAAATGGGCAAAAGACATGAATAGACACCTCTCCAAAGAAGACATCCAGATGGCCAACTGACACATGAAAAAATGCTCAACATCAGTCATCATCAGGGAAATATCAATAAAAACCACAATGAGATGCCACCTTACACCTGTCAGAATGGTTAACATTAACAGCTCTGGCAACAACAGATGTTGGCGAGGATGCGGAGAAAGAGGATTTCTTTTCCACTGCTGGTGGGAGTGCAAGCTGGAGCAGCCACTCTGGAAAACAGTATGGAGGTTCCTCAGAAAGTTAAAAATAGAACTACTGTATGACCCAGCGATTGTACTATTAGGTATTTATCCAAGGGATACAGGTATGTTGTTTCCAAGGGGCACATGCACCCCAATGTTTATAGCGGCACTATCAACAATAGCCAAAGTATGGAAAGAGCCCAAATGTCCATCAATAAATGAATGGATAAAGAAGATGTGGTAAGTATATACCATGAAGTATTACTCAGTAATTAAAAGAATGAAATGTTGGGGCGCCTGGGTGGCTCAGTCGGTTGGGCGGCCGACTTCGGCTCAGGTCATGATCTCACGATCCGTGAGTTTGAGCCCCGCGTCGGGCTCTGTGCTGACAGCTTGGAGCCTGGAGCCTGTTTCAGATTCTGTGTCTCCCTCTCTCTCTGCCCCTCCCCTGTTCATGCTCTGTCTCTCTCTTTCTCAAAAATAAAATAAAAACGTTTAAAAAAAATAAAAGAATGAAATGTTGCCATTTGCAACTACCTGGATGGAACTAGAGGGTATTATGCTAAGCGAAATTAGAGAAAGATAAATATCATATGACTTCACTTATATGAGGACTTTAAGACACAGAACAGATGAACACAAGGGAAGGGAAGCAAAAATAATATAAAAATAAGGAGGAGACAAAACATAAGAGACTCTTAAATATGGAGAACAAACAGAGGGTTACCGGAGGGATTGTAGGAGGGGGGATGGGCTAAAACAGGTAAGGGGCATTAAGGAATCTACTCCTGAAATCATTGTTGCACTATATGCTAACTAACTTGGATGTAAATTTAAAAATATATATACGTGTGTGTGTAAAATTGTATATAATTGATATAATAACATTACTACTACTTTGACGTTTTCAAGTCCTGGGGCGCCTGGGAGGCTCAGTTGGCTGAGTGTCTGACTCTTGATTTTGGCTCAAGTCATGACCGCAGGGTCGTGGGAATGAGCCCCTTGTTGGACTCTACGCTGAACGTGGAGCCTACTTAAGATTCTCTTTCTCGGGGTACCTGGATGGCTCAGTCAGCTAAGAGTCCAACTCTTGGTTTTGGCTCACGTCATGATCTCAGAGTTGGTGAGTTCAAGCCCCACATTGGGCTCTGTGCTGTCAGTGAGGAGCCTGCTTAGGATTCTCTCTCTCCCCCTCCCTTTCCATCCCCACGTGTGCTCACTCTCTCTCAAAATAAGTAAATTTAAAAAAATAATTGAAAAATATAAAGATTCTCTTTCCCCCCTCTGTTCCCTCCCCCACTCACGCTCTCTCTAAAATAAAAAAATAAATTAATTAAAGTTTTCAAGTTCTTAAAAATATCTGCTTTTAGTCTGTAATGTAACAAAGGGATTGCTGTTTTGGGAGACTTTTTAAAAATTGCTTCAAATGATCACTTATAGTGAAAATCTAGTTAGAATTTTGGTTCTCTTTTGCATAATTTCTTATATTTAACGAGTGTGTTTTTCAAAAACAATGCTTCTAACTCAAACATTGCTCAAACGGGTTATAATATAAATTGTCGAGTATTGTCAAAATTTGATTCATAGTTCATCATTATATTATTCTGGTATTTACTATACCAAATAGTTACCCTTGAAAGGAAAAATAATATTTTATATAAGCTGTCACTGTTTGGTAAGTTATGTAATTATTTTAAGCAAATATTGTAGAAGTCCTCTCTGATTAAATAAATATGACTTTGTGTTGTTTTTTGAGAGAAGAATGATCATCAGGAATATTTAACTTTATTAAATAGTGTATAATACCAGAATTAGCTTTGGTAAAATTAATTCATGCACTTGTTTTATTGCTGCTGTCTTTTGTACTAAGAAATTAATGAAATATTATAGTATAGTCATAGTGCATACGAGCTCTGACTCTGCAGCCTGGCCGCCTAAGTTCAAATGCCTTTGTTAGCTTCATTTTCTGTGTCAAGTGGGGATAGTATACCTACATCGTAGGGTTTTGTGAAAATTAAACGCATACATGCAGTAAGCATTTACTAAATGCTACTATTTTTTTTTTTTAATTTTAAATTTTTTTTTTTCAACGTTTTTTATTTATTTTTGGGACAGAGAGAGACAGAGCATGAACAGGGGAGGGGCAGAGAGAGAGGGAGACACAGAATCAGAAACAGGCTCCAGGCTCCGAGCCATCAGCCCAGAGCCTGACGCGGGGCTCGAACTCACGGACCGCGAGATCGTGACCTGGCTGAAGTCGGATGCTTAACCGACTGCGCCACCCAGGCGCCCCTACTAAATGCTACTATTGTTAATGACAGATATTAATATGGATTTATTTTCCAGGAAATCCTTTGGATAAAGATGAAAAATAATAGTGAAATTAATAAAATATTTTTAATAATTCATAATTAATACTACTAGTTCTAGGAGGCTACTGTATTCATTATGTAAAAATAGCTTAAAAGAGTTTTGGTTTTTATATTTATAAATGTCAAAAGTTATTATCCTGTGCTCTGAAAATAATTTTAGTGTATAATACAGTATTGTTTGAATTTACTAGAATAGCGAAATTTTCTAATCTGTAAAATTAGTAGTGGTAACGCTTAATTCACAGGTTTATTTTGAGGATTACATGAAATAATACATTTGTAAACTTTGTAAAAAACTTTGTAAACTCAAAGTGCTTTAATCCTGTCTAAGGAAACGATAAAAATAATACATCATTGTGCTTTGCCAAATGTATTTTAAATTAACTTTCATTATCAATTTAGTGTTCAGTGCCCCAAAGGGCAAATTTCATATTAGGGTCATGCAAGTATAAGTTATTGCCTCCTTAAATTTTGCATCCAAGGCGCCTCTCTTGCTTTACCCTAGTCCTGGCCCTGGCCCTGTTTTATACTACTTATAGACATTTTTCTTTTGGAGAGAAGAAAAGCTGAAAGACATTTGTGTTGATAACATACTACTGCTGAAATATAAATAACCCAGAATATACTGGTAATTTCATTATTTTCCGTTCTGCTTACAGTGAAGCTGAGGACTAAATTAAGTAAATAGTAGGCTTTTCTTTTTTAAATTTCAGATCAGTAGCATTAATTCCTGAGTTACATGCACACAACTCCAAAGTTGTTTGCTCTCACTAGACTTGGTACTAAACATGCCTGGCACATTCTTCACTCATAACGGAGCTAAGAAATTGATAGGAAATTCTGTCACTTGTAACAGAGTTAAGGCAGTATGGATTATAGTGACCTCTATCTCCTGCAGTACATTCCTGAAAGCAAACAATAAATCATTCAATTAATCAAATATTTTTAGAACCCCAGTTCTATGCTACAAATACATATAATAGGAAACAAGGCACAATTGAACTAGCTATCTCTATATTAGTGATTTTTGACACAAAAAGTCCGTATCTTAAAACATAGTTTCTATTGTAATAGATGTTCCATTTCTCTTAGCATGGTCAGACTTTGTAGCATGGTCTTTAGGATTTTGCATCATCAAACAGCTACCCACCTTTTTCTCTAGCAGTCTCTCCACTACTATACCACCACTTTACTTTAGTACTAGTAGTGTCTTTTTTAGTTCCTAAACTAACATCAGTTTCTTATCACATTTTCTTTCATCTTAGGAAACCTCTGCCTCCTGCTTCTCTCAAAGTACAACTTCTCTTCACATCTCAGCATCCATGTTACCTTCTCAGATATATCTTCCTTGAACTAACCCCCTCTACCAGGGTTTCCATTTGTATTCTTCATGAGAAACTCTATTGTTTCATAGATTTTTTCTGAATGTGTCATTCCTTGTTTATTGTCTGCCTCTTCCCACTGGACTCTGAGCACCATGTGGGGAGGAGGAATATCTTTCCCTGGAACTATTTCATAGACAAAACTAATAGTTTTACTCCAGATTGCCTAAGTGCTCCAAGGTACTCTACTGTACTTCACTTTGAACAAAAGCCTTCTAAGAATAGGCATTCTGAAATGATTTTCCTGTTTTTGCTTTCTTTATGGCTAAGGTACACATACTATGTTTGACTAATGCTTGAGGGAAAAAGATGGGGGAAAGCAGTAGGTAAATACTTTATTTTTAAAAGATCTAGGGTATATATAACTAAGAAACTTCTATTTTTAATCTTATCCTCACTTTAAGGCAGAATTAACCTCAAAGAATTTTGAACACTTTTTGCCTACTCACTTCATTTATTCAATAAATGTTGAGTCCCTACTGTGTGCCAGGCATTTTTAGACATTGGAAATGCTGTTGTGAACAAGATAACTGGAGGAGACAATAAACAAGTAAACAAATGAATGCATGATATAATTTCAAATAGTGATCAGTACTATGAAGAAAATAAGGCAGAGTTGGGAGTAGCAAACAAGTGGGAATTATGACTGCTTTGGACAGGATGTTCAGAGAAGGCTTTGCTGAGAAGGTGCTATTTGAGGAGACAATGTGAATAATAGAGTGGGCTGAGCCATGGAAAATTCTGGCAAAGAGCACTGCAGACAGAGGAAAGAGCATATATGGAAACAGAGACAGAATCATGCTGTGTTCAAGGAATATAAAGATGACTAGTATGACAGGAGTAAAAGGAGGAAAGTAGTAGAAAGTGAAGCCTGGGAGGTAACAAGGGCCAGACATTAAGTTTGGATTTATTCTAGTGTGATGAGAAGTCATTGAGTAGGGTGGAGGGTGTGAGGAATAGCCTATTAACTCTATTGAGAAGAGCTGGGAGGCAGCAAGAGTGGAAGTGTTGAAAAACAGTTGGAGGATGCTTTTGTGGTAGTACAGACAAGAGATAATAATGACTTAGACTACAGTAATGTTAGAGATGATGAGAAGTTAGACTTGGGATATATTTGGAAGTTAGAGTCAGCATGACTTTCCTGGATGGGATAGTGGAGTGTGAGGGAAAAAATAATTGAAGATGACTCCTTTTTTGCTTTGGACAACAGGTTATAATGAGTGATAATGATATGGGAAAAACTAGAAAACAGCAAGAGTATTTTGGTGGTAGAGGATTATCGAAGTTTATTTTGCACATAGACCTCAATTGAATATGTTGAGTAAGGTGGAAGAAGACAGACGTTTCTGAAATGATTCTTCCAGTCCATTGGTATCTGGCAATTGGAGGGTTGTTTGTAATTTTTAATTCCTAGCATAGGGCCACTTACCAAGTAGACAAACAACAAATATTGGGTGGATAGACAGATGGAATGTATGAGGTATACATTCATATGTTTGAACAGATACATCATCCTTTGTATAAAAGCATTTATTATGTATAAACAAGAACCATAATAATTTCAAATGCTTACGTAGCACTCTGTGCCAGGCTTTGTTCTAAATGCTTAACATGTGTTATTCACTTTATTCTCACAATACTATAAGTTACTATCATGATTAGTATCTCCACATAACAGTTCAGAAGAGTGAATCATATGAGGTTAAGCAACTTGTCCAAAGTTACGCAACCAATAAGTGGCTGGGATTTGATTCTGTGTGGTGTGGCTCCAGAGTCTCATGCCTGACCACTGCACCGTGCTTCTTTCCCACTATCATGACATACTCATTATAAACATATCTATATATCTGTGTTACCACTTGTGTTGGGGGGAGATGGAGGAATAAAAGGGATACTTGAGTGAAACATGAAGAGTATTGGTTTAAAAATGCTACCTTAACCCTTGGAGGAGGCATTCACTTTAGTATAATACTATTATGCTAATCTGCAGCCCAGCTTGTTGTGCTAATCTGAAGAGAAAGTAGAATGCCTGATTTGTAGTATACCTAAATCCTGTGAAGGCTCAGGTTTACTTGCATTTCTTAGTGAGTCTTAGGGTCTCTTCAAATATCATTGAAATAAAAATGGGAATAGGCCACTCCTGCTGAATATATGGATTTATATATGGATTTATACCCACACTATTTTAGTTAAATAAGTATATTCAATTTGTCAGTGGCTAGAATATGTAAAACATTGAATATGACTACATGTATTAATTGGTGTTGTTAGCCTTACCTTACTCCAATGAAAGCATTTACTTAGATTGCACTTCAGAGTGCCCCTAATGAAAGGAAAGAATTATTTATAATAAAAATCATGTTATGAAGCTGTAGGAAAAAACCTTAGTATTATTTATTTTTTAAAGATTTAATTTAACTTGGTTTATTGTGGTTTTAGTCAAACAAGTTTTTAGTTTTTATGTAGTCAAATCAGTTCATCTTTTTCTTTGACTTCTGGATTTTGGTTAAGCCTGCAAAGTCCTTTTTTTTTTGGATATCACAGATCATTTAATGAAACATTTTAAAAACTGATGAAAACAATGCTAACATAAAACACAGTAACCTCACAAAACCAAATCTGTCAGCAATTATAAATGTCTAAAATCACTGAAATTTGGTTAAGCGTCCACCTTCGGCCCAGGTCATGATCTCATGATTTGTGAGTTTGAGCCCCACGTTGGGCTCTGTGCTGACAGCTAAGAGCCTGGAGCCTGCTTTGGATTCTATGTCGTCTTCTCCCTCTGCCCCACCCCCACTTGCACTCCATCTCTCTCTGTCTCTCAAAAATGAATAAACATTTAAAAAAATCACCCAAATTGGATTAAAAAACCCCAAAACCTAAATATATGTTGTATTCAAATAATGTTACTCAGCAATGTTGAAAATAAAAGAACAGAGAAAGGCATATTAGACTAATAGTAAGAGAAAAAGAAGTCACAATCTTAACATCGGTTTAATAGGTTCAACATAATACAATTAAGGAATAGAAAGCCATGTTGTAATGTTCAAGAATGCAATCTTTAGTGAAGATTTGACAGTTCTGAATATACACTCAGTAGCATAGTATTCAAATTCATTGAGAAAAAACTTCTTATATGAAATAGTAAGAAATGCATTGTTAGTATAAGGAGACTTTAACTCATGCTTCCCAACCCACCATAGCTCAAGTGGACAAAAGATAAATATATGGAAGATGTAAATGCTATAATTAGTAAACATGTAATTGATATATAAAGTTCTATAGGCTGAAAGTAGTTTTCCAGTGCCCATGGAATGTTTATAAAAGTATTTATATGTTAGGCCATAAAAGAAAGTAAGTTCCAAATGTAAGAAATAAGCAACTTCTCTGATTATATATTATAGTAGAAAATAAACTTGTGAGATAGAAAGAACGCCTTATCACCTAGAACCTTTTTCTTCAATGTTAAATGGTCCTTATTGTAAAAATTAGTATCAGTAATAATGTTACTCATGACTTCATTATAAAATTTTTGATTGTGTTTACACATCACTTTGTGTAAATACTCTTGATCTCAGGGTCATGAGTTCAAGCCCCATGTTGGGAGTAGAGGTTACTTAAAAAAAAAAAAAAGAAAAGAAAAGAAATAGAATATATAGTTCTATAATAGAAATAAAGTGATGTTAAGGAGAGATTTTTATCTCTCTGTTCATGAGTGGGAATGGGGTATAACTTACCTTTTTGTGATGTCCTTGACGAGTTTTAGTATCATTGTTGTACTAGCCTCATAAGATGAGATCAAGAAAGTTTCTACTTTTTCCACTGTCAATAAAGTTTGAGTAAAAGTGTAATTATCTGTTCTTTTTATATTTGGTAGACTTTGCCGGTAAAACCAAAGGTGTTTGATATGCTTAGTATTTTCCTTATGGGGAGATTTTTAATTATTGATTCTAGTTTTTTAATAGTTTATATAGGACTATTACTACTTTATTGTTTAGTTCATTTATATTTCTGTGGAATTTTCTACTTGGTCTAAGTTTTCCAATTTATTGGCATAAAACTATTCATAACAATTCCCTATTATCTTCCTAATTTTTGTGATAATAGTCCCACTTTTTGTTCCTATTACTGTTTATTTCTTCTCCTTTTCTCAATCTGACTGGAGATTTAATTTTTCTAGTTAATTCAAAGAACCAGTTACTAGCTTTGTGATCAAACAGTGCATGTATCTTTTAGTTTCATTAAATTATGCTCATATCTTTATTATTTGTCTTTGTGCCATATTTAGGTATTTTCTGTGTATTTCTCCCTAACTTTTAATTTCTTTTCTAACATAAACATTTCAAGTTATGCGTTTTTCTGGTCCTTTATTTTATGTATATAGAACAAAAATTGGCAATCAGTATTTTCAAAGTGAAGAAAAGGATCTCATTTGAATTCTAAGTCACTGCTGTCAATTGTAACTAACTTTGTAGCACTCCCCATGTCAGGCAGTAGGATTTTGTTATGCACATGGGAAAATCATACTTACCAGTGTGGTTTTAATGTCATCTGGTTTCATATAGGATTCACCTTTATTTGATCTTATTAAACAAGCAAAGGACCGAGAAGGACCAGCTGATCACCTTGAATCTGCTTGTGCTCTCAGCCTTCCTCTCCAGAGTAATCACACTGCAGCAGATATGTAAGTAGAATGTATGCTGTGCTATTAACTCAACCTGCAAATAGGTTTTGAGCATGGTGTAATGCAAGATATAGAAACTGTAAGGAATAGAATTTTGAATAAGACATTGTTCTTGCTTTGAGGGAGCAGGAATATAAGATACATGACCCAAGTAAAGATCATATAAAAGTGGTACCAAGTGCTACTGAAATCACTCATGTTTGATGTAATGAGGATGGTTTTCATGGCAGAGATGGCAGTTTAGTTAGGTCTGAAAGATGGAAAGTGGGATTTCTCTATGGAAACTGGAGAGGAGGGAGGAGACAGAAGGTGTTGCAAAAGTCAGAAATGGCATGAGTTCCAAAGTGTAATGCCAAGAAAGCAGGAAACATTTTCAGGGAGTACAGATCAATGCATTTGGGGTAAAGCATAGGATAGGCATAGGGATTAGCGTAGGATATGAAACTAAATCAGTTAATAGGTACACGATGATGATGATGGTGACGATAATGGAAGAAAAAAGCAAATAGCTAACATTTATTGAGGGTTCACTATGGGCTGGACAGTTGGCTAAATACTTGAGATTGTTTTTTTTCCCCCATTTGGTCTTAATAACATCTCTATAAGGTGATATATACTGCTATCAGCCTCAGTTCTCTGTAAAATAGGAATTAGAGGAATAAGGTAACTTGCCAAAACTCAACAGAAATCAAACCCAAGCAATCTGACCCTGAAGTGCATGCTCCTAAGCATTCTAGCTCTTCTGCCTTTCATAGAAGTGTACCTAATGTTGTTTCTATTTAGTTTTGTCTAGGAATTGACATTATAGTGCTCTGTGATTAGTTCAGGGACTACTTTCCAGAGATGTCCTTTCCATGCTAACTTGTACCCAAACTATTTCTAGCATATGATGCTTCTGCCTTTACATATAAATTTGTTGGCTAAGTTATGCATTAATATAAATAATCAAGCATTATCTTTTTCTTTAATTCAGTAAGCAGTTGTCTAAGTGCCAGGAAGTTTTCTAGACTCTGGGAATAAAAGGTGGGTAAGGTGGACTAGGTTCTTCTCTTCATAGTGCTTATATTATGGAGGAAGTAAACTAATATATGATGTGCTTTTAGAGTCTACTAGGTTTGGGGTGCCCGGCTGGCTCACTCAGTACAGCATGTGACCCTTGATCTCAGGGTCATGAGTTCAAGCCCCATGTTGGGAGTAAAGATTACTTAAAAAGAAAAAAAAAATAGAGTATATTAAGTTTTATAATGGAAATAAGTGATATGAAAGCGAGAAACTGAGAGTGTAGGAATGTTTAGGGAAACTTTTTCTAATAAAGTGATATTGCACCTGACACCTCAAGGACAGATGGATGCTGACCAGGCATGAATCTTCATGAGATGCATTCCAGGCAGAGCAAACAGTAAGTGTGGTGGCCCTAGGGCAGATCAAACTTAGCTGGTCTGAGGAACAGAAGGAAATCCCAGTGTGCTTGGGGTAAAGTGAGCAAGAGGAGGTTGGAGGTACAATAAGACAAGTTTGGAGAGGCAAACCAGGGCTGGACCTTTTAGGTTTCCATGGGCCATAGGAAGGGGTTTGGATTTTAGAAGGGCAGTGGGAAAGCATTAAAGTTTTAAGTAAGGGTGCAGCTTGCTATAATTTGTATTTTTAAAGAGCCATTTTCTAGCTGCTGTTTGAAGTGCAGATTGGTTTGGAGGAGGGTAAAGAAGAAGTAGGAAGACCAGTTTGGAGATAATTTCCATAGTCCAAGTGAGAGAGATAGGTGACTTGGTCTAAGATACATCAGTAGAGATAGAAAGAAATGGAAAGATCTAGGATGTATTTTAGAGGAAGCTTTAATAAGATTTCGTTTTGCATTGAGTTTGAGGAATTGGGAAGAGGAAGAAATTAAACATAACTCCTATATTTTAGACTTAAGAAACAGGATGTAATGTGGAGCCATTTATTGAAACGGGAAAAACGGAGGGAAGAAATCAAGAGCTCCCCTTTGGCCTTCTTAAGTTTGAGATTCAAGTAGTGATGTCCTGTAGGTAATTGAATATTTGTACCTAGAACTCAAGGGAGATTAACTTCTATCCAAGTTAAATTTGTCTACAATATTATGAATTAGTGAATTGAAGGGAAATACAAGATTGGAAGTAGACTAGACCCTGTTACTTAAAAGATTATGATGGTGATTCCCTTTTCTTAGTGTATTAGTT